>NW_022196912.1:124875166-124879601 GCF_008632895.1 Mastomys coucha | reverse complement strand
ATAACATGTCGTCCATACCAAGTGCTCAAAGCTACCGGCAGTTCTCATGAGGCAGATGCGTATCTTACGTCGAGGACAGACGCAGCCTGGAGGAGGAAAAAAGGAAGGAAATCAACGAGAGCCACGACCAGCACACACTGGCTCCGGGGTGCTCAGAGAGGGAGAGGGGTGCATTGTACACAGGGTGCATGGCCAGCACTCAGGCTCCCAGGCAGGGAAGTGCTGACTCATCTTGGACCAGTTTGTCACTTTCTAAGCCTCAGCTTCCCTATCAGTCAAAGGTGTGAGGTCACAATACTTTCTCTGCAAGGTTGGATAAAGTAGCTAAAGGGTAGGCATGTCATCAAGAGAAAGCAGGGCCACTCAGGTTTGCCTGTAATGATTGCAGGCACTGGTCAGAGGGATGCTGTCATACTGGCTCCTGATCAAACACCCCATGGCTCCCCGTGGGACACTGGAATAGGCGGACAGCACTCTTCCTTAAAGGATGAAGACACTGTTTCACTTTCTTCTTTTGTTTTTCAAAACTAACTATCCAAGAGACATGGTGTCTGACTACGGAGGAAGTGACTGGGCTAAAATCCAGAATGTGAGTGTGGTCCTCTAGGTGATGCGGCACTGTAAAGAGCTGCTAACTAAAGCAGGCCCTCCTCTCTGGCGACACACTCATTCTGATTTTGGTGGAGCCCTCTAACCCAGCTGCTCCATCACTCTGTAGTAGATCGCAGACTTCTTGGGCTGCTCTCCCTTCTTAGCTGGAAGAACACTGTAAAACTGATAGGTCTTTTTGTTAGTAGCACTTGGGAAAACGCTGAGGTCCTCCATCCTGGAAGGACAGATATCCCCAGTGGCTAGAAACAGGATACAGAGGCCGGTGAAACCAAGTCTCCATGTTCTGAGCACTGGCCAGACAGTTAAGCAATTCTGCAGCGTTCTGACAGGTAAGTCCCCGGTTCTTGGGGAGCAGAAGTTATTACGAGCCAAGACTCCTGCAAACTAACCTGAGAGCAGCAACAGAAGGCTGGCAGAGGGCTGGCTATGTGAGGAGCACAGAAGGGGAGGAGGCAAGAGGACTCGGGATAAAGGAGTTCACGCCTCCAACTCTGGCGACCCAAAGCTTACAGGTGCAGGAGAGAACAGTGGGAAGAAGGGGAAAGGACATGCAGGTGACGCCCAGGGCCATACAAGACCAGCCAACAGGCACATGAAATGAAGCATTCAAGGGCAGACCTCCAGGACTACAAGAAGGAACATTAATGGCACTAATGAAGTTCAGCTTAAACTCCTTGCAGAGGAACTGGCCTCCCAGCATGCCAATGGCCTTCACTTCACCCTCAGCTCGCTGTGCTGCCTCTATCCACACTTGCTTTGGTTCAGTGTTGAGCCACAGTCCACAGTCCTACTGATTTGTTTCCAAGACCTTGGGAACACTCTAGGAAACAGGCTAGAAAGCCTTCATTTTCACAAACCCTAACTCCTTTTCAAAGTCCATGTGGTGTCTGCCTTGTCCTGCTTACATGCTCCATGTCCCAGGGTCTTCGACAGCCCTGCATTAGGATAACCCAGGAGTCCTGCGCACACTGTAGTGTGCAGATCTGTACACACACTACAGACTTTCTCGTAAAAAGTACTCAATGGGCTGGAGAGATGGCTCTGCAGTTAAGAGCACTGACTGCTCTTCCAGAGGTCCTGAGTTCAATTCCCAGGACCCACATGATAGCTCACCACCATCTGTACTGGGATTCGATGCCCTCTTCTGGTGTGTGTGAAGACAGCTCGGATTCTAAAGGTGCTGTGCTCAGAGTCTTTCCTCACAGAAACAAACACCTTGAGCCCTGCACATGAGTGACCTCACTCACTTTCAAGGTACTCATCAATCTGTTTACCAGAACACAGCCCAAAGCCCAGAGAAAAGGCCAAACACAAAACAATCAACTCCAAATCACTCCTGGATGGTTTAGGAAAGACACTGGAAGTGAATTCCTCAGAAAGGTAAATCAATCCTTAAGTTATTAAACCAGTGGATAAATCCAGGTTTGTACTGACTGCCTAGCCTGGGCCTCACACGCTGCTCCTGCAGGAGGTAGAAATGCACACATGTGGATGGGTAGAGGCAGGAGGGAAGCGGCCCTGACACAGGAAGTGGAAGGCCAGGTCGCTAGGCTGAGCCACCCTGACAGCCCTGACGAAAAGCATGTCATCATCTTCAAAATCGTAATGCCAGTCACTGTCACATGAGCCCCAGCAGCCACAGGACCTAGAACTGCCTTCACCAGCTAAAGCTGGCCGACCGTGGACAGCAAGATTAGCTGGAAGGTGGCTGGGGACGTCCCTCCCTCCAGAGAGCCTAAAGGCACGCCAGTTCTTACAAGGTAAGCAGCCCCTGAGTGGGCCGCAGCAGCAGATGGAAGCCAGGCTCTAGTTAGGGAGTGGGCAGCCCACAGTGAGGCTGCTGTATTTACAGGTAGACGAGGCTCAAGTGACTGGGACTGTGAGAGAGAGATCACCCTTCCACGTTTACCTCGTCTTCCTCCTCGGGGATCTTGGTGGGGCTTTCTGGGGACTTGGCGGGTCTCTGGTTAGCTGGCCCACTGGTCTCGTCTTTACCGTGTTCTGCCTCCCATTCTTGTAGAACTTCAT
This sequence comes from Mastomys coucha, assembly GCF_008632895.1. Lineage (NCBI taxonomy): Eukaryota > Metazoa > Chordata > Mammalia > Rodentia > Muridae > Mastomys > Mastomys coucha. Next base: position 124,876,961 of record NW_022196912.1, on the reverse strand, counting down.
CTATGTTGAAGCGGCGCCGATAATTTACAAAAAAGTTTTTCACCTGAACAACTGACTTGTTTCCAATCACATCTGAGATCGCCTGAAAATCTCGCCCGTATTTCCTAATGGCTAAGGACAGAAGAGAATATTAAGAGCACGGCAGTCACTGTTCGAGGTGTCTCCCAGACAACGGCACACAGGGTTAGTTTTACAACCCTGTCTCCTAGGAACCTCTCATGTCACCACACAGTTGCTGTGGACATTCTGCTTTGCCTTTTCAGAATTCCTAGTCTGAAAGCATTTCCTGTCTTCTAATGTTAATGCTCACTCTATCCTTTGAGGCCTGTGCTCACCTATTCAGAGTGCAGTGAGCAGCCACACTAAAGTATAACACACTCACACCCTTAGACAACCGTGGCTTTCATGCTATTGTATAAATCATAGGAAATGAAAAGGTGCCTTCACAGAAAATTTTTTTTGTGCGCATGAGATGCAAAAATAACGTTGAGTAAATTTCTGAGTAAGAACTGTATATCCTTTGTCTACATATGTTCATCTGTTCACGGAAAGGACAGAACTGGGATTTTTTGTTTGTTTGGTTGGTTTTTCAAGACAGGGTTTCTCTATGTAGTCCTGGCTGTCCTGGAACTCACTCTATAGACCAGGCTGGCCTCGAACTCAGAAATCCTCAGCCTCCCAAGTGCTGGGATTAAAGGTGTGCGACACCACCCAGCTGGAAAATGTTTTTAAGGAAATAAGTACACTGAAGTAACTTAAGCTAAGGAAAAATTCTAACTGGCTTGGTGCTGCCTAAGTGATTATGTCAAGAACCTAAAAAATGATAAAACCTTAACAACAGAAGAGTTAATTGCCTCTTACTGTCAGAAAACAATTTAGGCCCCTGAGCATAAGTCACTGGCTTCATTCAATTTTAATCATTCAGACAAGGTAGTCTAGAAAAAAACACTTTGATCCTCTTTGTGTTTTTTAATTCTTAAAAAAAAATTTGAAACGTGCAAAATGCTTACAAGTAAAATATTAACAGATTGAAAATCTTACACTTTTCTCTAATAAATTGACATGTTGTCACCTCAAAAAATACAATTAAATAAAATAAACAGGAAAGGCCTGTGATTCCAACCCTTGGGAGTTTGAAGCAGAAGGATTTTGAGTTCATAGCAAGCCTGAGCAAAAGACGAGGCTGTTTCAGAACCTAGAAAGGCGGACTGAGTGACAGTGTTGCACAGTGGTATAGCATCTGCCTGGCATGGCCTAGGCTCACTCCTCAGCAACAACACAGGCATTGAGCCACACGCCTAGGAGAAGACAGGGCTGCGGCAGCAGAGTGGGGTGCAGCATTCCCCTTACGTGTTTCACAGTTAGTTCCCACAGGCTAAGGAGCTCCCTCATACCTTGTACCGCGAGAAGCTGCTCTTCTGTCGTCCAGCGTGCGTTGCATTTCTGAATAACCTAGATATCCAAATGAATTGCCAACTTGTTACATGCATCTTTATGGCAGCTTAATGAACTTTTTTCTGAAATAAACTTGGTTCCTAAAATTATATCTATATCTTTCCAAAACAAGACATATTAAAGCTATGTACCATCCAGCTCTCCACATTCCAAGCACACAGCCTCGCCCTGACTCTCAGGTAAACGCGGCCTACCTCTGGGAGTCGATATGGCTCTATCCCGCCATCGAGCTTCTCCTTAAGAGCACTGTTTGTCTGTTTAATGCTCTGAATCTAAGAGAGAAAAGAGTCTTGTTTTAAATACATGACAACTAGGGCAGACATCTTTTTTTTTTTTTTTT
>NW_022196912.1:124866024-124875156 GCF_008632895.1 Mastomys coucha | reverse complement strand
TTTTTTTTTTGGTGTTTTTGAGACAGGGTTTTTCTGTGTAGCCCTGGCTGTCCTGGAACTCACTCAGGCTGGCCTCGAACTCAGAAATCCGCCTGCCTGCCTCTGCCTCCCAAGTGCTGGGATAGGAAAGACATCTTTGATGGAGAAAATGGAAAACCAAGACAGCAAAATTCCTACAAGCCTAACTCTGACCACGTGTAACATCTTCATCTTCTCATAAGTGATTTTTTTTTCCTATTTTTTGTTTGACTTAGCATACCTAGCTTTTCTATTTATGCCCAATCATAAAACACAGAGGATAGGGGCTGGCGAGATGGCTCAGCGGGTAAGAGCACTGACTGCTCTTCTGAAGGTTGTGAGTTCAAATCCCAGCAACTACCTGGTGGCTTACAACCACCCGTGATGAGACCTGACTCCCTCTTCTGGCGTGTCTGAAGTCAGCTACAGTGTACTCATGTATAATAATAAATAAATCTTTAAAAAACAACAACAAAAAACAACACAGAGGACAGAAATTCAACCACGTTCTTCAATTTGCCCATGGATATCTAAGAAACAGACAAGTAGACCTTTGTCTTGCAGCTCTCAGGAGGTCATTTCTGGTGTGTGATGAGGGGAACTCTGACTTTTAACACTTTTCATTTTTGAAAAAAAGCACAGAAGGAAAGAACAGGAGGGACATGATAAGGAAGACATCAAAGATATTCAGGAGTGGCAAATATTACCTAAAAAGGTCTTTTCTAGTTGTGTTTGTTTGTTTGTTTTTGAGTCAGGGATTCTCTGTGTACTCTAGGTGGTCTTGGAATTCACTCTGTAGACCAGGTTGTCCTTGAACCCACAGAGATCCTCTGCTTCTACCTCCCAAGTGCTGGAATTAATGGTCTGCACTACCATTGCTGGGCTAAGAAATCTTACTAGTGAAGTAACATTAAAAGCAAGATTTCAGAGTAGGAAAAGCACAGCACACCATTTAGTTTCCCTCATCCTTGAACTGGACAGTAAGCTCAAGACCTGAGCTCTATCGCTAATATACAACGACAGACAGACAGACAGACAGTGAGAGAGAGAGAGAGAGAGAGAGAGAGAGAGAGAGAGAGAGAGAGAGAGAGAGAGAGAGAGCCCTGTTATACTTGAACTCATAAATCCACCTGCTTCTGCCTCCCAAGTGCCAGGATTAAAGGTGTGCACCACCACTGCCAGGCTCCCTATTCTACTTCTAGGACAGAGTCTTCCTGACTTCCTAGTCTACACTGGACCTTGCAGTGCATTCTAGACTGGCCTTGAGCACACTCCCCTCCTGCCTCAGTCTCCTAAGTAATGGTAACTATAGCCTGTTTCATCAGGCTCTGGTTTCTAGCTTCATTCTTTTTCCTTTCAAAAATTTGTCTGGTAGTTGAGTGTGATGGATGCGACTATCAAAGACAAGTTGGTAACAGTTGATCTCTCCTATTATGTGGGCTCTGGGGGACTCAGATAGATAGATGAGCTTCACCTGGGTGACCTCACTAGATCCCATCTGGCTTCTTAAACAACCTTTTATACTGACATATTCTTTGTTTTTTTCCTTTTTTTCTTTTTGCCTGTCCTGTTTTCTCAAGACAGGCTCTCACTATGTAGTCATGGGTAGACCTTAAACTTGTTCTGTAGGTGAGGGTGGTCTCACACTAATAGAGATGGGCCTACGTCTGCTCCTGAGTGCTGGGATTAAAGGCATATATACAACATCTTCTGCCTCCCACACAATCTTTTAAAATTCCATTTTGTCAAGCACGTTAGGGTAGGTTGCTCTTTGAAGTAAGTTCTCCCCTTGTAGCCCATGCTGGCTCTGCCTCCGACTCACAAGTGTGAGCTAAGAGTTGGAGTTGGAGGCCAGCCTGGGCTACAGAGTACACCTTGTCTTCAGAAAACCCAGCAGTGAGCAGCATTTAGAGTTAGAATAGACAGGTTAGTGGTCAACATATTTATCAACTTGAAAGGAAACTGAGTAAGAATCAGGACAGGGCTGTGTGGCATTTAAAGGAAAAAACAAGCAACCTAACCCATGTGGCTGCCTACTGCCCCCTGGAACCTCCGAGGTGCACATGCTATACTTTATCTGGTTCTCAGGACTCCTCTGCCTGGGAGACCACTCATTCTCTATTTAGGACCTCCTGCTACAAGCTTACCCACTGGGGAAGCGGACACTTCCAGCCCCAGCCCTCAGTCTTCAAAGTCGTTGCTGCTCCTGAAAGCCAGAAGCCGAATACAGGGTGCTGGCAGGCAGCAGTTTAGGGTGCTGGTGGAAGAAGTCTTTGTTTCCCCTGCTCACTGAAATAGGCAGCTGGATCCACCTCTGTCTCCCTTGCTTACAGCTTCTGCAGCATTCCACATAGCACTACCAGGGCTTCTTGAACTGGTTAGTCATGTCCTCTGTCACTCTGAGATGACTCTTTCCTTGACATACTGCAAACCTGGGTTCCTGAAGTTACCTTCCCACTGACTGGCTACCGTTTTTGACTCTCCAAGTGCATCAAAGCTTCTGGCTCCTCACCACCATGTTAGGCTCTAAGCTCTCCTCCCTCCCCCTTTAAAACTGCCAATCTGAGTAATTATTTCAAATTAAAAACCCTCTTGTCCTTGACTGTTTTCTTCCTTCTACACTTAGTAACAACAGGAGGGCCTCTGTTCCCTCACTGCTGCTCCCAGCACAGCACACAGCAGCACTCCCCTACTATGAGCAGCACCAGCAATGCCCTTGCAGAGCAGCCCAGGCAGATCTGCAAAGGCCAGACCTTAAGGATTAGTCTTCTCATTTGAAAAGAGGTCTCTAGGAAGATTAAGTGATTCCCGAGAGATCAGAGCATAGCTGTGCTGGCAGCAGGCTAGACTCTAGGAGGATGCTTACCCCTCGCCTGTGCTGCCTCCTTAAACCAAGGGAAAGACAGAGCTATAAGTTCCATCATCTGGAACCTGACCACCTCTGACAGCTGGCTCCCCATCACTCACTCTCATCAACCAAGAAGGAGAAGGAGAAACGGAGAGGGAAGGACAAGGGAAGGGAAGAAGATCACCGACTGATGGAGGTGCATTCTAGACTGAGGCTGACCATGAGAACTCAACAATACTATCCATGAACTGGATATGGAACCAATGGTATTCGTGAGCTCTCAGGTTCAACTCTTATCACTGACACACTCTCCCCCAAAAACCCAAAATGTGCCAAATATCTCAGAGAATTCTACTGAAGGATGTACACATCTTTGCACATCAAAAATGATACAACAAGAACAATTAAAGATCTGTATAGGTGGAGGGGCATATCATCTCCACTCATCAGAGAACCCTATAAAGATAGTAATTTGAGGGGCTAGAGAGATGGCTCAGCGGTTAAGAGCACTGACTGCTCTTCCAGTGGTCTTGACTTCAATTCCCAGCAACCACATGGTGGCTCACAACCATCTGTAATGGGATCTGATGCCCTTTCTGATGAGAGGGTCAGTGGGTCAGAGAGGGTCTGAAGAGAGTGACAGTGTACTCATACATTAAATAAATAATATTAATAGAAATCATAATTTGAAAGCTGGTGGTGGTACATGCCTTTAACAAACTGGTAGATCTCTGAGTTTGAGGCTGCCTAGTCTACAGAGCGAGTTCCAGGACAACCAGGGATATACAGAGAAACTGTCTTAAAATAAAATAAAACAAAAGGTATTAATTTAATAGTTATAACAAAATCTTAATCAAAATTTTAGTAAAATTGTTTTCCTGGAAATTGAAAAAGTGATAGACAAATTCTTAAGGAAATACAACAGGCCGAGGATGTGGGAGCCAGGAAGTTTTCCCGCTGCACGCAGGAAGCACACCATATATCAGGGCTCTATGCACGGGGGAAGGACAGGTCAGGAAATCAGACCTGCCCATTTTTAATAAGGTCTCAATGCACGTTAGACAGGTCTTGACGGCCTTTTCAGTAAAGCTTAGTTGGTGAAATAGATGCCCAAACACCAACATGCAATACCACACCCAGAAACATACTTCTCAGTGGGCTCAAGATCAAAATACAAAGGCTGAAACAATGGTGCTGAGATGACAGTCAACACAGCTTTATCACCTGGGAAAGGTTCTTTTAAAAAAGGATTTATTTATTTAATGTTTTGCCTGCGTGTCTGTGCCCTTGAAAGTTTCTCATCAACACTCAAAACCTATCAACCCAAGAGGAAAAATTGAGAAACTTCTTCTTTAATGAATTTCATAAAATACTACTTTGGTTTGTTCTGTTTTTGGTTTTTCGAGACAGGGTTTCTCTATGTAGCCTTGGCTGTCCTGGAACTCACTCTGCAGACCAGGCTGGCCTCAAACTCAGAAATCTGTCTACCTCTGCCTCCCAAGTGCTGGGATTAAAGGCACGTGCCACCACCGCCTCATAAAATACTGTTAACAAGAGTGGGGGGAGAACAAAGTGGTAGGAGACAATTTAGAACTGGAGAAAAGACTCCATAAGGAGATAGAAGTAGAGGCAGAAGCATTGTGAGTTTGTGGCCAGCCTGAGCTATGTTAAATAAACACACTCACCCCTAAAAACATAGTTCAGTAGAAAACCAAGGACAAGGACTGGGTAGACATCCTCAAATCCAGGACAGTCGTCCGCCCCCCCCCCCCCCCCCCCCCCGACTAAGTGGCAGGTAAGTACTGTCACTGAGGCCCAAGAAGATCTCATCACAATACAGCAGGGAGGCCACAGTTTAAAGACAAGTGCTGGCACTGTCACCAGAGATAACTGTGTCACCCTGAGGAGGCGCAGCAGTGCCTCAGGATATTTCTGTTGTCACAAGTAGGAGAAGGTGGTCCATGGTAGTAGAGAGGAGAAGGTTGTGCCTGTAACTCACAGGTCAGTCAATGTGGACTGCAGGTGGTAAGTGCTGGTATGGGACAATCAAAGTACATATAAACTGAAAGGACACTGGAAACTCTGAACATAGAATGACCTGTTGGTTCTCTATAGAATCTAATAGAGCCATGCTGTACAGAGATGCATGCAAAATACATGAGATCACAACATTTCTGGTAATAGTTTGTATAATGGCCCCAAATGGAAACAACCCAATGACTACCATAGTACAATGTATTGCTGGTAGGTATTTACAAAACAACCAGAAAGAACAGACCAAAAGTAACAGCTTTATAAAACACGGGCATATCTTATAAAACCATAATAAACATTATGTTATGGTAATACAATAAAAGGAGACTGGAAGAGTCTGTGAGGGTTCTTGTAACAGTGGTGGAAACCAAACCCAGGGTGGGCTTCCCACAAACTGAACAAATGTCCTACCGCTGACTACATTACAAGCCTCAGACCAGATTCTGCACTTTAAATCGTAGCAGCCGTGCTCTCCTGGGAGGCGGCTCAGGCGTGAGAGGCATGATGGAACCTCAGAGCTGGAATCGGGTGGTAGTGGAGGGCACACACATGCTCTGGAACACACACACACAAATTGTTTTATTTACATAAATAGCCTATGCATTTCTCTCTATAAAGTAGCTCAACCTAAACGTAACTTTTAGAGGGAAGGGGCAATATCCAATTGCCGTCCGGAGGCTGTGCAAGACTGGCAATCAGAGCTCAACCCCTGGACTCCATGAAAAGGCAGAAGCAAAGAATCCACTACAGATGCTATCTTCTGACCTGCACACATGACAGCATGCTCGCCTTCCCCGACACTGTGAGGACACTCTTGTGTGCAAGCTGTTTGTCACCCTGGGCCTGCAGGTACCTGTCGTTTGATGGAAACCAGCTCCATGTCCAGCTGTCTCAGCACCGTGGTCGCAGCAGTCGCATTAGCAGACACAGCCTCCACATCTTCTTGAGAGAGAAACATGCCTTTGGGGGGTTTCCTTTTGGCTCGATTTTTAGCTTGTGTGCTGTGCTTCTCTTTTTTGACCTGAGGGACTGTCTCAGTAGGGGGTACCTGCGTGATACACATGTTGAGTAAATAAAATTAAAAACAAAAACAAAATGGACAGCAGTAAGCATGTGTCATTAACATAACCCCAAACAATCTAAAGCAATCACTGTGCTTACCTAAGCACCAACCACTTAAAGAAACTGACTAGGAACAAAGAACATTCCTTTGTTCAGTAGAAACATTGTCTTCTAACTCCTCCCACCTCTGATAAGTAAAAAAGAACAACAGAAGAGAAACAACAGTCTGTATTCTCTCTCTCTCTTTTGTTTGTTTGTTTGTTTGTTGAGACAGGGTTTCTCTGTGTAGCCCTGGCTGTCCTGGAACTCACTCTGTAGACCAGGCTGGCCTCGAACTCAGAAATCCGCCTGCCTCTATCTGCAGAGTACTGGGATTAAAGGTGTGCACCACCCCTGCCTGGCCTGTATTCTCTTGAGCCTTGTTGCAACCTAGTTGTCTATGTGACATGCAGATTAAGTGAGGAGATCACCTCTGGACTATGGGGGGATGGGAAAGGGAGAGGTGGTCTGAAAAGTTTTCCATTAAGAAATACAAGCTTTGGGACTGGAGAGGGGGTTCAGTGATTAAAAGCACTGGCTGCTCTTTCAGGGGACCCAGGTTCAATTCCCAGCACCCACATGGCAGCTCACAACCGTCTGAAACTCTTTTTTCGAGGATCCCAACCCTCACACAAACATACATGCATGAAAAACACCAAAGCATATAAAATAAAAATAAGTAAATTAAAAAAAAAAGAAACTGGCATTTCATACATCATTTCTTATTGGACAACATTTAGTTTTCAGAGTGTCAGAATTTGCTCTGAAAATGTGCTATCTCATTCTTAAAATAAGTCACTGGGCTAATTTTTTAAAAGTGTTTTCTCTAATATCAAATACAAAAGCTTGTCAACCCGAGGATTCTGTCGTATCATGTAGCATAGGGTTTTAGGTTGAACATGGTGGTGACATTTGTAACCTCAGCATTTGTGAGCAGAGTCAGGGGGAACAGGAGCTCAAGGTCATTCTCAGCCACACGGTTGAGATAGGGGCCCATCCAGGTTATAGGAGACCTTAAATATGCACATGGGAAACCTTAAGGCAACAATTCAACTTTTAGAAATTATTTTAATAAGAAAATTTGTACAAAGACTTAGATATGTAACTACTGACTCCGTCCTGTTCACATAGAGGACTTAGCCAGAGATAAAGCTGTTTAAGACCAGTTAACTCAATTCTGAAAATGTTCATATCTTACATAATACAGGGGCTATGTATATAAGTATATTTAAAATACATTTCAAAAACTGAACAAACTAAGATATCACTTCACAACTTTTAAAAATAAAAATTCTGAATTATACATACATATGGGCATATATGTTTTAGAGGAAGCTGTTTTAAAAGCTACCAGAATGTAGCAGTGTCTATGGGTGATGCTGCTGCAAATCACCTGAACTCCTCTTGTTTTTGCTGAACTTCACTGCCTATTTTATTATAAAAATCATGTAACATTGCTATAATTTTACAATTGGCCTTTTGTTTTTCCAAGCTTCAAATAACCATTCCTGCCATTCCTGGACAGAGGGCTGAGATGTATCTGTGCTCCAAGGGACCATGGCCCCTGCGCAAACGCTGGCAGCTCCCGGCTCACTCCATTTACTTCCCAGCCCTGCCTTGCTACCACCATTCTCTTACAGAAGACTGCAGACGTGGATCTTCCCTTAGGGTTCCTTTCCATGTGATACAGAGAAATACCATCCAAATTCTATAAAGGAAAGCTGGTGTTGTGTACAATGTCCCATCTGCTGTTCCGTTTGGCATCAGCACTTACTACACTAATGTACAAGAGGCAGAGCTCTGAGGACAGCGCCCTGACACTCCCTGCCCGGCACAGACAGTAGGAAGGAGGTACCTCCTTTTTGCTCTCCTTGTTCGGATCAATCTCAATGTCCACGGGATTACTGCCATTTGCTTCTTCTAGTTCATCCTCACTGGAAGATAAGAACGGGCTGAAACGTTATTCTGTATTAATTCTATCTCACATGAAAACTTAATACATTCTAAAATTGCTCTATACGTCTACAGACTGCTAGAACAAACATTTTTTTAATATATAGAATTCCAACTTTGTAGTTCTTTTGATCCAGGGGTTCTCAATTCTCCTAATGCTATAATCCATTAATACAGTTCCCCATGTTGTGGTGACCCTAAACCATAAAATTATTTTCATTGCTACTTCATAAATGTAATTTTGATAACTGTTATGAATGCTAATATAAATATTTCTTTGGAGATAGAGGTTTGATATAGGCTGAGAACTGCTGTTCTGAATACAGAGAAATTTTGCCCAGAGTCCTAGCCATTAACTTTATAGAAAGTCAATGAACGAACACTTAGTGCTCCTATCATGCCCCGTAGTGCTTGTAGGTCTGTTTTCTAACAAGGTGAAAGGGCACACGGAGCAGGGGACATAGCATTTCTCAGTACCAGTGCAGTCATGCAAAGAGGAACACCAGGAGTTCTATGCCATAGTCAAGGGTAACAAACCCCAGCCTATTTTATTCAATTTTGACTGATATTTAGCAGAACACATCTGCACACAGCAACAAATTCAATGTATAATCAAACTAGGCCTAATATAAAAAGAAAATAAAAGCTTTGATCAAAAGAGTACTAAGCCAGGCACATGCCTTTAATCCTAGCACTAGAGAGACAGATGGATGTCTGTAAGTTTGAAGCCTGCCTGCTCTACGTAGTGAGTTCCAGTACAGCCAGAGCTACTTCGAGAAAGCCCCTGGGATGTATTACAGAAGACTTGGAAAGCCTGAGCTGCTAAAGAACGCACATTCCTACCACTCTACACCAAGGCCTTTAGGTTTGTACACTGCCTTTGGAGAATCAGCCACCTCGCTCATTCTCAACAAATCTGTCCAGGGGATCGAGCAGAACCTTCAGAACTGACCTTACACCTCAGCAAGTGTGGGGCTATAACCATTTTCACTGATCTCGGCTACATGTAAGCTGAGGAAGCAAGAGGTAAGACATATCCTTCCTTCTTGAAATTTAATAAAGTTATCCTTAAAATGAATATCCAGGCTGGGAGGCAGGCTCAGTGGTAGAGTACTAGCAATGTGTCAACTGCAAGGGTCAGTCCCTAGCACTGGAGAGAGAAGTGGGGCGGGGGGGGG
>NW_022196912.1:124863635-124866014 GCF_008632895.1 Mastomys coucha | reverse complement strand
GAAAAACTAATAGCAACAACAAAGCAATACCCTTCTAAGAGATTACGAACTCACATGAGACATAAGATGGTGCTGGTCAGTACTCATCTTCAACCTGGCAGGATCTAGAATCAGGAGACAAGCCTTTCTAGGCACGCTTATGAGGAGTTTCTAGATCAGGTAGCTGGGGGAAAGCAAGCCCACCCCATGGGCTGGGATCATGGGATGAATAACAAGCATGAGGTAAATGCTCTTACTCCTGCCACCTGCCTGGCCTCTTCTTCCTTGAACTATTTAAACACAGGGAGCGACTGGTACAAAATCTACTTTCTTTCTTTTTAAAGCAAGCTAAACATAAACACATGCTATATGACTTTTTGTTATCATACTCAATAAATTCTGATCCATGAAATGACAGCAAAACTCCTTTTTTTTCCCCCAGGGGAGAGCACGAAAGAACGAACGAACGAACGCAGTCACCCACTACCACAAATTATGCCGTCGAGTTTCCCACATTTGGGGAAATTGCAGAGGTCAGCACATCCCGAGTGCAATGGATAAGCCTCGCCCTGGGAAAACCACCTTCGTGATCATGGTATCTCCCCTGCCAGGTAAGTATGCAAAACTCCTTCTTATTAAAAGGTGTCACCTTTAAGGGAAGGAAAGAATGTGTTAACCTTCACTGACTGAAGACTAGAGATCTACAGAGGGACTTTCATGTCTATTGTACCCTGTCAAGGCACCTTTCCTCTGTCCCCAGCTCTTAGACACACTTGTGGTCCCATGACATTGCAGCCGCCGCAGGTGCGTGCTCACCTTTCTTCCCGCTCCCGTTTCTGTTTCCGAGCATGCCGATCCATCACACTGGTTTTAGTTCTGGTTTTCTTCCAAGAGTAGTAAAACTTCACCAGACTGGCTATGGATTTATCTGGAAGCTAAGTGCAGAAAGATAGGGAGCCAGTGCTTAGGGCATAGTCCATAAGGACCATTCGCTGCACTTAAAAATGTACAGAAAGGGCTGGAGAGATGGCTCAGCGATTAAGAGCACTGACTGCTCTTCCAGAGGTCCTGAGTTCAAATCCCAGTAACCACATGGTGGCTCACAACCATCTGTAATGAGATCTGATGCCCTCTTCTGGTGTCTTAAGACAGCTACAGTGTACTTATATATAATAAATAAACAAATTTTTAAAAATGTACAGAAAAGGAAAACCTAAAAAAATGTATTATTTTTCTTTTTAGAAAATTATCTTTAACTTTATTATAAAAAAGTTGGACCAAAAAAAAAAAAAAATCACACACCAAAATTAACAAGACTCAAAGACCATACAACTCAATGAACTTCTATGCAGTTAAAGAGGCCATTCAGAATCAAAGCTGTAGAGCTTTACATTGGATTTTATACTTTCAATATTGTCTATTTTGTGCACTTTATCAACCACCAAAAAATGAAAAAATTCATAAGAGTTTGAACTACAAAAATAATTAACTTTTTATGCATTTTTCAAAATAATACATTTTCTTTTTTATTGTTTTGAATTTGTACAGGGGCTGTCTTAGAACTCAAACTGTAGATCAGGCTGGCCTTGAATGCAGAGCTCCATCTGCCTCTGCCTTCAAATACCACTTTTTGTGTTTCTGTTTATTTGCTAGCCTGAAAGCTAGCGGGTCCAGCAAATCTTGTCACTACCACCCCATCCCCCACACTGGAGCCTGCAGTTATGTGTACAAAATGCCTGAACTGTTAATGTCGGTCGGTTCTAGGATTTGAATTTAGTTTTCACAGCCAGAGTTAAAACAACTCTCTTACCACTGAGCCATCTCTCCAGCCACTAGGTTTAATCTTTACAAATTCATTTTAACATTTAATACAAGCACCATCCAACCAAAAAAAGCCAACGTACAGACGAGGACTGTGGCATTCCTCCAAAGCAACCAGAGAGCCTGCCTTTGACAGAACCTTTGAGGAGAGCAGTTGGGGGTGGGGATGAACTTGGACTCGCAGCTTCACTCTGAACAAGAATTGCTGAGCTACAGAGCGGGTTTTTAATAAGCAATTTAGTAAGCTGCTTTCTCTAAAGGGGATTTTATTCAAAAGGAAATGCCTGGGGCTAGAGATATGGTCAGTGGTTAAGAAATGGCTGCTCTTCCAAAAGGTCATGGGTTCAATTCCCAGTACCCACATGTCAACTCACAACTGTTTTGTGATTCCTGTTCTAGAGCTCTGATGCTCTTTTCTAGTCTCTGTAAGCACCAGGCACACAAGTGGAACAGACATGTACATGCAGGCAAAACTTTTACACACATAAAACAAGCAAGCAAATAAACTCACAAATAAATGAGATATTTAAAGTTGATAACTCTGTCTCGATATAAGATATAAGAAGCAAAAAAAAAAAA
>NW_022196912.1:124827111-124863559 GCF_008632895.1 Mastomys coucha | reverse complement strand
CAAATAAGACTTTATCTTCTACAGTCCACTCATCTGGAAAGGGGGTGAAGTTGGGCAAGTCGGCCAACGATTTTTCAATATTATGCTTATGCCAAAAGAGCATCCCAAGAGCCTAGAAAAATTATATTGGCAAAATTTTAGAACATATAAATGAAACATTAAATTGGGAGTGAAAACTGCAAACAAGCATTGTGTATTTACTACAGATAGGTGAGGAGACTTGTGGAGAGCCGAGGCATCCTGACTTCTGCAGTCAGTGTGACCTCCAGTCTCCCACCCCAAGTACACTCTAGCATCCGTCCTGTCCAGTAGCCGTGCTCTTCCCTCCAAATGCTTTGCTCCAGGCCCAGCAACCAACTGCCTAGGATTCCAACCTCTGTGAGACAGTGTCTCAAATGAGTGGAAAACAGACATTTTTGTCCCTCAGGATATGGTCTCCCTATGAAGTCATGCCTGCTTCACACTCAACTCTCCTGCCTCAGTCTCCCTAAGGATGGGATTACAGGTTTCTAGCTATTCTTTTTGGTTACCACAGGGATTATATTGAACATTCTAAACTTGTAAGATTCAGATTGGAATTTTTATTATGTAAGAGTAGTTTCAACAAAATGTAAAAATTTAGTTTCTTAAACAGCCATTTCATCCCTTTCAGTTGTGGACACCACAGAATTCTGATATATCCTATATTAGACAAAGAAAATCAAGCTAATGTTTTCAAGGCATTGCTTAGGCTATGTGGGAAACGCAGAGTTACAAAGACTTGACTCTGGCCTTACTCCTTCATCTGGATCTGAGTCACTGTCTGGTGTCTTTCCTTTCTCCCTCTGGATCCTACAGCAGCCTAGAAGTATGGACAGACTTAATGCACGTGGAGTCCTTTAGTATCCTTAAAACCTGTTAATGTCTTTGTTTATAATTTTATTTAGCTGTGTGTTTGTGTGCTTGAATGCACGTGTGTGTGCACACATGCACGAAAGTCAAAGAACTTATGTGTATGACAGAGCATAGCTGGCGTGAGGGCATTTTCTCCTTCCAGCAGCGTGGACTCTAGGGATGAACTCAGGTCATCAGATTTGGTTGCTCACTGAGCCACCTCACCAGCCCCTCTTTTCGGAAGGACGAGGTCTGTCAGGTATAGGAATGTTTTCCCTTTCCCAGTCTCTGTACTAGAGAGTGAACCCAGGACCTGCCACTAAGCTGAGTATCTCTCCAACTAACCAAACAATTCTTGGTTGAAAGTTTGTTTGTTTGTTTGTTTGTTTGTTTGTTTTCCCCTTACCACTTCCAATACAGCATGTCACCCTGTCTTTGGGACTCGACTCAGCTCCCAATCACACATGTGCTAACTTTACTGGTGAGCCTCAGCAGGCCATGGATGGCTTTTTTCTTGCAGCTTTGGCTTTTGAGTATTTCACACTGAATCTTGGTGTGAGTAAGTTTGTCTTGAAGTATGTTGAGCTATTTTAGATGGCATCAATTTTAGGGGCTTCTGTCCTTTTCTTTCTCCCCTTTGAAATCTCTCCTAACTCCTTCTCCTGAAGCTTCCCAACACTTCATTGTTCTCCTTGAGGATGTCTCCTAAGATCCCTGGGTTCTGCTCACTCTTGTTCATCCCCTCCCTCTTCAAACACAAAGTTTGCTTTTTCCTGGGCTAGGAGTATAGTTCAATAGTGGAATACTTCTTCAGCATACAGGATATCCTGGTACCCCACCTCCAGTACCACGAACAATAAAACAAATTGTCCCGTGTTCAAATGCATTAATCTGCCTACTCAAAATGGCCCTTCTGAGCGTTATGAAGTGAATTAAAATCTTGGGGTGAATGGTGGGTGGGGCTGTAGCTTGCTCAGCAGTGTGGGGCTACAGCTTAGCGATGGAGCCTAGTGTGTTTAAGGATGTGTGTAAGTAGCACATCTGACATCAGGTGTTTTTTTTTCTTCTTTTTTTTCGAGACCAGGGTTTCTCTGTGTAGCCCTGGCTGTCCTGGAACTCACTTAGAATTCCACCTGCCTCTGCCTCCCAAGTGCTGGGATTAAAGGCGAGCACCACCACCGCCCGGTAATATCAGGTATTTTTGAGGAATAGTTTCTGTTGGTTTAATTCTTGTGTATCAATTTCTCAAAAATTAAAAACTCTATCCTAGAGGAAGTGTTCTTGAGATTCAAGATAAATAAAACTCAGAAACCTCAGGAAGTTCCTAAGCTACAAGATCTACAAGCGTCCCCTCCCCAACTCCAGGCTACACACAGTAAGGACGGGAGAGGACACAGTGAGTGGTCAAGCTGCTGGGAGATCGTGCAGTGAGCTAAGGACAGGAGAGGACACAGTGAGTGGTCAAGCTGCTGGGAGATCGTGCAGTGAGCTAAGGACAGGAGAGGACACAGTGAGTGGTCAAGCTGCTGGGAGATCGTGCAGTGAACTAAGGACGGGAGAGGACACAGTGAATGGTCAAGCTGCTGGGAGATCGTGCAGTGAACTAAGGACGGGAGAGGACACAGTGAATGGTCAAGCTGCTGGGAGATCGTGCAGTGAACTAAGGACGGGAGAGAACACAGTGAGTGGTCAAGCTGCTGGGAGATCGTGCAACGAGCTCCTAAGCTGCTGTTTGTCAGGATGTTTTATCACAGCAACAAACAGAAACTAGCAAGTTCTTGCTCCTGCAGGTAATCTGAAAGCTCACTGGCTCACTGCAGAAGGCTTGATTGAAACCGTCTCTTTGCTCTGTTATTGGTGTTTTAACTGGGGTGAACAGACAAGTTCATGACTGCCCTCAAAAGGTTTTTCCTTCAGTGCCCATACTTTCTGGCTTTGAGGTATACTTTGTGTGTTCTCAGCTAAAAACTGGGCATCCAGGGGTTAGAGAGATGCCTCAGGGGTTAAGAGCACTGATTGCTCTTTCAGAGGTCCTGTGTTCAATTCCCAGCAACCACATGGTGGCTCACAACCATCTGTAATGGGATCTGATGCCCTCTTCTGGTGTGACTGAAGACAGCTACTCATATATTTAAAATAATTCTTAAAACAAACAAACAAACGGGACATCTAGATTTAACCATGCAGTAGCCTTGACGATCAGATGCTGGCCTCCCCAGGTGCAGTCTCCTTCTTTTGCACTTTTTATAATAACTGTGAACTGCCTGTGCGGCAAGGATCAGCATGAGGCGTGACTTCTTAGATCTTTTTTGTCCCTATTCCTTTCCCTGGACATACACAGCAACTTTCTAATTTTCTCCTCAAATGTTGTTCCATTTGATTGCCTTAATCTTTAATGTCTGCCTCTCTGAAAAGAAAAATGTAGAGAGAGCAAGAGGGTGAGGGCATTGGCCCTGAATGTGACTCCACCAGGGAAAGGAACTCAACAGGGAGGGTCAGCAACATAACCACTGATTTCTCTGCCTGCTCTTAGATCATAACAGCAGTCATAGGTCAGAGATCAAGTGTTCAGATTTCCAACATGGAAAACAGTATGCTTTTGCATACTCCAGTTCCCACAAGCTACATGCAAGCTGCTGCAGGAATAAATGTGCAGTTGCAGATAAGGGAGAGAGAGCTACGGCCTGTGTGTGGACAGGAAATAACCAAAGCTTCAAGTTTCTCTGTGTAGCCTTGGCTGTCCTAGAACTCACCCTGTAGACCAGGCTGGCCTCAAACACAGAGATCCGCCTGCCTCTGCCTCCCAAGTGCTGGGATTAAAGCCGCAGGACACCACCAGCAGGTCTAAAGCTTCAAGTCTTTACAGAACAGATATGCTGCAACAGTTATACCACAGGCGCCTCCGACCCTCGTGGGGTGTGCTCTCTACTGTTAACTGGTTATCTGCTCTACAAGTGAGTTTGTGTGTGCTTCCTCCTCTAAAAGACTCAAATATGTTCCTCTTAAGGTGTTTTCCAGGCTCCTTTTCTGGGGTAGGCTGACAATGCTCCGAAGGCTATGACAGGGAGAACATAGATGGCAACTTTGTCTCCAGGTCATGGTCACACAGAAGTGCCTGCAGTACAAAGGAAATCTGTATGCAGCTGTGAGAAGCTCATCTATAGGCAAAAGCTCATTTGAGAACTCTAGACCTGTACCTCAACTCAGCCAGTCAATTGGGTGTTGTAAGCAACAAGTCTGAGATACATAAGTCATTATACAATCAGATATTCTAAGGGATTTTAAGACATTGTACAACAGGATGAGAAACCAATCACACATTCCAATGAGAAATCCAAACTAGTTAGCATCTACTGCCTTCTGCCCACTCAATAAGGCTGACAGCCCAGAGAAGGCACTGCCTGGTGGGCCAGCTCTGCTTTCCACAACAAGAAATCAACTGCTGCCGGGCAGTGGTGGCGCACTCCTTTAGTCCCAGCACTTGGGAGGCAGAGACAGGTGGATTTCTGAGTTCCAGGCCAGCCTGGTCTACAGAGTGAGTTCCAAGACAGCCGGGGTATACAAAGAAACTCTGTCTCGAAAAACCAAAAAAGAAAAAAGAAAAGAAAAGAAAAGAAAAGAAAAGAAAAGAAAAGAAAAGAAAAGAAATCAACTGTTACCTGCTCCATGTTGTACCCGTGCTTCTCTTTGGCAATCGCAATGTACTCGTCCACTGAAAAACAGAGACCAGTAATCAGCCTGAGGACAGCAAGACTACACACACCAGAGAGGTCTCCTTCAAAGCCTATTGTGCTCACGTAGAAGTAAAAAAATACAACATAGAATACAACCCTGGTGCATATCTAAATCCCCCAGAAAAATGTCCAAATGGATATACACAAATATTAACCTGTTGCCACACAGTGAGACTATGAACATTTTACACGTTCTGCCTGAACTTCTATCTTCTAGGATTTAGAAACTTATTCAGTGTTAAAGGAAAGAGGATAAAGAGAGAGATGGCTCAGCAGTTATGAGTACCACAGAGTCTTCTGGAGGACCTGAGCTTGATTCTTGGCACTCAGACAGCTAACAACTCCCTGTAATTCCAACTTAGGAAAGTGGGAATCTGGCTCTCCTAGTCTCTGCTGTAATCCCACAGGCATGACACAAATAACACACACTTATATATAATATTTTGCAATTTTAAAATAAAACAAAACAAAAAAAGAATGCCACTTGAGCTACTGTTCTGTTTGCTTGTCTGAAAGGTATCTCACTACACAGAGCAGGCTGCCTCTGACAAAGCCAACTATCGCAGCTACTTTAAGGCAATCATTTTGGCGGATCTCCAGAGTATCTAAAGATTATGATGAGTACATGAACATGTGGAGCCTTGACACCCATAAAGAACCTACTCTGTGCCAGTCAGTAGACAGATTTTTGGCCATTATCCTTGAAATCCAACAGAGGTAAGACAGTTTGCTAAGTCAATGCCAGTGGTATCTGCCCCAAGTGCCGGTGCTGTCTGCCCCCAATGCCGGTGCTGTCTGTCCCCAAAGTAGAGGTAGCAGGTCGGCTGTGTTCATGAAGGGCCAGGATCCAATCCAAGTTCTGCCTCTATTTATTGTGTTTGCTTGCAACAAAGTCAAGACTGACTTTGAACTTGTGACAATAGCTCTCTCTACAGCAGTGTCTGCCCTAGAATGTGCTATTTTAATGCCTCGCTATAGCAACCTATAGGTTCTTACTATTTAATAAAAATTTGTTACTATCATTCTGGACTTACTTTCAAGACTGGGGCCCAAAAGACTGGGCTTTAAAAAATTAAAATAGGGTCTGGCAAGGTGGCTCAGAGGCAGAAGCAGCCTGCTGCCACTCCTGACAGACACATCAGTCCTGAGTCAACTACAGCAAGCTGTCCTCTAACCTCTACACTTACAAGAGTGTGAATAGACACACCCAAAATTTAAATAATTAAAACTAAAATGGAGTTGTTCATGGTAGTGTGCCTAGAGAGCAGCCAAGTTTCCCAAGCAGGCCAATGCCAGCTACCATGAGAATGAGTTCCGGGGGCTGGTGAGAATGGCTCAGTGGATAAGAGCACCAACTGCTTTTCCAAAGGTCCTGAGTTCAAATCCCAGCAACCATATGGTGGCTTACAACCATCTGTAATGAGATCTGATGCCCTCTTCTGGTGCGCCTGAAGACAGCTACAGTGAATTACACTGGAGCGAGCAGGGCTGACAGAGGTCCCGAGTTCAATTCCCAGCAGCCACACACATGATAGCTCATGGCCATCTGTACAGCTACAGTGTACTTATTTATGATAATAAATAAATCTTTGGGCTGGAGTGAGCAGGGTTGACTGGAGCAAGGTTGACTGGAGTGAGAATAGGTCTGTCCTAAATTCAATTCCCAACAACCACATGAAGGCTCACATCCATCTGTACAGTGTACTCACATATACATTAAATAAATAAATCTTTGAAAAAAAAAAGAGAGAGAATGAGTTCCTCCACTCTCATGTCCACCAACTGAAATACTATGAGGTTAGCCAGTTATTTCCCTATTCTGCCTCTTTGTGCTCTTCCTAGGAAACCAATCTACTTTCTGGTCTCTCTCTCTGCTTTATTCAGGTGCTCACGCTTACGCATGCACTCTCTCTCTCTCTCTCTCTCTCTCTCTCTCTCTCTCTCTCTCCAACCTCCTCTGTTCTGCCCATTAAAAGATTTACAGTCAAGATTTTTGTTTCTTTTATTGGCTTTTCCTTTTCTTTCTTTCTTTTTTTTTTTTTTTTTTTTTTTTTTTTTTTTTTTTTTTTTGCTTTTCATCTGTTTGTTTGTGACAGCGTCTCTCTATGTAGCCCTGGCTGTCCTAGAACTTGCTATGTATGTAGACCAGGTTAGCTTTAAACCCAGAGATTCCAACTGTAATTTGCTTTGAACACTGAATATCAACGATCCCTGCAAAGCAAGGTCGCCGAACTGGGAGCATCAGCAGTGGACAGCCACTCTTCTCTCTTTTCTTGAAATGTTTCCCAGACAGAGTTAACTATATCAACACTAATTCTGACAGGGCCCTGTCCTACACTACCTGGTCCTCACTTCTCTCTGATGTTCTGAGAGAGGTGGACACCTACCACCTACCTTTCTTTGCACAGAACAGCAGCTGGTGCAAATGATGAAATGGGAGACTTGTGTTAGTCAAAAACTCCCTCACGGTTAATTAACTTCCATGAAAATAAACTCTCCATCTAAGAAAATCAACTCTGCTCTCATAAGCACAAAAGATAACAGGGGCTTAAAGTAAGTGAAATGGATCAAGAGAAGCCCACGCTCCCTGAGGGCTTCTCCAACACTTCTGTGTCTGTCTCGGTGACACGGACAGCTGAGGGGTCCTGTGCAGAGCCTCATGGGGGACTTCCATCCTCAGTGCATCCTGCTCACTTTTGGGAGAAGAGGCCTGGCTCTGATTGCTGGACTGCCACCAGCCTGCAGGTCAGAAGCACTGGGATCAGCTGTGGGGTGGGCAGACTCCCTCTGCTCTCAGCTAACACCGTGCTGGCTGCCGCCACCGCACAATGCGTTCTTGTGTACTTGACAATTACCATCAAAACAAACATGGAGAACCATCTGATATTAACTCTCATAGTGACAGATATGCACCACTGTGATCATAAAACATAGATTATACTAATCCATGGCTTTTTAGGGTTGCAGTACTCACTATTTGGACCAAAGGCAAGTAAGAAACAAATGCTTTGGGTTGAGCTTTGTTTCTATGCTAATCTTTTTAATCCAATGAAACAATGTCCTAGTATCAGTAGTAAGAGTTTCAAATTCAACTGCAAAAGAAAGAACATAGATGGAAAATTGCTATGGTAACCTCAATTCACCCCCACCCCAACACTGCAGAGATTCAGAAACTGTGAACCTGAATAGTCTACAAGAGTAGCGGGCTCACACCATGAGGCAGGCTGAGGACAAAGCTCATGGTCTTAATGGAGTTTTAAAAAACTACCATGATCTGCAGTGGCACTAGGTACTACAAAGGAAACACCACTGAAAGAATGTAAGAACAAGACTGAAGATGTTGCTCAGTAGAGCATTGTGCCCAGTGTGAACAAGGTTCTGGGTTCAATTGCCAGCACAGTAGAGTGTGGTAAAAAAAAAAAAAAAAAAAAAAAAAAGAAATGCCATGGCATTTCCTTTTATTATTATAAAAGAAGTTATCCCTAAACTCACATAGAAGCAAAAGGAACATTTAAGTACAGCAGTTCTGCCACCTGGTGGACATGGACATTGCTACAGCTAACATCTGAATTCTGAATACTTTTAAGGAAGAAGAGAAGACAAGTCAGATATAACTACACCATTTCTTACTATTTCCAGTGCGTACAATACCCATTCCCCAGCCATCCAGTAAAGACTACAGTGGAAGAGACAAGAGAGATGGCTGCTTCAGCACAAGGCCAGCTTATGTTAAGTTCTCTTCAGGTCTTAAGTGCACTTCTGTGTAACTGGATAACTCTGCCCTCCTTTCCAGAACTCACATTTGCATATTGGTTTAAGTGTGAGCAGACCAGGACCGAGTGTGGGGCACACTTCTACCCTCAGCCCTCAGGAGGCAGGTGAGTCTCTATGGGGCAAGCTTGGACTTCATAGTGAATTCCAGAGCAGCCAGAGCTACATGATGAGACCTTGTCTCAAAATACACACACACACACACACACACACACACACACGCACGCACGCACGCACGCACGCACGCACGCACGCACGCACGCACGCACAAAGATACAAAACCCCTTTAACTCTTCCATACCAAATATCAAATCAACTTACTTGACCTGTTCCTAAGCAGGGAGTTGAACACTCAAAGCAATCTTATTAGCTCTGGGTGTACTTGGCTGTGAACGAAATAATTCAAAGAATCAAGATCTGTCTGACTTTACTAGAAGAGGGTGGGGTAGGGGGGCATAGAATGAGGCCGTGCACCATCCATAGTCCTCACGGGTGAGTGGCATAGAGGGTGGGGTAGGGGGGCGTAGAATGAGGCCGTGCACCATCCATAGTCCTCACGGGTGAGTGGCAGGGAAGGAAGCCCTGACTTGTCCTAAGAACCTGCTGTTGAACGTCTTCTCAACTACAGAACAAGAATGAGACTCTCCCCAGTCCTTCGTGGGATATTAGGAAAACATTTAAAACAAGCAAGTGTAAACAACTATCAAATCAACTCTGTCATAACATTTCTTTTCTGCAGTGCTAGATAGAAATCACGCCTGTAGTTTCACCCACGCTAGGCAAGGGCTCTCCCACTAAACATACTTCCTTTTATGTTACTTTTCTCAGCCCTGAGAAACAAATCCAGGCCTTTCCTATGTTAAATCAATTTTCTGCCACTGGGCTACAACTTCAGTGGCTAATAATGTATATTTATATTTTTGTTTGTTGGTTTTTTGAGAAGGGGTTTCTCTATGTAGCTTTAGCTGACCTGAACTAGCTCTACAGACCAGGCTGGCTTTGAACTCAGAGATCAACCTGCCCCTGCCTTTCTAAGTGTTAGGATTAAAGGAGTGTGCCACAATTTCCAGGCTTCTAATGTATTTATTTCATTCATGCCCCAAACTTCCTTCTCATGACTAGAGAGTGTCTTACAAATGACTCATTTCACTGTCACCTTCCTCCACGTCTTAGGCAGGCAGGACAGTGGCAATCAGAAAGCTGTTGCAATCTCCGAATCCCAGTGCCTTGAGTGGGTCACCTGTCTCTAACCCTGATTTGTAGGCCTAGCAGTAGGCTGCTGAGTGAAGCAAGCTGTACAATACCGGAAGCTTACATGCTTCCCCCAAGTCACTTCCTCTATATGCCTGATCCTCCTGGGCACAGGGGACAAAGTTAAGAATATGTTGAAGGGAACAAGGGGGCTTTCAATGCTGCAGCCTCGTGTGATCTGACTCTTCATCCAGCACAGACACTGCCTGTGGACCCTGCTGGAGAAACAGGATCTTCAACAACCTGCAGCACAGGCTGCAGCAGCACAGCCTAGAACAAACTATTTTTCTGAATTCATGCTTCAGCAGACTTTTTAGGTCTACTTTATGGCTAGTTGCTACTCCCTATAGCTATTTGGGCCTTTCTGGAATTCTCCTTACAACTGAAAAGAAAAATAACTCAAACAATTAATTGCAATTATCTTAAGCACCCGAGGAGGAGTTATCAATAAATACCCCTGTCTAGGCACCTGCTCTGCAGAATGGAGGGGACTTTCGTGTGAGAGTAAGATAGATGCTTTTAACCTGGTCAAGGCTTTCTAGAGTAAGGGAACTAGAAAACAACAATTAACAACAAAACCATAACAGAACCAACCCTAAGTATTTGAGAGTAGAACTCGGTTTAGTAAATTAAGCAACAAGATGAACTTTGTCTTTGTCCCTTGTTGGTGGTATAGCTTTGAGATTTATTTGTTGTTGTCTGAAAGAAGATTTCACTTTGTAACCCAGGCTAGCCTAGACTTACTAATCTAGACGACACTAGCCACAAACTCACATTAGCCCCCCTACCTCTCTCTGCCCTCTGATTTGCTGAGATTATAGGCATGAGCCACTATGCACAGCTTTGGGTTTTATTTTGTTGTTATTGTTTTTTAATGAGATATGGTCTCGTTGGTAGCCCAATTGACCTCAAAATCTTGATTCCCATATCTTGGCCTCCAGAGTCCTGGGGATATAGCCCTGAATAACCACACTTAGCCTCTTTCATTTTGTTTTGTTTCTGGTGTTTTGTTTGTTTGGTTTTTGAGACAGGGTTTCTCTGTGCAGACCTGGCTATCCTAGAACTCACTATAAGAACCAGGCTGACCTTAAATGTATAGAGATCTGCCTGCCTCTGCCTCCTGAGTGCTGGGACTAAAGGTTTGCTAACCTATTTCATTTTAATGGCAGGAAAATTATAAAATAATAATATATAAAAACTATGGTATTGAGTGTGTTACCATAGTACAAATACACAGCAGTACAGAGAAAAGAGAAGACTGGAAAGCAAGCTGACACAAGTAGCCAAGAGCCGCACAGATCAGAGCTAATGGGACGTTATCGACAGAATTCATACTTTTAGGATGTGTGAGCCCCAAAATCTCCCCAAACAGAAAATAGCCATATGGTGGGGTGGAGGATTATCAATGACTTTTAATAATGAAAATAAACTTGTATAACAGTAACTTTTACACCTTATGGCCTAATCTCTTAAACACTGAGATGTATTTGCTAATAATAGTCTTTTATGTAGCCACAAAAAAGTAAATTCTTCAACAATGCTTTATTCTTTGTCCACAATCCAATCTGGCTAGTTAAACCCAAACTGTATATATCTGACAAATTTAAAATACATCTCAGTTAATTTCATCCCTACATATGCATGCTTTTTAAAAAAAGTATAAACAGAGTCATTATCACACCTAACAAAAACAGCAAAATTCCTGGGTATGAACAACAATGTTGCACCCAGTACTGTCTACAATGCATAATCCAAACCCAGCAGTAACAGCAGAGGATCAGGAACAAATCCCCTCTATCCTCCTCTGGCAGCCGCGGTAACCTAGTCTGACCACTTTAGAAAATTATTTGGCACTGACTTTCAGCTGAGCAGATAAGACACAAAAATAGGTCAAAGAACGTTTTTTGTAGTAATGTTTGTAGTAAAAACTTAAAGCAACTTCCCTCTGCTGACAGAAAGGCTAAGCAAGTTCTAACTGGGCCTATGAGAAGCAAATACAGAGGTAGGGAGACACTGACAGGCAAAAGAAGCCCAGCATGTAAGAGAGCTGCAGGCACTCTGGGTTCAAGTAAGCTCTGCCCATTTTAACCCAGCTCTTCTACAGAACATACTAGGGACTTGGTGCATTCCATCACCCCCGGGGCAGCTTCCAGCAGACTAAAGCCACACTTAAGCAGGGCCTGGCAGGTCTAAACAGTATATGGTATGGACAAAAATTACTGAGTAAATTAATGACTACAAAGGAAAACAAAACAAAAAATCCAAACAAACAAAAAAAAAGGCTGGAAGGTTCCAGATGATCCAAGCTGCATATCGAATAGTTAAAAGCCTTGATTTTGCAAGCGTGTCCTAAGGGGTCTTCACACTCCTACCATCCTCCATCCAATGGGCACAGTGCACTCAAGTCACCACATGCGCAAGAAAGAATCAGATTAAATAAACAGACTAAGCACACCAAGTTCCCACGTTCAGCCTTCAGCAGGACAGTGAAGAGCACACAGGAAACAGTACACTGAAGAGTAAGAAGGAAGAAGTTAAATGGGGCAAGCGTGGTCCCTATTTAGAGGCCTTAAAAACCTCTGGCAAGCTCACCCAAGGAACTGGGCACCTGGGAGAGAAGTACTTGTACTCAGACAAAGGGACAGAGATGGCACTAGCGAGGATGCTCTGAGTCCAGTCGCAGGGGAAATACTAATCTTGCCATACAAGACCTTGTTGCAACTTTTATCTTCCAATTTAAAACACTGCAAACTGGAAAGCCACTGGGATATCTTGAATAGATAATATTTAAACTATATCTAGATAGTGGGTATGTTTCAGGTATCTATATAGAGGTCTAGAATGGGTCCGGAGAGATGTCTGCTACCCATACTTGTCTACTCCAGTCACATCCATAATATCGGGGATAAAATCCTGATAAAGGATAAGAGGCAATAAGAATCCAAAAGGGGTTCTGTGCCTCCTGGATTTCAGACAGTCACTGGTATCCCCTAACTCAGACGTGTTTCAGATTAGTCTCTCCAATCGTCAACACGGCCTCATAATTAGGCATAAAGCTATCCCCCAAGTAATGATTTGTAAATGGTTAAGATTGGGCATTGTCTCCTGGCCCACACAATGTTTCCAACTATCCTAGTTTAATATTTTAAGTACTAGAGAGTAATTGAAAGGTTTCCCTCACACTAGGACATTAACTTATAATGT
Source organism: Mastomys coucha (assembly GCF_008632895.1). Taxonomy (NCBI): domain Eukaryota; kingdom Metazoa; phylum Chordata; class Mammalia; order Rodentia; family Muridae; genus Mastomys; species Mastomys coucha. The sequence continues at coordinate 124,850,726 of NW_022196912.1, read as the reverse complement.
TAGGTCGGGATGCCCCTCAGCCTGCCTCCAGCAAGAACCAGAGAATTAGCATAAGAATACCTCAATAGGGAGGGCTCCACCCCTCTTCCTCCTGCTTCACTACCAGACCCTGCAGACCTTGGTGTGGGGGTCGCATGCCTACGTGACTTCAGTCTAACACTAGGACTGGGGGAAGAAAGACTTAGACACACATGCAGGACTAGCACTAGAACTTAGATGGGCTAGGACTCAGATTCATGTATCTCTCGCAGTCCCCCCGGGCCCAGAGCACTTGGGCCCGGGAGATGCAGCACCAGTTCAGAGGAGATAGCTGCTGCTTTAGACCCAGTATGTTTCAGATAGCCTCAGAGGTACCTCAACTGTTGAGCTGTCAGATTTTTCATTTCTCTTTTACAATGATTGTAAAAGCCTCATGTCATTTTTAAAGAAATACACTCAGACCTTACACCACTCATGTCTAGTCTGTTTGTCAAAAGCCGAATCCCGTGCCCACCTGGCCAGAACCCCTAGTCCCGTGAAACAAGGGACCCCGATGTCGAAGTGGGGAGGAGTACTTGCAACATTCCCAGAGGACCTGAATTGTGTTCCTAGCACTCAGGTAGGCAGGCTCATAACCACCTGTAACTTCAGCTTCAGAAAATCTGATAACCTGACCTCCAAGCACCCCCCTACACACATACACACACAAATAAGAAAAAAGTATTAAAAACTATTTAATGCTATATAGTTTATATACAAGATGTGTGAACAATGGGGTGATTTTTACAGATTTGTTTTATGTATTTTAGCTGCATGCATGTGTTTGGTACCTGGAGATCATTAAAAACTGTCTCCACTAAGCAGAGTTATAGATGGCTGTGGGCAGACCCTCCCAAAGCTGACCTGGCTGTGGGCAGACCCCTCCCAAAGCTGACCTGGCTGTGGGCAGACCCCTCCCAAAGCTGACCTGGCTGTGGGCAGACCCTCACAAAGCTGACCTGGTGAGTCGTCTCTCTACCCTGTCAAATGCTCTAATCAGAGGCTGCCAAGTGTACTCATCAACAAGAAAGCTAACACTAAGACCTCCTCATGCACCTCGAATTTGAATATTTTAAATTTTACACATCCTGTATGTCTGTCCTCAAGTCAATTCTTTTCAACTCTGACTATATTAATAAGATTTAAGTTTCTTATAATTATACCAATTTTCCCTCACTTTTATAAAAATTTAAAAAATGCAATCAAACAATTAAATCACATAAGCATATACATATGCTACAGAATACGCAATGCATAAGGAGTAGGACCATCTGTTAGTAACAACTATGCAACAATACCAAGTCACTTCACTAAGGGAGCAGCAGCCTTCCCTGGAAACACCTCATGCTTCAGGATTGCTTCTCAACCAGTCCAAACTCCAGTTTGAGTCTTCGAAACCCTATCTTAAAAAGCAAAAGAGGAGGCTGTGCCTGGTGGCACACACCTTTAACCCCAGTACTCGGGAGTCACAGGCCTTTGAGGGTTCAAATGCAACCCGGACTGCATAGTGAGTTCCAGGCCAGCTAGAGCTAAATAGGGAGAACTTATTAGAAAGAAAAGTGTGTGTGTGTGTGTGTGTGTGAGAGAGAGAGAGAGAAAGAGAGAGAGAGAGAGGCAGAGAGAGAGAGAGAGAGAGCCTGAGAGCTATGCCTATGGCTCAACATATAAGAGAGGCAAGACTGACAACAGTTCCATCCCCAGAATGCATGTGGCAGAAGAGAACTCGCTCCCATGAGCTGTGCTCGGACCCCACATGAGCATCATGATGAAAGCACAAATGCAGTTTGATTTTGTTTTTTGAGACAGGGTTTCTCTGTGTAGCCCTGGAATGTTCGCCCTGTATAGCCCTGTATGTCCTGGAACTTGCTCTGTAGATCAGGCTAGCCTCAAACTCACAAAGGTCTGCCTGTCTTTGCCTCTTGAGTGCTGGCATTAAAGGTATGTGCCACCATTGTCTGGCACAATTGTAATTTTGGAAAAACTTTATTTTATTTGTATGGGTGATTTGTCTAAACATATGTCTGTGCACTGTGTGGGATATGGTGCCCATGGAAGCCAGAAGAGAGTATCTTATCCTCGGGAACTCAAGTTACTGACTGCTGTGAGCTGCCGTGTGGATGCCATGGGGAATCAAACCCAGGTCCACTAGAAGAAAGAGCAGCCAGTGCTCTTAACCACAAGCCCACTCTCCAGCCCCAAATGTAGTTTTAAAAAATAGAAGGAAACACCCTTAGCCTAGTCATGCCTCTAAGATGTCCTGTACAAGACAAACTCCTTCATGTCCTGTACAAGACAAACTCCTTTGCGTCCTGCCACTCTGATATGTCTGTTTGTGTCTAAGTCAGCAAACACCAGAGTGAGCTGAGAATATGGTAAACAGTGTAAAGAATTCAAGTCTATCTGGTGTGCTATGTAGAGGGCCTATGAAAGAACTCTTGTTGCTAGCATATCTATCCTGCTTTGCTAACCTTCAACAGTGTTCCCCCCAGGCCAGATCAGAAAAGCAGGCACAGTGACAGCGGGATACATGTCAGCACACACACAATGGGGGAGACAATGGGACGCCGTCCAGAGGTAGGGTGGAGAGTCCACACAGAACAGCATGTTATAAATGATGGCGCATACGCAGGAGTCATGGAAAGGAACAGCTCCCCAACTTGTAATCACGTGGTCTCCAGTTCTTCTGACTCCCTGAACTTTAACACTGCTTGCCAAGCACTAGCCAAGGGTTACTTCTTAGCCTTGCTCTTTTCTAAACCATGGGCCATCAAGAACTTTCTAATGGTAGATATTACTCCTAGCTACAAATCCTTAGAGGGATCTCTCATTACTACTGTTACCGTGGGTGTATGTATATGTCATCACGTAGCAGCATGTACGTGGAGGTCAGAGTGTCTATGAGTGGGTTCTAGCCAGGAATTGAACCCAAGTCCTCAGGTTTGCTCGGCAAGGCTCTTAGGCACCAAGCCACGCTGTTCATCTCCTATCACCATCTGCTTTTCTGGTTTCTTTGCTTCTCAGTTTCTCAGACAAGTGGGTCTGCAAATGAGACACTAGATTTCTAGCCCAATCCCCAAGATAAATAATCTCCTCCTTAGTCTACATAGCATGGGTGCCCTTGTCCAGCAGGCAAACTCCACCACCGCAGGGCTCCAAGGCTTCTCCAAAGCTGGAGGAAGAGGCACCTTCTAGTGAGCTGGGGAATCATCACAGGAGATAAAGGGTCAATGCCTTCCTTCCTTCCTTCCCATTAGTGAGCATTTTCCAGCCCAACAAGCTGCTATTCCTTAACCCTCACGGTTAACCCACAGCAAACTCTAAGTAACTCACATCTTTGTCGCTTACAAACCAAACCACTGCTTCATAAGGGATTTTCTATGCTCATTAATAGAGTACTGTTTCAAGTCTGTGGTTCTCGCCTATGTTCCTAAGAATTCCTTACACTTTCCCACTGTGTCTCTACAGGGCACATTTTCTAGGCATCTCCCATAGGCTGCATCTCCCACTACATGATGTTTACTTAAACAACTCAAAGCAACTTGTGAAATATTAGTAATGTTTTAAGTATTTAATTATACTTTATTAAACAAAGTAGCACATGAAAGCAGATGTGTATAGTAAATGTAGTCTAGAGACCTGAAATCATCCTAAATTGACTACTAACTAGCTTTGAGACTGCAAAACATCTGATAAAAGGTAGGAAAAAAATGTTCATTTCATCCTTATCACTGGGGTATAAACTTCCAAAATCCTTTACTACTAGCATACTACCAATCATGTAAAACTAACCCCAAAAATATGAATAAAAATCAATATTAGAGGGCTGGAGAGATGGCTTAGCGGTTAAGAGCACTGGCTCTTCTTCCAGAGGTCCCGAGTTCAATTCCCAGCAACTACAGTGTGGCTCACAACCATCTATAATAGGATCTGATGTCTGTAATAGGATCTAGTGTGTCTGAGGAGAACCACAATGTACTTACATACATAGAATTAAAAAAAAAAATCTTAAAAAAAAATCAACCTGAGAAAATAAAACTCAAATCCACATCAACCACAACAAGATACCATGGGAGAACACCACACACAAGTCTGCTCCCCTGAGAAAACAGAAACATGAGCTGGGAGGAGGGAAAGGGTAGACATGCTCCTTACAAGCAGAGAACATTAGCAATGAAGCAAAATCAAGAGGACAGTCATGCATCATGTACAGACACGCATGCATATATACAGATACATGCATGAACAGATAAATACCACATACAGGCACATGTATAGAAACAGACTTACAGTATGTACTAATACATGTGCATGTACAGGTACACACTGTGTATAGACATGCATGCATGTATAGACAAACCATGGTATTTACCACACATAGGCATATGCATGAACTTGACATAAGTGAGAGACACTTAAGTGCGTTCTTGCCATACAGTCTAGGAGGGCATCACTGCCCCCGTGCCTTCAACAGTTCCAGTCACTCTGCTGTGATTCAAAGGCAGTTAAGATGCCCTTTGAGGAAATATAAGTATAGTGGTATATCTAAACAATGGAGCATTATTTGACACTAAGTAAATGGGCCATTAGGTCTCAAAAAGGTCTGGAGGATCCCAAGATGCATAGTATTAAAAGAAATCTGGGGCTGGCAAGATGGCCTTTAGCTAAACCTGACATTCTGAACTTAATCTGTAAGGGATGCACAGACTTCAGAAAATTGCCCTCTGAACACACCCCACCTCACCCAAACACACACAACATGCATGTGTACAAAATAAGACATAATAAAGTTTTTTGTTGGGCTAGAGAGATGGCTCAGCAGTTAAGAGCACTAACTGTTCTTCCAGAGGTCCTGAGTTCAATTCCCAACATCCACATGGTGGCTCACAACCATCTATAATGGAATCTGATACACCCTTCTGGTGTATCTGAAAACAGCTACAGTGGATAATCATATATATATATATAATAAATCTTTGAAAAAAATACACTCAATTATGTGTTTCTTCTGTCTTTGAGGAGACTCTAAGTATGTCATTAATCTATCCTGTCATTCTGTAAACACCAGAGTACATTTTCATACACCTAGATGGTATATAAGCCTACAACACACAAGGGCAGAAAGAGATATATGGTACAGCCAATTGTTCCAAGAGTCATGATGAAGGCAAATATCATGATATTAAATTGGGCACAATAGGAAATAATGAGAGAGACAGGTAAACATAAACTGTGTGAAGCTGCTGAGAGAAAGCATACATTTTAAAATAACCACTCATCTTTTATCGTAAATTATGTATCTCAGATACCAGCATCACCACAGATGTGTGAGTAAGAAGAGGGCTGTAAGATCTAAGCAACAGGAACTGACCCATTCTGTAGTCATCTCTGGGAGCATGACAGTGTGTTCATGCAAACACCATTAAGCTGGCCTGGGCAGTAGGTAAGCTGGAGAGAGGCCACCCATGGCTAGGAGCACTCGCTGCTCTTGCACAGGATCCGGGTTCAGTTCCCTGCACTCTCATGGCATCTTACAACCAACACCTGTACTTTCAATCCCAGAGGATTCCATGTCATCTTCAGGCCTCTGTGGCCTGACCTGCACATATACGCTGCACATAAACGCATGATGATGTGCACGCACACAATTTAAAAATAGATTTTGGAATGAACCCAAGACCTCTGGAAAACCTCTGAGTCATCTCTCAGCCAATTTTGTTCTCTTTCTAAATGTAAAAACTATAATATATTCATACTTGGTTATGCTAAAAAAAAAAGTTACTGTAAATACTGAGACAAAACGAATTTTCCAGGCAACACAGAGAAGGCTAGACTCTACAGGGAATTTCAGCTCAGCCTGGGCTACAGTGTGAATCTAGATCTCAAAAGTATATGTAGAGTCTGTATGTGTGTGTGTGTGTGTGTGTGTGTGTGTGTGTGTGTGTAAAACACTTGTCCAGTATACACAATTCCTTGGGCTCAATGCTCAGAACCAAAAAAGAATGAGGCCCGCAGGAAGGGTGTATATGGGGCACATAATGAAAAGACTCACAGAAACATTCTAAAACATTAAGCAGTTGTCTCTGATTTAGAGGTAAGCTAAACTGTTCTGTTCTCCACCCCTTCACCACCAACTGTGTGGTGGTTTGAATATGTTTGGCCCAGGAAATGGCACTATTAGGGGGTGTGGTCTTGGAAGAAGTGTATCAATGTGGGGTGGGCAATGAGACCCTCCTCCTAACCACATGGGAACTCATCTTTCCCTAGTGGCCTCCAGATGAAGATGTAGGACCTCAGCTCCTCCTGCACCATGCCTGCCTGCATGCTGCCATGTTCCTTCCCACCTTGATGATAATGAACTGAATCTCTGAACCTGTAAGCCAGCCCCAACTTCATGTTGTTCTTATAAGAGTTGTCTTGGTCATGGTGTCTGTGCACAGTAGTAAAACCCTAAGACAGCATGTGTCTTCTAAATATTCAACAGTAGACAAAATTGTTACTTTTAGAAGTTTTTAAAGTTCAACTTTTTAACAAATATTGAGTAAAATTTAATAGTACAACTGAAAACTTACACAATACTGTTGTTTAAAAAACTCTTAACCTTTCAGTGGTAGTGGTACACACCTTTAATCCCAGCATTCAGAAGGCAGGGGCAGGCATATTTCTGTGAGTTCCAGGCCAGTCTGGTCTACATAAAAACCAAAAATAAATAAATAAAAATAAAAACTAAAACTTTCACCCAGGTGTTGTTACATGCACCCTTGTAGCCCCAGGGGCCACAAGGGAGACAGGTTAACCGACCGGCTCAGCTAGACTCAGGAAAACAAGCTTTACAAGTTACAAGGAGGTAGATTTCTCAGTTTCTTTCCCCCCTGCTGTGTAAGAAAGAGCATGTTCAAAATGACATGAATCAACTTTGTAAGTCACTGAGTGCGCTCAAAGAGAAGGATGAAGAAACAAAAGGATGGAGAACCCTAAATATGCAGAAAGCCTGTTGGTAGGCACAGGATCAGAGATGCTGCAAGCAGGTGGGGTGGAGCACTCCACTAACCCCAGCAGGACAGCTGCAGGCCATGTGCATACAGAAAACTGTGATGAGACTCCCATTAACAAACCACATAAATCCACCTAGAAACTCCACTGAAAAGTTGTCATAAGAAATTGTTTTATTTCTTAGTTATGATGACAAAAGACTTTCACACATCAAGGAATTATGGTAGCACAGCAGATACAAAATTACTCCTAAAAGGTAACATGAACAGATAGAAAATACAATTAACAACATTAACAGAACCTCTACTCCTCCCCTACCAAAACAAAGGTCAACGTACTCAGGGTATCTGCAGTGACACTGCTGACACTGCTGCAGTGGCTGCCGCTGCTGCTCAGTGACAGTGCGCCAGGACTGTGAACCCTGGGTAATGTATGCATTTCCAGCTGAGGGGTTCAGGGTTATTTCTTTCTTCCTTTAAAAAATATTTTATGTGCAAGAGTGTGTGTGGTGGGAGCAGGGAGGGAGGAGAGGGAGAGGGAGGGAGAGAAGTCATCAGACCTTCTGGAAAGAGGTTCTCTGTAAGTGCTCTGGACTGTTGAGCCATCTCTCCACCCATGACTTCCTTTCTATGCAGATTAACTGTTCTTAGTTATACACTCATTAGCTTTCAAAGCATTTACCAATGTGTAAGATAATGAAACTACATGTTGAAAATCTTTAACCTTTAAAAACATGAGAGAGTAGCGGACAGTAAAGGAACTTAAAACTTACGTTTTGCTTCAGAAAGACTCTGATTAGGTGACCACACCAACATGCCAAGATTGTCTCGTTCTTGACTGCGCCTTGCCAGTTTGACTTAGTAGAAAGAAAATAAGAAAATTGTATTATTATAAGTTAGTAGCTATAATTGAGCAGTAAATACCGCCACTATCTGATCTTCTAAGTCTATGACATCACTACCACTATCTGATCTTCTAAGTCTTAGACTATGACATCACCACTGCTGTTCATCTCATGCTCATACAATAATAATAAGTATAATAACTTTAAAATGGTATTTTATGAAATTCACAAAGTCCCTTAAGATGACTTTACATGGGGATGGAAACAGGGTCTACAGGATGGAGAAACAGGAATGCTACAAATGTTAGTGGAATATTATCTATTGTTGAATATGCCTTTTTAATTTTGCTTTTGTTGAGATAGATGTCTCAGTATGTATTCCTGACTGGCCTTGAACTCACAGAAACCTACTTGCCTCTGCCTCCCAAGTGTTGAGATTAAAAATGTGCATCCCACATCTGGCCCCAAATGCCTTTTAAATATAATTCAGAAGTTTTAAAAAATGCTAATTCTGCACACACCACCACCAATAAAAAGCTAGCAGAGAGCCAGCCCACTGCTTGGGCCTCTGACAGAACTGAACTGACTCGCCAGTGTGAAGCTCTCTGCTGTCTCAAACTCTTCAAAGTCCCACCTCCCAATATACTGGCAACAGAGATTTTAACATGAGTTTTTGAACTTGCAAACATTCAAACAAAAACAGTATTTCACCAAAGAAAACATTTCACAGTTGTGTGTGGCTGTGCATGCCTACAATCCCAATGTCTGGGGAGCTGGGGAGGTTCTCAGCTGAACAGGGCCTCAAAGCAAGATGCTAGTCAATAAAAATACCCTCCCAACCAACCAAACCAGCAAAGAAGAAAAAAGACAAGAACTTTCCACTCACCACCCTCAACTGTCTCTCAGAAAGGAGAGATGGGGAGAGGGGGAGGGAGGAGAAAGGAGAGGGGGGAGGGGAGGGGGGAAGGGGAGGGAAGGATAAAACCCCTAAGATCAGGAGGGGGAGGGAAGGATAAAACCCAGGAGATCAGGAGATCTGAAAACTAAAGCCCTATGGCTTCCATCCTACTAAAACAATGTCCAGTTTGGTGATAGTGTAGAGAAAGGGAAACTCTGACTTACGGCGGCAATATGAAATACAACTAATGCTTCGGAGGGAGAGTCATCAGTTTCTCCATATTGTACCATCCATATCCATGCAATAAGAGAAATGAACTAATAAATACAAAAGAACATAAATGAACCTCAAAATAAATAAGCTAAAGAAGTGTCGGAATAGAGAAAAGGGGAGGCTTTAAAGCTTCCGTGGTGGTGAGAGGACTGCTGCTAACAGCATGCACTCTTCAGCTCTTCCCAAACCAACGGCAGCTGTGAGCACATGCATCGCATACTCATCTCCCATCTGCACACCGGGAAAGCCCTCAGTGGAGGGAAGCTGAGCACACCAACTCTCAGATTGGACTTCTAAACACATTTCCAATAACATAACTAATACGTCTTTTAGAAATGTCTTATTCTAGGGCTCACAAGATTACAAGATGATCCTAGAATGTTTATACTAGAAAAGAAGGCTGCTATCTTCCACTAGCTAAATCTAGAAAAATCTGAGCAACAAAGTAAACGACAGAAACTTTATAAAGTGGACATGGTGGTGAACACGTTCAGTCCCAGCAATGGATGAAGGTGAGTGCAGGAGGAGCTCTCTTAGAATTAGACCAGCCTGGTCTACACAGGGAATTCCATGACAGACAAGGACACACAGTGAAGACTAACAACAACTGTCATTAATGTACGCTACAGCAGAGACCATGTCTTCATGAAAGAAAGAAAACAGAAGCAAGGACATGAACGAATCTTTCAGAATGGACTTTGACAATAAAGACACTGTAAATGAATGAAGAAAAAAGTATACAACTTTAGAAAAGGACATAGAAAAAAAGTGTGAACTTGTTTTAGGAAAAGTACCATTAGATATGATAACAGAATCATCATAATTCATAGATGGCCCATTGTTGTTAATCTCAGTTTGACAGCTAGGTATCAGAACAGAGCAGGAATCAGGCCTAGTGATTTACCAGATCTCCAATATCCTCCGGTATCTGTGCCAAAATCTACTGTCCCGCTGAGAGCCGGGACACCACTTTCTTTTCTGGTGGCACAGACAACACTCTAACCACTGAACCCTCTTTTTACTTCTAATGTTGAGCCAGGGTCTGTAACTCTGTAGCCTCAAGCTGTTTTACACTGTTATCAGCCTTCTGTGGAGGCATTATATAGCTGGGACTACAGCCATGTACCAGCAGGCATGGTTCTTAAGGTACTGGGGATATATACTGTCAGCTGGAACACCAGACCGAGTGACCCAAGTAAATGAGGCTGTGGGTGTGACAGTCAACTTCCCCATCCCCAGAGATAAATAAGCTCACCCAACAGGTACTTGGTCTGATGCCAGCCATAAGCAAGGCTCATACACCCAACTCACAAGCTTGGGGTACCAGCAGTCTCCCTCTGTCTAGCCCTTGGGCTCCCTGTGACATCCTGGAGTGCAGCACCTGGGGGATCATTCCAGTTCCAGGAGACTGGCCTTGGTTGGGACCACTAGGTCCTCAACCTTTCACTGTATCTTTCATGGGATGCATGGTGCCTCCATCACTCAGCACTAAAGACCTAGAGCTGTGGACCAAGCAGATGTGACACTGCAGACACATCCCTGCACTTAGAGAGCAGCTTTTCCTGCAGCACTCGTGGGCCCGATCCCCATGGGCCATCACTGCAGCACTTCCTTCTGAATGCATTCTCCCATCAGCCTGCAACAGCTGACATTTGCTGTCTGTCCTGAGCTCAGTGACACAGGAATATCCCCAGTGTCCTCTCTATAAGGAGACTGGATCCTACAGCTTTGCTTCTGCAGGAAGTGGCCCATTCCCAAGCTCCGGGGATGAAGAGGACAAGAAAATGAATAAAGAGCTGGAGTCTCAGTAGCAGCAGAGCATGGACAGCAAGAAAAAAAAAAAAAAAGGAGACTGGCTGCTCCTGAGAGACTCCCGCAGCTGCTGCCCACCAGCAGACTAGGTATCCTGATGTTTCCCCACCTGAACATTTGCTTCGCTGTCTTGTGCCCTAATGTGGACAGGCTAGACATTCTCTGTTACTGTTGTTGTGTTGCTCCTAGTCAGGGTCTCTCTGCATAGCTCCGCTGTCCTGGAACTGGCCATGTAGACTGGGTTACCTTCACACTCATAGATCTGCCTACCTCCCGAGCATGGGAGGAAAGGCATGCACTAGCATGCCCAGCGCTAGATATTCTTACATGTTAACTGAACATTCTTACATGTTAACTGAACATTTGTAACCATTTTCTTTCTCTTATTCTGTTTGCTTCACTTATTTGAATTTAACTTTCCAATGAATACCTAAAATGTTTAATTTTTTTTTTTTTAAATTTTATGTATGTCTATGTCAGTATGCCATGTGTCTGGGTGTTACAGGGGGTTGGGAGCTGTCCAATGTAACGTGGGTGCTAGACCCTCTGGAAGAGCAGCCAATGCTCTTAACTGTTCTCCAACTCCCAAATAAAGCTGCTGTAAACAGCTGTGGGTTTCACTGAGCACATGTGCTAATTTTATTACCTGAAGAGTGAGTTTCCTGGGTCAGACTTTTAGTAAATATAGCTAATTCTTTTTAAAAGGCTGCCTGTTGTTGAGTGGCTTTATCATAATTCACTTACTTCAGCAACAACAGCAGACTTCTTCACTGGTCAGTACTTAGTTTTACCTAGGCCTTTTATTTTAAACACTCTGTAAGTGTTTAGCACAGCCATACAGTGGCTTTCATTCAAATTTTTCTAATGTCAGTAATACTGAACTGCTTCCATGTCCTGCTATCTGTAATTTTTGGTGAAATAATTATTTATTTAGACATTTAACACATTTGAAAACAAAACAAAACAAAACAAAACAAAACAAAAAAAACAAAAAACTGAGCCTGGTTGTTTAATCCCAGCACTCCTGGAGGCAGGGGCAGGCGGATTGCTGAGTTTGAGGCCAGCCTGGTCTACAGAGTGAGTTCCAGGGTAGCCAAGGCTACACAGAGAAAAAACTGTTTCAAAACAAAACAAAAACAAAAAAGCCTGCAACAGCTTAGCAGTCAAGAGCACTCTCTGCTCTTTCAGAAGACCTAGGATTGATTCCCAGCACCCACAGAGTAGCTAGCCCATAACCCTCTACAACTCCAGTTATTAGAGATGTAACTTCTGGCTTCCATGGGCACAAGAAAGACAGACATGCGGTACACAGACATATATGCATGCAAAATACTCATATACATTAAAAAACAAGGAATAAAGAAGCTTATTCACTGGGCTGTGGTGGCGCACACCTTTAATCCCAGCACTTGGGAGGCAGAGGCAGGCGGATTTCTGAGTTTGAGGCCAGCCTGGTCTACAGAGTGAGTTCCAGGACAGCCAGAGCTGTAAGGAGAAACCCTGTCTCGAAAAAACAAAAACAAAAACAAAAAAGAAGCTTATTCACAGCCACTGGAAACTAGAAAGCATACAAATACCTAAGAGAAATGAGCAAATGGTAGCACTTTCATTTGTACACCAGACAAGTCAACAGCAGTAAAAATACGTGACAACTACGTGTGTGCACAAGGTTCCATGTCCAGGGTAGACACAGGAGAAAGGGAGTGTGAATGAAGATCTGAAGGAGAACAGCCACCGCAGGATCAAATCTCTGCATGTTTGTGTTTGGTTTTAGTGGTGGACTGCTTAGAAGGATGAGGAAGTGTAGCCCTGGTGGTGCTGAAGTTTCAAAAGCCCAGCGCAGGCCTAGTCTGGCTTTCTGCTACTTCCAGGGGTGCTGTCTGATGCCACAATGATCATAAAATTGTAAGCAATCCCCAATTGAACAATAGAGCACAACAATAGAAAAATAACTAAGACAAGAAGTCAAGGTCAAAGGTTGTCTTTTCTGTTCACTGGACACTTTTGGAATGCTAAAACAAGAGACAGAGCAGAAACCAATGGTTTCCAAGACAGAGGTGGAGGAGGATTAAGAAAAGCACCCACACCTTGCGGTGCTTCTGAGTTCGAGTCCAGCCTGGTCTACAGAGTGAGTTCCAGGACAGCCAAGGCTACACAGAGAAAAAGCACGCAGACTCTAGAGGACCCTAGCACTGATCCTGGGAGGCCATCATGAGATTGAGGCCAGTTCAAGCTATAGAGAACAAGAGCAGGAGGAGGCAAGAGAGAGGAAAGAAGTTACACACGTGTTTCTTGAAGGATCAGACAGACAAAACAAGTTCATCCGTTTTGCTTTACATGCACGAGAGCCGCATGGTGAAGCAGGCTCCTGCCAGTCAGTGTCTTCTGCTTGGACACTGACGCTTCAGGTCCGGGTCTCCCAAGCTGTCTGTCTACTCCTGTCAGCAGTGCCAGGGTTAGAGGATTCAAAATAAACCCAGACATGCCTGGAGCAGGAAGGAGCTCGAGAAAGCACAACTATCATGTGCTGCACGGCAGAGCAAATGCTCACTCACACCACTGCAGCAGGTGTGGCTGTGCAGGTCCACCCTGCAACTGACCCCGGTGATGAAGGCACCCAGCAACTCTTTACCTAGAAGCAACCCACACACAGCAGCAGGGCACCACACTGCCTGCCAGGCCTATGGAAACCACTTATCTTCATAGCATTAAGAAAAAGAGAAATAGAACACCCCCACAACCTCATCGGGTATGTGTATAAACCCTGCCGGGGACTTAAAGCCCAGCCTGAGACACTAAGACAGCACTTCAAGTGGGCACAGGGAGAGCGGCTGAGTTGTGCAGAACTATGTCCTGTGAGCCCCATCCTTCAGCTCAAGCCAGCTCACTGGTCTTCACCTCAGTAAGCTGAGGGAGGTGATGCTGCAGAGCACGGGGTGCTCACTCCACAGCTCTCAAGGAAGGCTTGACTCATTGGGATGGTGACCACAGAACGTGGTATAGTACAGAATATAGAGAAAGCTTAAACGCTCGTTGTCAGGTATGAAATAAACTACCAAATTTAAAGGAATTAAAAATAAAAATTAGTTCTACACCAGTTTCATTACAAAACTCAAGTTAAATGAAGTATGTTATTATAACAAATGTTTACAAATATTAAGAGTAAACTTCATTTGCTAACTTCTTAAAAATAAAAATGTTTCCAACACACAATAACCAAATTAAAATTCAAACATAATGAAGTGGAGGGGTTTCTGTAGTGCTTGCCCATGCTGTATATGACAGCAGTTTTTGGGTGCCAGCAAATAGTGTCTCAGTCACTCCATCCAGATTCAAAACTACTGTAGTATGAACTACGGCATTTTCATTATATATGCAAAGTTTTCTACTCTCACAGAAAACAAACACTTTCAATATTTTCCTACTATCTTTCCTCACAATATAATTATCAAATTACTATATCTTTTTAAAATTTATTTATTATTATAAATAAGAACACTGTAGCTGTCTTCAGATACTCTAGTAGAGATTGTCAGATCTCATTATGGATGGTTGTGAGCTACCATGTGGTTGCTGGGATTTGAACTCAGGACCTTTGGAAGAGTAGTCAGTGCTCTAAACGGCTGAGCCACCTCTCCAGACCAAATTACTATATATTTATCTAAAAAAAAAAAAATTCCCTTCATTGTTATTTTATGTATAGGTGCATATATATGTTATATATGCAATATTGTACATAGTCATAGCACCAATACACACAACAGGCAAGAAGCAAAAATGATCTCAAGCGCCTATTAACCAAACGAAAACACAAAACTTATTACATCCATAAGATGGCTTATGAGTGGTGACACTCAAAAGTATTGAAAAAGTAAGATGGATAGGAAAACTGAAGCCACATAAGAAACTGTAATATACATATTTTAAAAGTATAAGAGTAAAGACAATACTAAAATTTGATTTTAAAAAAATGTAAAAGGTCAATAAATTCCTAGGAAAAGAAATGGGCCACTGGGAATCTGACATTGGGCCAGGGATCCGACTTTGGGCTAGGACAGCGAAGTAGGTCATCCTGATAAGCCCCTAGGAACAGTGATCACCAGACTTTGTTTACTGCCTTGCTTGTCCCTTGACTATTTGTGTTTATTGTCCTGTTTGTTCCTTAACCTAGAACTCACCTTATTATTTGTATGCAGTTAAAATGGTATAAAAGCAGACTGGGAAAAACCAAACCCACTTCAGCCTCAGAACAGACTGGGGTCATGCTTAAAAAAAAAAAAGTGGGCCACTGGATAGGAACAAAGAACTAAAATGTGTAACTTAGCTGGATGTCTGAATTTTCACAAGATGCAGCCACAGAAGCTGCAGAAATGGCTCAGTAGTTAGTGCACTGGCTGCTTTTTCCAGAGGACCCAAATTCAGTTCCCAATGCCCACATGTTCACATCCATCTGTACTCCAGTTAAAGGGGACCTGTGGTCCTTTCCTGACCTTGGGCGCTGCACACACTCAGCACACACAGAGACACACACATGCAATAAATACAATGTATTCACAGTACTTCTACATTACATCTCCTTTAAGGAAAAAGAGTGACATTTTCCTCTGTGGCTTCTTCCCTCAAAGCCATAACCTCAATCTAGTCATGATGGGAGAGGGCAACAACCCAAACATCCTATGAGACTTCTCATCAGTATGCCTCAAACAGTGGTGTCATCTAAAAGAAACAAGGGCTACGGAAGTGCCATCACCAACCAGAACCTAAGAAGACAAAAACTGAGCCCAGTGCTTCCTTATGAAGGGAAACTGGGTGTGTGTGGCACGGAGACACTTCTGTTTGTAAATTGAGAACTACACTAAAAAGTTAAGTAAAGGTTAAGGAGATCTCACTGTCCTTTCCCCATGCATTTAGGTACATGAGGCCCTATACCAGTCTATCTCCACTCAGGCCCTGGCTGTCTCTCCCACTGCAATCCATTCTTCTTGCCAATTCCTTCCCTCGGTTGTACCACCTACTACTATGACAGACCTGAGGATCTTTTGTTTGTTTGTTTGTTTCTGATTTCCTCCCCGCCCAGTCTAATAGTCTATATGGCCCCTCAGTACTCACACAACACTGGCCCATTCTGAACCCCAGTTCAGACTTTATCAGGAGCCATGTGTGTAAGGACAAAGGCTGCTGTCTACACAGAGCAATAAGCATGATGTAAACCCTGCCCAGGTGTGTGTGCATCAGAAACCATGCTAGCATGTTTAGTAACACCTCAGAAATGATAGCTGTCACCCACTGCCCCTCTGATAACAGAAACGCTCACTGTGCTTCTCCCCAAAGCACAGTTTTTTTATTTTATGTGCAGGGTGCTCTGCTTGCCTGTGTTTGTGTACCATGTGTGCCTGGTGCTTGAGCAGACCAGAATAAGGTATCAGACTCCCTAAGAGTGGATGTAATGGCATGTGCAACTCCACTTACATAGGCACATTGTACACACAATAGAATAATAAATTTAAAGTTAGTTTTAAACTAAAATTAAAACACTCGGGCGCCATGTGGGTACTAGAAGTAGAACCCAGACTACTCTGAAAGAGCAGTCAGTATTCATCCTTTCCCCAAAACACTTAATAAATTATGTTATTAAATTATTTTATTTTGGGCTGGAGAGACGGCTCAGCGGTTAAGAGTGCCGACTGCTTTTCTGAAGGTCGTGAGTTCAAATCCCAGCAACCACATGATGGCTCACAACCATCCGCAATGAGATCTGACCCCTTCTACTGGGGTGTCTGAAGACAGCTACAGTGTACTTACATATAAATAAATCTTTAAAAAAAAAAAAGAAAACATTTAAAAAAAAATTATTTTATTTTGAGACCAGATCTAGCTACTATAAAGGCCAAAATGGCCAACAATAGGAAATCCTTTCACTTCCCATCCCTCACAATGGCTATCTGGCTGGCTGGTTTGTCTCCTCTTCCTAATGAGAACTACTTTCTTTTCTCCCTGGTCTTAGGCTGTTAAGGAATGAGGACAGCACTCGTAATGCAGGAGTACAAGGGCCTCTCTGTGCTGAAATAAACTGCATCGCCGTGTGTCAGACCTGTGTAGCCCTGATCTTAACAAATGACTTTTCTGTAACTAATCCAGATTTATGAGCACTATATTAGACCCTCCCTACTCCCCGATCTCTACATTGCTTTATCCTTTTCAGGGATAGGGCGGCAGAGGGATACTAGCAATGGAACCCAAGCCCTGGTACCTGCTGTCACTGAGCTACAACCCAGCCCTCTGTCCTCTTAAAATAAAAAGGAAACTTAGAACACTGCAATTCACTCAAACCGTATAATATTAAAGAGGCATTTACTCTTGATGTTAGACTTGAAGCTAAAAGGATGAAACAGCCTGTGATCTCTTCACCAGCATGCTCCCTAACATCACACTGACAACAGAACAGAGCCAATGCTATCAGTTTCTCACTATCACAGAGAAAATACATCTACTTTCTAAAAGGAAAGTTGCATCTGAGGGCAGGTGAGGGCAGGTGAGGGCAGCTGAGGGCAGCTGAGATGGCCAAAAGGGTAAAGGTGTTGTTTTCTGTGCAAACCTGACTGCCTGAGTTCAATACTTAAGCCCATGATGGAAGGAGAGAACAGACTCCCAAATGTTGTCCCCTGATATATACATGCATGCTGTAATACATGTGCAACCCCACTTATATACACACATTGTACACACAAGAGAATAGTAAATAAAAATATTATAGATTAGCTCCAAGTAGAAGTTAGTCTTAAATTAAGATTGAAACACTTGGGTCATGGGGCTGGAGAGATGGCTCAGAGGTTAAGAGCACTGACTGCTCTTCCAGAGGTCCTGAGTTCAAATCCCAGCAACCACATGGTGGCTCACAACCATCTGTAATGAGATCTGATGCCCTCTTCTGGTGTGTCTAAAAACAGATACAGTGTACTCACATACATAAAATAAATAAATAATAATTTAAAAAAAAACACTTGGGTTATAATAAACCAAGATTGGAGGGAAAGATGTGTGGGGCACGCGTGTGTATGTGTGGGGCGCGCGTGTGTATGTGTGTGTGTGTGTGTGTGTGTGTGTGTGTATGAGAAAGACAGAGACAGACACATAGGGGGGAAGGGACAAAGATAAATGCACTTGCCACCCAGACTGACAACCTGGTAGAAGGAGAGAACAGACTCTGAAGATTGTCCTCTGACCACATGCATGCCATGACATCCATGTATACACCCACCAACACATCCACAACTAAATCATATAATAAGGTTTACTCAAGACCATAAAGGGGGCCCAAGAGACCTTAAATATGAGAACAGAAGTCACCTAAACACTTTCATCCAAAGGTGAACACACATGCAACATCCTCTATCTGTCATGTGTCTAACATATACCACTCAACATACAACAACAGAAACCACCTTCACAAATGTCCACTGTTCTGGGGTTTATGTAGTCAATAGAAATTATCAAATAAAAAGAAAACACATCAGTTTGATGGCAAACTAGAGAAACTGAGGCACGAAGCCTTTGCTTCATAGATAAGCTTGAGATACATAGAAGTTTTCTCTCTCTCTCTTTCTTCCTCTCTCTCTCTCTTTTTCTCTCTCCCCCTCTCTCTCTCACAGGAACTTGGAATGCAGGCAGGAGAATTATAAGTTCAAGGACATTATCTCACACAAAAAGACAAAGAAGAAGGGCCAGACTAAGGTTGGCAGGCTCCCTGTCTAGCATTCTAAAGGCCTTGAGTAAACTCCTACTTATTCTGGCCAATTCAACATAAAGGTAATTTTTTCTTCATGAGACAGGGCTTCTCAGTGTAGCCCTGGCTGTCCTGTAATTCACTCTGTAGATCAAGCTGGCCTCAAACTCAGAGATCCATCACCTCTGCTTCCTGAAGCTGTGTTTGGTGGTGGTACAGAGCTGTAATCCCAGATTTTAAATCTAAGGCAGTAAAGTTTAAGGTTTCCCTGGGCTACAGAATGAATTCAAGGCCAGCCTAAGCAACAGTGATACCTGATCTCAAATAGGGATAAATACTTCTATTGGGTTTTGTGGTTTTTTTTTTTTAAATGTTCATTTTCTTCTCTGTGTATGGGTGTCTTGCCTGTATATAGGTCTGTTCATGCCTGGTACCCATGGAGAGAGGAGGTCAGATACCCTGAAACTGGAATTACAAGCAGTTATGAGTCGCCAGGTGGGTGATGGGACTCAAAACCAAGTCTGCTGCTGAGCCAGCTCTCTAGCCCCTAAATGGATGTTTTTTAAGGGCTGAGGTCTCCAGCCTGCGCTTGGTCAGCCTGCTCTCACTCTGCGGTTGTGCTCTAGGCTTTTACTCTCATCTTCATAAATCCCTATCTTCCCTATTAAAAGGATATAGGGACACTAGCCCCCCAACACCATCACAGGAGACCCAATCCAAAAAAGATATGTAGCTCATCAAGGAAGAAACCAATTGTGCACGTAAACTGTGATCAGTTCATTTTTCTAACCTCTCAAACTCTAAATTCTGTCTCTTGTTAATAGCAGTGCCCACACTTACATATTTTTAACAACTCATAATAAACTGAACAAACCACAGTTTCACCATGTTAGTAATTAAAAAGTTACTTTTTAAAATAAAAATATTTTAGTAGATATCTGGATTGTGTTTGTTTGTTTGTTTGTTGTTCAAGACAGGGTTTCTCTGTGTAGCCCTGGCTGTCCTGGAACTCATTGTGTAGACCAAGCTAGCCTAAAACTCAGAGATCTGCTTGACTCTATTAGGATCAAAGGCATGTGCCACCACTGTGCAGCAAGTATCTGGATTCTATTATAAGTTAATGCTCCTAGCCAAACCCAGCAATTATTTCTGAACCAGGTATTATTTCCGGGCAAAGAACTATCTTCTGTTCTATCAGCGTCTAGCAACATGCTCAAAGTGCTTTTTTAAAAATTTCAGTTTTATGCTGGGCGGTGGTGGTACATGCCTTTAGTCCCAGCACTCAGTAGGGAGAGACAGCCAGATGTCTGAGTTGGAGGCCATCCTGATCTACAGAGTTCCAAGACAGACAGACAGAGCTGCATCAAAAACAAACAAACAAACAAACAAAAAACTAACAAACAAAAACAAAACACAAAACACAAAAATTTCAATTCTTTCTGCCTCTACGTATTATAGAGAAAGAGGACTTGGCTTTCTTAACCTCACCCCCTCTGAGCCCACAGTTCACATGCATTTACACTATGAACACTATTCATAGCTGAATCATACCACATACTATGGTGACATGTCTAGTCTTACAAAATGTTTCACCTGTAATTACATTTTTTTTTTGCTTGCTCAGTTTTGTTTTCTTACTCCAATTCACAAGTGCACATCAACAGCTGGCTTCACTCACCCATGAAGCTGGTTGGTGGCTGTCTGCATAGCTAGTGTACTCTCGTTAGCCTAGGAACTCTCTTTACTGTCATCTTGCTCCGGAATCCCATATCCAAGGCAAGTTTTAGGTTCATTGATAACCAAGTAAATAAATATATTAAGGATAACTAGGCAGGCTTGCTGGCTCACACTGTAAGCACACTACTGAGAGCTGGAGGGAGGCAAAAGGGTTATGAGTTCAAGTCTGAGGACACACGGTCCTCCTTAGAAGGGGTCAAAGTACCCAGGGGAGGAGAGACAGAGACAAAATGTGGGGCAGAGACTGAAGGAAAGGCCATCAGTGACTGTCCCACCTGGGGATCCATCCCACATACAATTACCCAACCCAGACACCAGTGTGAATGCCAAGTGCTTGCCGACAGGAACCTGATATAGCTGACTCCTGAGAAGCTCTGCCAGTGCCTGACTAATATAGAAGTGGATGCTCACAGCCATCCATTGGACTGAGCACTAAGTCCCCAATAGAGGAGCTAAAGAAAGGACCCAAGGAGCTGAAGGGTTTGCAACAAAATGAACCAACTAGTACCCTCAGAGCTCCCAGGGTCTGAACCACCAACCAAAAAGTACACATGGAGGGACCCATGGCTCCTGCCACTTATCTAGCAGAGGATGGCCTTGTGGGACATCAATGAGAGGAGAGGCCCTTGGTCTCGTGAAGGCTTGATACCCCAGTGTAGAGGAATGCCAGGACAGGGAAGCGGGACAGGGTGGGTTAGTGAGCAGGGTGAGGGGGGATGGGATAGGGGTTTTTTTGGAGGGGATAAAATTTGCAATGTAAACAAAGAAAACATCTAATTTAAAAAAAGGACACATGGTGAGTTTGAAGCCAGCCTGGGTTACATGAGATTAAAATCAAAACAAACAAACAAACAAAACAACAACAAAAACCAACTAATCAAAAAACAAAACAAAAATGAATAATGAGAATTACAGAAGGTGGGCCGGAGAGATGACTCAGTGGTTAAGAGAACATATTGCTCATTCTGAGGATCTAAGTTCAATTCCCAGCACCCACATCAGCTGGCTCACAGCTCCAAGGGAAATCCAACACCCCTGACCTCTGTAGGCACTTGCACTCATGTGCTCAGATAAATCTTTTTATTTTTAATTTAAAGAGAGAAGTAGAGATGGGAGCTACAAATAAACAGAGGGAAGTTCATAAACACTATGGTTCTGAATCAAGACAGCAGCATGGTGCAAACTCCCAGCTTCTAAGTGTATAAATAACAGCCAGCAAATGAGTGGGAGTATGCACGGGCTCCTTACAAGCTCTGCCCTGAGAGAGAGCTAGCCATCAATACCCTGACAACTTACATTCCTATCTGATGCTCAGATTTTGGTTTCTCTAGTAATTCTTCTCCACTAAAAGAAATGACTGCTCCTTACAGAAACAATTGATGTCAGGAATGAATAGGAAAACACAAGATAAACATACTAACAAGCAATGATGTTAGGATTATGAGAAAATCCTGAAAAGGATGTTATCTTCAAGCGGTCACATCTGGAATAATGTGGGCACCAAATAAAACCAGTAGCTATTGGAGCAGCAGAGAGGGCTCAGTGGTCAAGAGCACTTGTTCTAGCAGAGGACCTGGGTTCAGTTCCCAGTACCCATGTGGTGGTTCTCAAGCATCTGTAGCTCCAGTTCCAGGGGTCCAATCCCTTCTTCTGACCTCTGTAAGCACCACACATGTACGTGAGGGACATAATACATGCAAGCAAAACATACATGAATTACAAATGAATCATGAATGAATCAGGTTATGATCTCTATACATCACTACTGAATGAACTGAGAAGCCACGGGTGCACGAACAGGAACAAATCCATAGCAGAGCTGCCATGGCGACACAGGCCTGACTCTAGTCGGCAGCACACTGAGGTAGCAACTCAAGTTCAAGACCCACTTCTCAAAAAAAGCAAGCAAGCTGTACAAACACTCTGAATCCCAGTGCCCAGAAGAGCAGTGTGGTCTACAGACACAGGGTTGTAGGCCAGCCAGAGCTACACAGTGAAACTGTGACAAACAAAATAAACAACAGAAACAAAAGAGAAAGTGAATTTCAGTACAGCCAGGGCTGCACAGAGAAACTCTGTCTACTCAGAGAAACCCTGTCTACATAGAGAAACCCTGTCTTGAAAAACCAAAATAAGAGAAAGAAAAAGAGATATTCTCAAAAGTGATATAAGGGTCTTCTGTCAAATACACAAGTGTTAATCAAAGAAGTCTGAGGCACAGCTATATAAATTCAAAGCTATTAAATAAAAAACATCAACCACCATTGTAAAATCAGCCTTTACCTTGCAAGTAATGTATACCCTGACCCCACAAAAAACTGATTTGACATCGGGCACACAGCAGACACATGGACCCTGCACTATTGGAGAACACCATCTGCTAGACAAGAAAAACTAAACCTTGTGCAAGTTACTTAACATTTCTCAGCCTTGCCATTCTGTGTGTGCATGTATATGTGTATGTGACTGTGTATGTGTGTGTGCACATATGACTACAGAGGCAAACATCAGCTCCTCTGGAGTTAGAGTTACAGGTGGTTGTGAACTGCTGGATGTGAGTATGGGAATCAAGCTTGAGTCCTCTGGAAGAGGATGGCATGCTCTTAACTACTGAGTTATCTCTTAATGTAGTTAATAGTAAGGACCCTACCATTGTTCTATAAAGCACTTGTAGTGGCTAGTACAAAGAACTAATTACTCACTAAGTAACAACTGCAGCGGTTCTAAGATGGCAACTAGAAAAAGGAGCTACTGTGCACAGACAACACTGACAGAGGTCAACCACAATCCATGCTATGCTTTCTGAAATCAAGTCATCTCTCCATTGATGATATTATTACCCACTCAAAAATTATAACTCAAAAGATTTAACCAAAGAAAGAGGCAGGTATCTTAACATCCATAAGGCCTCCCCACTAGCCACTCAGGTCTGAGTTTGAACTAGGAAAGACCACTTTGAGATGCTATGTACACACTGGGTCATGGCAATTGCCACATTAAGTCTACACACACCACAACTTAGTATCTACAGAATAATAATAATAATTTTCAGAAAATTATTTCAATTATTTCCCTTCCGTTTCAAACATTTGCTGTATTACTGCAAGCGTCCTTGTTCAGTGACACTAGAGCCTAGACAAGCCCAGCTGTTCCTACCACAGAAGATTTACATAATTTTGGAATTATAATTTTAAACTACCCTGCTTGCCTCCCCTACTAAAGGTAAATACCAAACTCTTTGCCTCTTCTACCTACCACCCACCCACCCACCCATCCATCCATTCACCCACCCATCTATCTATCCATCCATCCATCTACCC
>NW_022196912.1:124808235-124827101 GCF_008632895.1 Mastomys coucha | reverse complement strand
ATCCATCCATTCATTCACTCACTCATTTGTCTGCAGTACTTACTTAGGACAAAACCCAGATGCTGTATGCTAGGCAAGCTCTCTACTTTATCCTAGATCTTCAAATGCTTTTTAATGAGAACAGTTTAATATATTACAAGCTACATCTGCCTAGCAACAAGTTATAAACTTATGTTATCCTACTTCTGTTCCCATGGATACAGTCATGAACAGTGCTGGGGCAGCTGTATGAATCAAGAAAAGAATCCCAAGAGAATCATATCCCCAACTTGGGTAGAAAGCAATGCTCTAAAGGTGAAAATACTGTCCACTGCATTCCCACTAGCACCCACAAATCCCAAAAGCCCTCCCATTGTGATCTCCCTTCCTGACCCTGCTGCTGCCAACAGCTTCAGCAACAACAATGACCTCCGGCTTTCTACACGTGTTCTACTCCCACAACTGGTCGTAGATTGCTTTTTTTTTTTCTTTTAAAGATTTATTTATTTTATGAGTATGCGTACACTAGCTCTACAAATGGCCGTGACCCATCATGTGTGTGGCTGCTGGGAATTGAGCTCAGGATGGCCCCGCTCGCTCCACCCCCCTCGCTCCACTCCCCTCCCTCCGGCATAATTCACTGTAGCTGTCTTCAGACACACCAGAAAGGGTTGTGAGCCACCATGTGGTTGCTGAGCCATCCCGCCAGCCTCCGCAGATTTCTTGGTATTTATGATGTAGCAAATTTGTCAAAATAACTTGAAAACAAGGTAGAAACTGCTTTACATTTTAAATCTGTAATCTGGAAGAAAGCTAAATGGTTTTATCGGCTTTGTAAACTCATCTTTTTTCTAAGTACTGATTTAAGGAGAAAGAAGTGCATAATCCAAATTTTGGAATAGATACTATTTTAAGCTTAAATATTTATTTCCAGTGCTTACAACTAAAAGAACTAACCAGGTAGTTAATTAACTTAATTAATTAAAAGAACCCAGCACTCAAGAGGCAGAGGCAGATGGATCTCTGAATTTGAGGTCAGCCTGGTCTACAAAGTTCGCTGTCTCGAAAAACAAAAACAAAAAAATTAGAACTCAAAACAAAAAAAAACAAAAAAAAAAAAAAAAAAAAAAAAAAAAAAAAAAACGGGCAGTGGTGCGCATGGGGTTTCTCCTGGCAAACAAACAAAAACTAAGATTAATAAGGCTTAGAATTCAAAAATATGTTAAATTTATCTACATACAATTTGCAGCTGGGTTGACACTGTGTGCCAGCACTGCAGAGGCTGAGACTTTTGAGATCAGAGGGTTGAGAGTTCAAAGTCAGCCTAAATGACAAAGATGAGGCAGCCTGGGCAGTACTGTGAGACCTTGGTTAAAAAAAGAAAAGAGGCAGAGGCAGGCAGATTTCTGAGTTTGAGGCCAGCCTGGTCTACAGAGTGAGTTCTAGGACAGCCAGGGCTACACAGAGAAACCCTGTCTCGGGAAAAAAAAAGGGGGGGGCGGTTTGGAGGTGACCTGGAGAAATGGCTCAGCAGTTAAGAGCACTGACTGCTCTTCTAAAGGTCCTGAGTTCAAATACCAGCAGCCACATGGTTGCTCACAACCATCTGTAATGAGATCTGACGCCCTCTTCTGGTGTGTCTGAAGACAGCTACGGTGTACTTACATATAATAATAAATCTTAAAAAAAGAAAAAAGAAAAAAGTGTGCCCAGAACATGTCCCAAAGCTAGTTACTCAGTGTAGCCCTCACTGGCCTAGAACGCTATAGGATGGCCTGCAAGTTGCAGCAATCCTGTTGCTTCTGCTTTACTAGCTGGGATTGCAAGCATGAACCCCTATGCCCACCAACTTCCTTTAATTCACACAGATTTTATAATAAACTGGCCAAAGTCACAAACAGAAAGTAAATAAACTAATGATCCATAAACATGAAGGATGCTTAAATTCACAAATAAAAGGACTGAACTTACTCTAAAAGTGGAAGCAATATCAACCTCTACAAAGATCGCAGTGAGCCTTGGCAGAGGGACCTCAGGAGCTTACAGAGCAATTCCACTCCGAAGGAAAGTTAACCCAAGTGAGCACAGTACTTGTAATTTAGATTAGTAGAACCAGAAAATGCTCATCTGCAGGGTCAGCTTATGGTTCTACCCAAACAAACACTATGTCAATATACAGAAGCACAGAGCACGTGCTCTATGGTGGGCACTACCATAGCAAGGCAAAGAAACTGGTTTCCATAGCCAGACCAAAGAAGGAAAGAGAGAAAGGTGGGCCTGGTAAACTGAGTCAGCAAGTAAAGTACACCCCAAGCAAACTTGATGCCCTGAGACCAACCCCAGAACTCAAAGCAGGAGGAGAAAACCAAATCCTGAGAGGTATCGTCTGAGCCCATGTCACCAGCATACCGAGCACACACTTACACCCTCATTGAGTCAACACAGTAGTGATCAATAAAACTTTAAAAATTAAAAACACAGCTAGGATTGGCTCCTTCCTTTCTCTCTCTATATATATATTTAATAAATATACTGCTTTAAATTATCTTCCATCAGGAGACTTTAGGAGAAGTAGGACAGAGCAGACAATTTAGAAATGAGAAACAATCGAACCACAAGCAAAACAACCCAAACATTTGGCTGAACACATGTAGTAGCCAAATAACTAAAAGAAGAATATGTATTTGCAACTAGTGACAAAGATTTAATATTTCAAACTGATTAGAAAGCCAAAGGTGTTCTCTTTAGTAGGAAAAGGACATAAAGAGAGATCATAAAAGAAAATAAAAGTCTCCTTCCTCCTCTAGAACCTGGGAAAATACAAACTAACAAGACACTGTGCAAATGAATTCCTCCTAATGTAAGCAGGAGTACACAGTAACCCAAGATCACAGAGCAAACCTGTAACACAGGATTTGGGAGACTGGGGCCCAAGCAAGGGTCTCAGGTCCAGGCCTGAGTGTCCCTGCAACACACCGCTTCTGGGAAAGCATGCTAGAGATACACACAGAGAGCTCTAATTAACTCACCTTGGGGAATCTATGAAAAAACTGAAAATAGACAGATTTTATGATCACTTCAAAAGGCTTATAAAATATGAGAAGCCAGACCAAAGAGATGGCTCAATGGGTAAACCTGAATGATCGAAATTCAATTCCCAAGACCCACATGACAGAAGAAAAGATTCTTGAAAGTTGGAGACACACACACAAATGTGTAATTAAAAAAATGGGTGGAGGTGGGCTCCTGGGCAGTGGTTGCACACATCTTTAATCTTGGCATCCAGGAGGCAGACAGGCAGATCTCTGAGTTCAAGGCCAGTCTGGAAAACAGAGAGAGTCCCAGGATAGCCAGGGATAAACAGAGAAACCCTGTCTCAAAAATAAATAAATAGGCCGGGCGGTGGTGGCGCACGCCTTTAATCCCAGCACTTGGGAGGCAGAGGCAGGCGGATTTCTGAGTTCGAGGCCAGCCTGGTCTCCAGAGTGAGTTCCAGGACAGCCAGGGCTATACAGAGAAACCCTGTCTCGAAAAAAAACCAAAATAAATAAATAAATAAATAAATAAATAAATAAATAAATAAATAAATAAATGAGAAAGAACCCAAAATATAACCAATACAACACATCAAGAGTGAGTATGTTTGATATTTCATAGACTGTTATTTAGTTCTTTAAAAGTTTTGAAGACTTGGGCTGGAGAGATGGCTCAGCAGGTAAGAGCACTGACTGGTCTTCTAGAGCTCCTGAGTTCAAATCCCAGCAACCACATGGTGGCTCACAACCATCTGTAATGGGATCTAATGTCCTCTTCTGGTATGTCTGAAGATAGTGACAATGTATTCACATACATAAAATAAGTAAATAAATCTTTAAAAAAAGTTTTGAGAAACTATTGTCATAAAGGTAATAACAGTGAACTCAGTTCTTGTCAGGCACAGGTCTACCTATGCAGTTTATGTATAGTAATTCATTTAATACAATTTTAGGAACATTATCAATGACAAAGCATTGATTCTTGAAATTTTGTGAGATTTATTTTGATCATAATTCCTTGAGAATTTGTAAAGTTAACATTTTCTACAAAAGATGAACTTTTTTTTTTCAAGACAGAGTTTCTCTGTGTAGCCCTGGCTGTCCTGGAACTCACTCTGTAGACCAGGCTGGCCTCGAACTCAGAAATCCGCCTGTCTCTGCCTCCCAAGTGCTGGGATTAAGGCGTGCGCCACCACCGCCCGGCCAAAAGATGAACTTTTAATGATTTGCACAGTGTCACAGACCCAGGTGTGGCGGTATATTCCTTTAGTCCTAGGATTTAGGAGTCAGTGGCAAGTAGACTGAGTTCCAGGCTGGCCTAGTATACATAGCAAGTTCATTATGGCTTACAAAAGTTAAAGCCTTTTCAAAACTCCCCAGTTTCTACATGATTCAAAAGTAGATACACATCTGTATCTAGAAATTGAGACATAAGCCCGGTGGTGGTGGTGCACGCCTTTAATCCCAGCACTTGGGAGGCAGAGGCAGGAGGATTTCTGAGTTCGAGGCCAGCTTGGTCTACAAAGTGAGCTCCAGGACAGCCAGGGCTATACAGAGAAACCCTGTCTCGGAAAAAAAAAAAAGTAGAAATTGAGACATAACTGAACAGCTGACTAAATAAGGCATTTGTAAAGTGTATATAGCTAGGCATAGACCCTGAAGACTAAAATCTATAGCCAACCTGGGCTACTGAGACCCTCCATTGTCATATCTGGGCACGTACACACACATACCCAGAGTTAAAACATCTCTATTCTAATGGCTGAAAGTTTCAAATACACTCCTATCATGCTCTTCAAGATTCCCAACAGCATTCTCTCAAAAGCATAATTCTCTAAGGGCCTGGGGTCTATATTTTGCTCAGTGTTCTATATGGTACTTAGGACAGAGGCTAGCATATAACAGGTGCTCATTTAAAAGCTTCTGCACTACCAACCTGGAGCAGTATCTCAGTTCGCCCAGTGCTTTCCATGCCAACCTGAGAACCTGTCAGGTCCCAGCACCATGTAAAAGCTACACATCATCATTTGAGTCTGTAACCCCAGTGCGGGGAGACAGGCAGGTAGGTCACAGTGGCTGCTGACCAGATAATTAACAGTGAGCATCAGGTTCAGTGAGAGGCTCTTACTAAAAACAATAAGCTAGAATAGCTACAGAGATGGGCCAGCAGTTAAGAACATGGCACTGTTCAGTAACAAATCAGGCAGCTCAAACTACCTGTAATTCAAGTTCTGGGGAATTGGCATCTTCTTCTGGTGTCCATGGGCGGGGGGCGGGAGGGGGACGGCGGCAAGAATTTTTGTTTGTTTTTTGTTTTTCTAGATAAGGTTTCTCTGTGTAACTACAGCTGTCCTGAAACTTGCTCTGTAGACCAGGCTAACCTCTAACTCAGAGATCTGCTGCGGTTAAAGGCAGTTGGCCACCACTACTACCTAGCTACAAAATAAATCTTAACAAACAAACAAATAAACAAGATGGAGAAGCAACTGAGGAAGACATCCCAGTGCTGACCTGGGGCTCAGCAAGCCCCTGCATTAGTGAGCCCACCGGCATGTGCAGTTCCCACACCATCAGACAGTGACTGCGCAATCTATATTGCCAGATGGCGGCTAAGGCAGCGCCACTTGAGCCAAGGTCAGCGTCTGCCTGAGCACACAGTTCCTAAGACTCTGTCCTAAAAAAGCAAGTAGAGAAAATAAACAGTGTCCTCCGACATCAGTGAACCTGTCCTTACACACGCTCCTCATCCTGTCCTTCTCCAACCACAACTACTCCATCACCCAGTGGCTTAAATGTCTCCAATGTCAAGCACTGAAGGGCAATGATTTTCAAAGGTAGAGAACACAGTGTTAAAATACAAGGTTCAGTCAAGAGTCAGTGAGAAAAAGTGCTCACCATGTAAGCCTGACGGCCTGGGTATAATCCCAGAACCCATAATAGAGGGCAGGATGGCCTTCATTCACCTATGGCCCATGCATTCTAGTGCATGCAGATACCTTTAAAAGTATCAATTTAAGCCGGGCGGTGGTGGCTCATTCCCTTAATCCTAGCACTTGGGAGGCAGAAGCAGGCGGATTTCTGAGTTCAAGGTCAGCCTGGTCTACAGAGTGAGTTCTGGGACAACCAGAAACAGAAACAGAAACAAAGAAACCAGAAACAGAGAAACCCTGTCTCAAGAAAAAGAAAAAATATATATATCAATTAAATAAATAACGAAAGAAGAAAGGATGAGGAGGACACATACAAGTATATAAAGTATCTACTGTCATAATAAGTCATGGTAGATGTGTTGATTTTATTTTATTTACTTTATTTATCGTTATTCCAAAGTCCATTTCCCTCTGCTTATAAAGTCCACCATGAAATAGACTACACAGGCCTCACACATCTTTTGCTCACTGTCTCATGCTGAGAAAGGAGTTATGGTTCCAGGCATACTAGGCAAGCACGCGAGCACTCTACTCCTAGGACATATGTAGTCTAAAAGTGAGAGGAGGCAGGACTGGGGGTTAGAGTTGTGTTAGGAGTGCCCACCCAGCAAGTTCAATGCCCATTGCGGGCACTGTGAGAAAGGTAAAATGCAACAACGTCACAATCAAGTCATCAACAGCTAACACAGCACCATCCGTAAGTGTGCTCCATTGTGTTTAAACACAAGTCACCTAACATTTCCTTTCTTCTACAGAATGTGTCCCCATCACTTAATGACAGGTGTTTCTTCTAAAAAACAAAAAACTACAAGCCCACAGGGGACACCTTTAAATACAGCACTGAGGAGGCAAAGCAAATGGATCTCAGGGAAGTTCAAGGCCAGAACTACAAAGTGAGACTGTCCCCAAACACACAAATATAAACCTCTTTACCTATGAGATCCAAACAAGACATGAGGGGCTCCTTCAACCGGAGTGTCCCTCCTCTCACCTGCCTGGACCAAGACAGTAGCACATACTTGTAACCCAGCTGTCAGGCCTTCTAACTGTGCCAGGTGTAGGAGTACATGCCCTTATTCCTGTGAGTTTGAGGCCAGTCTGGTCTACATAGTGAGTTCCAGGACAGCAGGAGAACAGAGAGATGGTTTTAAAAATAAAGGTCTGGAACTCAATGCCATAATGATCTATCTACATACTGACATTCTGGCTCAAAAACAAAAAAATAACCAAAGCAGTGTCTTTGCAAAGTCTTCCTTCTGCACCTAAATCATCTCACTACAGTTACCATGGTCTGCAATTTCCAAGCACAGAGATACAACTGTCCTATGGCTTTTACTCTATCAAAGTAGGCATTTTGCGATAAAGAAAAGGCAAGTACTCATTAAATGATTATATTTAATATCCAAAGTTATGCACTATGATGCACGCGCACACACAGCACATTTACAAAACTTAAGACAGAAAAAATTTAAATATACCAAAAATGTTTCAATAAATCATAAGCTAACATATCATATGTAAATAATCATATACTTACAGATTTTTGTTGTCTTTGCTTTTTTTTTTAAAGATTTACTTATTATTATATGGATTATTATATGGTACACTGTAGCTGTCTTCAGACACACCAGAAGAGGGTATCAGTTCCTATTACAGACGGTTGTGAGCCACCATGTGGTTGCTGGGATTTGAACTCAGGACCTTTGGAAGAGAAGTCAGGGCTCTTAACCATTGAGCCATTAAATTTCAGTTTTGTTTGTTTTTTAATGCATCTGGCCATTTTGCTTGCATGTACACATGTACACTGTATGTATGCCAACTGACTAAGGCCCGTATGGTCAAAGTTGAGCGCTTTAGGGATGGCTGATGGCTGTGGCTAGCTTTGTCTCAAGTACAATTTACAGGACTTACATCTGAAATGACTGACATCATCAATACTTCCACTTTCTCCTGCCATGCTCTTAGTAAGACCAAAAAATATGTGGATTTCAATCTTTGTTTTCTACAGAAACAAAATCCTTTCTTAAAGAATATTCAGAATTTAGTATTTAATAATAAAATTAATAAATTTTTTAAAGAATCTAACTTTAAAAGGCCTAGAGTACCGAGCCCAAGCACTCACTCAGCTAGCTCACGAGCAATGCTAAA
The DNA here is from genome assembly GCF_008632895.1 of Mastomys coucha. Taxonomy (NCBI): domain Eukaryota; kingdom Metazoa; phylum Chordata; class Mammalia; order Rodentia; family Muridae; genus Mastomys; species Mastomys coucha. The sequence continues at coordinate 124,819,009 of NW_022196912.1, read as the reverse complement.
CACAAACAGCAATGCTATGGAAACTGACCTGTTGCCAAGCAGCAAACTGGAATGAGAGTATCAGCTTATACACCAAACCCCAGTTTGGTTTAGAAGTATTGATACACACACACACACACACACACACACACACACACACACACACACACACGGCATCAGCAAACATGTTGCTAAAAATGACCAAGAGACAAAATACTAACAAGGTTACTAAAAGGACTATTCTTTCCCCAATCTCTTCTAAGCAAAACACGAGGTCGGACACGGGGGTATTTAATTTTTAGATAATTCAAACTGACTATCTTTTGGAGAAATCTGGATTACAATATCAATTAGTAATCAGGTTTCAATGAGATCAGATTAAACCCCTTATCATAAATACTGAAACACTAGCTCTCAGAACAGGGATGTGTTATTCTAGTTTTACTAAGCCAGGCTGAGTGCCAGCATGACATACACTCCATATATATATGACATACAACTCCCAGAACTTGGAAAGTGGATGCAGGAGGACCCAAACTGAAGGCCATCCCAGACTGGGCAGTTCACAACTGTCTGCAATTCCAGTTCCAGAGACTCTAACTCTCTCTCTGGTTTCCATGGACATTATACACACATCATATACATACACACAGACAAACATGAGTAAGAATTCATTCCTACTTATTCAAAAAGTAAAGAATAAATTTAAAATTTATTTAAAAACCTTTTAAATTTACTTTTAGTTATATGTAAATATGTGCATATAAAGGCAGGCAGTGGTAGTACATGCCTTTACTCCTAGCACTCTGGAGGCAGAGGTGGGCAGACTGCTGAGTTCGAGGCCAGCCTGATCTGTACAGTGAGTTCCATGGACAGTCAAGGTCACACAGAGAAACCCTGTCTTGAAAAACCAAAGAAAGCAGGAGGAAAAGGAAGAGGAGGAAGAACTGAGACTCTTTGGAAAGAAGACACACTTAAGAATCAAACAGTCCTGAAGCTCACACCTACTCTAGGTCTAGCCAGAGCAGGAGAACTTCACAACCCACGGCTAGCCCAATAATGCCCAAGCTGATCTGACTTAGTAAGTGTAACTTTAGTCCTAGACAAGATGCTGCCTTCTTCCTACCAAGAGAAGTTAAAACTCCAATATGATGGCACACATGGGTAAGCCCAGCACTCCTAAATCCAGAGCTTACCATAAACCAGTAACATACCTTCTCAGAAATTAGAAAAAAATTAACATACAACAAAAACACCTTGTGAAGCATCAAGATAGCTAAGCAGGTCAAGGCATTCACTGCCAAGCCCAACGACCTGAGTTTAATCTTTAGATCCCACATGTTAGAAGTGCAGAACAACTCCTCCAAGTTACCGTCTGACCCCACTCAGCTTTCCACGCATGTGTGCACACACTAAGTAGGTAAATATAGTAAAGGGGGAAGGGAACATTAGAAGTGACGATTGTTCTGAAGATGTACTTCAGTGTTAGAGTGCATGCCTGCCATGCGTGGCTTCAATCCCCAGCAGGGCAAAATCCAGACATAGTCGTAGACATCTGGGAGTCAGGGCTCGGCAGGTGGAGACAGTGGATTACAAACTCAAAGTTGGGGCAGGAGAGATGGCTTAGTGGGTAAGAGCACTGACTTCCACAGGTCCTGAGTTCAAATCCCAGCAACCACATGGAGGCTCACAACCACCCATAATAAGATCTGACACCTTCTTTTGGTGTGTCTGAAGTCAGCTACAGTGTACTTATGTATAATAATAAAAATAAATCTTTGGGTTGAAACAAGCAGGGACTGAGCGAGCAGAGGTTCTAAAAATTAAATCCCCAACAACCACAGGAAGGCTCACAACCATCTGTACAGCTACAGTGTACTCACATACATAAAATAAACAAATCTTTAAAAAAAAAAAAAAAGATCACTCTGCCCTCCCCCAGAAAACACAACTCAGAATCAAAGTGATAAGTAAACAAACGACGAATTTAAGATACTTAACCTGGCTAGGCAGTGGTGGCGCACGCCTATAATCCCGGCACTTGGGAGGCAGAGACAGGCAGATTTCTGAGTTCCAGGCCAGCCTGGTCTACAGAGTGAGTTCCAGGACAGCCAGGGCTATACAGAGAAACCCTGTCTCGAAAAAACAAAAACAAAAAAAACCCCAAAAAGATACATAACCTGATTTTGTGGTCAAAAAACTGTTTTGTTTTTTTTTTAATTGTTTGGTTGAGTTTTTGAGATAGAGTGTCATACTAATATTCCAAGCTAGCCTACAACTCCCTATTTAGCCCACACTGACCCTGAACTTCCATCATTCCTTCTGCTTAAAGGAATTCCATCGTCTCTCTTTTAAAGGAACCTGAAAGTATGTGACACTACATACTTCCAGACCAGGGAAGGTTAACTCTGCTCTTCTCATTCCCCCATCCCAATGCTGTTTATTTTATTTTACATTTTTAAATCTTATTTTGTGTATGTGATTGTTTTGCCTGCCTGGTGCCCTCAGTTCAGAAGGGGGCAGCCAATCCCCTGATGCTGCTCTCAGGGGTGATTATAAGGCTCCAAGCAGGTGCTAGGATCTCAAATTAGGTCTTCTGGAAGCACAACAAGTAATCCTAACCACTGAGCCATCTCTCCAGCCCCTTCTCATGTTAAGTTTAAAAGCAGAACATTGGGTGGCTAAGAGTTGAAACCAGTGGCTGCTCTTCTAAAGGACCAGGGATTGATTCCCAACACCCACATGATGCCTCACAACCATCTATAACTCCAGTGCCAGGAGATCCAAATCCCTCTTCTGGCTTCCAGACACCAGCATGTACACAGTGCAGACACACATGCAGGCAAGACACTCATATACATAGAGTACAGAGTGCAGACACACACGCAGGCAGAACATTCATACACATAGAGTACACAGTGCAGACACACATGCAGGCAGAACATTCATACATACAGAGTAGTAACTTAAACATTTACAAGAAGCACAAACTTCTATGCTGGCGAAAGTGACACTAGCAGGGAGAGTATGTAACACAAAACAGGAACATGTAGTGAGCCTCTGCTGAGTGAAGGTTTTTTCTCCTTGTAGTTTTGAATTTTATAATAAATACCTACCCTGAGCTAATCACCTCAGAACGATGCTGACATTTCTGGTAGTGAGCCTAGCCTTTAACAGCTGAGCCTCTCTCCAGCCAACTTGACAAAAACTTAACTAACCAGCCTTCAACTGGAAGCTTTACTGGGAACAATCAATCAACAAATAAACTCTATAGTATATGTAGTATATATAGTAAAATAAAATACACACGAATGGCAAGATAATCATATTTTGCTGCAACACAGTTTCCTGGAGGCTACTGCTTGGGTGAAAATCATTAGCTCATAAGTGGTTTAACACGCCCCCTTGGAGGCTGCCTCAGCTATTAGAGCAGTGAAGATGCACTTGTTGATTTTATCTTGCTATAGTGTAGTATTGTACACCTTAGACTGTCTTACACTTGAAGAAAGGAGGGAAGGAGAGAGGGGCTCAGACAGCCCAAGCTGGCCTAGGACTTCTCAGCCATCCATTTCTCTGGAACTGTTCAGACTGTGGGCTAAGTTTAGTTTCAGTCCCCACCCCCACCTTTAGTTTAGCATAGTTCTGGCTGGTCTGATACTCACTGTAGTGTACTCCAACCCTAAACAATCCTCCTGCATCAGCCTCGCAAGCACTAACATTACGATTTGCACCAGGACCCCAGATACTATCAACTTCTTGTATACTTGTATGTTTGTGGGAGTAAGTTAAAGGCTATCTATAGAATATGTAGTCACAACAGCTTTTTCTTCCATTTTTCACTTTTTCTAGGCTACCTGTGATTTTTTTTTCTAACTATCACAAAACTCTAAAACATAAATCTGCCTGGGAAGGAGCGGTGGCTCAGCGGTTAAGAGCCATCTGTAGTGGGATCTGACGCCCTCTTCTGGCGTGTCTGAAGACAGCTACAATATACTCATGAATCTGCTTGTAGGCTATGCAGTTCAATCCTGTCCCACTCAAGGGCCAGCTATACATTCCCTGAAACACACAGCACAGGTACTTACTAATTCCTTTTTTTTAAAGGTTCATTTCATTTTTATTTATATAACTACACTGTCACTGTCTTCAGACACACCAGAAGAGAGCATCAGACCCATTACAGATGGTTGTGAGCCACCATGTGGTTGCTGGGAATTGAACTCAGGACCTCTGGAAGAGCAGCCAGTGCTCTTAACCACTGAGCCATCTCTCCAGCCCAGGTACTTACTAACTATAAGAAATCCATATGTACACGGGCTTTGTTGGTGAAGGGACAGAGCTAAGGAGGAGCCTGGTTCCGAGGGAGAACATGACTAACATGGAAGGAAGGATCTGCTTCAGAGCAGTAAGCACTGCTGAGGGTCTACTCACACCTGCTCCACAATGACAACAGCTCAGACTCTGACTCAAAATAAATTATCTTGGTTTTTATTTTTGATTTTGTTTTTATCTTAAAATCAGTATCTTCCTCTGTTGCCTAGGTTGGCCTCAAACGTGATCAATACTCTTGCATCAACCTCCTAAAGTACTGGGATCAGAGACACTTACAACCATCCCCAGTAAGAAATAAGTCCTTAAAACCATTCCACAGCTCGGGTCCAATGTAATCCTGTAGGTCACACTGTGAAATGAGAGAGCTCTATCTAAATGTTAAACTGCCCACACTGCTAGACTTTCAACCCTAAGTCACACAACCACAAGAAGCATTCTCTGCAAAATAACATCCAGTGAGGCTGGAGAGAGTGTTCCGTGGTTAAGAACACATGTGCTCTTGTGGGACCCAGGTTCAGAGCTAAGCACTCTACATGGCAACTGAAATTTCAGTTCCAGAAAAGCGGATGCTCTCCTCTCCCTAGCTCCTCCACAGGCACATGTGAGATGTTAATCCATGCAAGCAGTACACACAGTCTGCACTGTGAGGCCGTCCACTCCAGTGCATACAGGAGGGAACACACCATACCACTCCAGTTGCCTCCAGTTACCAAGCTAGATGTTTCTCATGCATCTATTTTCATAATTTACATGAAACTCAGCCATTGCAGTGAAACATGCCCGTGATCCCAGCACCTCAGAGGCTGAACACAGAGCACTAGAGGCAGACCTGAGCCATGCAAGAAGGCTCTGCTCATAAGTAAACAGCCAGGCAGTGGCGGCACATGCCTTTAATCCTGGCACTCAGGAAACAGGCAAGCAGATCTCTGTGAGTGTGAGGCCAGCTTGGTATACAAAGTAAGTTCCATGCATCCAGGGTTACAGAGAAACCCTGTCTAGTAAACAAACAAACAAACTGACCAGTCACTTAGGTCACAAGGAAAGAGCTTTCTACGGATGCAAGCAAACACTGATGCCAAATGTTTTCCTTAAAGATGTTTCTGGATTAACACTGGTCTAAATTCTTTCTGCTAATGATTATGTTGTTAATAAGTTCTTCCCTCACTTTTTTTGTTTTTGTTTTATTGGGACAGGATTTCTACGTGTAGCCCTAATTGTCCTGGAACTCAGAGATCCACCTGCCTCTACTTCATGAGTGGTGGGATTAAAGGGTTAGGATTAGGGTTAGGCCCCACCCCATTCTTAATGAAGTCTCTTAAAGCTAATAACAATTTAAGACTGGGTTAATACATTACTGAACATTTTCAGATTAAACCATAACTTAACTACTTAGTATTTGGGTTTCTGAATACAGGAAATGAAGACAATAACTTTCTCTGATGGAACTTTGGGAAGGGTTAAGTGATCTAATGGTGTTCAAACAAGCCTGAAATAAATAAGTACTAAACTGATCTGGCACTGCCAGGTCACTCTTTTGGCAATCTCCTGTTAATGATAACAAGTTCTATCTCATGAGCCACACACTCCCCTTCTCTTACATACCAGTGGCAAATGCCCAAGGCAGCTGGATTTAGTTAAACTCACAGCACTTTAATACCTTCTGAGAAAATAGCTGGCAATTCCAGGAAAGCCTTCGCTTTAACCATTAATGTGCTACTGTAACTGCAGGCTAGAGAGACATTAAGCCAGAGCTTCTCACCTAGCATAGTAACTTGGGCCAACCAGTTAACAGCATACCAACAAAGCTGAAGAGGATTAGTTCTGAAAATACTGAAAAGTCTCAATTCTTGGAATATGGACCTCAGAGTCTTACAGTGACATATTTACAGGTGCTATATACCAACACCAGTCTTTGGAGTACAAACCCCAATCAAGAAAATATTTAGGGGGCTGGCGAGATGGCTCAGCAGGTAAGAGCACTAACTGCTCTTCCGAATCCAAGGTCCTGAGTTCAAATCCCAGGAACCACATGGTGGCTCACAACCAACTGTAACAAGATCTGATGCCTTCTTCTGGTGTGTCTGAAGACAGTTACAGTGTACTTATGTATAATAAATAAATCTTTAGGTTGGAGTAAGCAGGGACTGAGCGAGCGCAGTTGATCGGAGCAAGTGGGGCTGACCAGAGCCAGCAGAGGTCCTAAATTCAATACCCAACAACCACATGAAGGCTCATAACCATCTGTACAGCTACAGTGTACTCACACACATAAAATAAATCTTTTTAAAAAAGGAAATATTTATTCCTTCCTAATCAAAGAAATTAAAATCCTTCCCTCTATGTCAATAGTAAAAACTAAAACTATATGTAACTCTAATAAAAATTAATAATCAAATACATAAACTACATGAACCTAAAAATGCTCAATATTAAAAACAAAAGCTAGCCGGGCGGTGGTGGTGCACGCCTTTAATCCCAGCACTTGGGAGGCAGAGGCAGATGGATTTCTGAGTTCCAGGCCAGGCTGATCTACAGAGTGAGTTACAGGACAGCCAGGGCTACACAGAGAAACTCTGTCTCAAAAAAACAATAAATAAATAAATAAATAAATAAAAACAAAAGCTATATATGCAACTCTAATAGGAGATTAATAACCAAGTACATGAACTTAAACTGTTAAAGTTCAAGTGGGGTGGGGGAGACACTAACATACTAATAATGAAGGCTTAGAAATTCAACTCTTGAAGAGGCAAGAGAAGGGTAGGTTCACAGACAGCTTAATCTACATTTAAGATATTCTTTTTAAAAAAAGAGCCACTACTGGGCAGTGGTGGAGAACACCTTTAATCCCTGCACTTGGGAGGCAGAGGCAGGCGGATTTCTGAGTTCAAGGCCAGCCTGGTCTACAGAGTGAGTTCCAGGACAGCCAGGGCTACACAGAGAAACCCTGTCTCAAAAAAAAAAAAAAAGAGAGAGCCACCAAAGAAGGTCCCAGGAGCTCCCACACACGTGGAACGTTACTACGAGGAGGCAAAGGAGGAGAACTGCCCTCTGGGCCAGCCTGCACTACACAGATAGTCTTCCAATACAACACAGCAAAAACCTACTTCAAAACATCAAATACAAGTTTGGCACAGTGTCTCACACCTTTAATCCCAACCCTCAGGAAGTAGGAAACAGATCTCTCGTGAGATCAAGGCCAGCCTGGACTACATAGTGAGTTCTAGGCCAGCCAAGGCTACATAATGAGACTCTGTCTCCAAAAATGTAATTAATTAAATCATACAACACAATGAAAATGAAAGAAAATAACCAATATACAGAAAACAGCAAAGGTGGGTTTGGTCAGGTGGCCCACCAGGCAGAATAACTTGCTGACAATATGTGCTGTATGTGACTTACGAGACCAGACCCGACCCAAAGGGCCAAGAGCTGTCTTCTTACCTCTACAGTCTTGTTCTCTCTCTCTCTTCCCCTTCACTCTTTCCCTCCCTCTATCACACACACACACACACACACACACACACACACAAGTAATAAAAAATTAAAAAAAAAAAAACCACAACAAAAGTTACACTGATTAGAGAAAATAGAAAACACAAAAGACAGGTGTTATAAAGGTGGATCCACAGCTGAGAGCATCTGTTGTTCATGCAGAGGATCCAGGTTCCCAGAGCCCACATGGCAGATCTCAACCATTTCTGTATCTGGTGTCCTCTTCTGGCCTCCATGGGGACCCACATACATATGACAATACACATGCAGGGAAAACACACATACGTGTAAAATAAAGAAAACCTTTTTTATTATTTACTTATTTATTTATTTATTTATTTGGTTTTTCAAGACAGGATTTCTCTGTGTAGCCCTGGCTGTCCTGGAACTCACTCTGTAGTCCAGGCTGGCCTCGAACTCAGAAATCCACCTGCCTCTGCCTCCCAAGTGCTGGGATTAAAGACATGTGCCACTGGCAAAGAAAATCTTACCAATCTCACCAATAATTAGAAAAATACAAAATAAAATATCAAAGGACCATGTTTCAAAAATTAGTAAATCTAAGTCAGCCCTCAGAGTATCCATCTTTAAGCACAGCACGTGGGAGAAGGGGTGGCTAGATCTGTGAGGCCAGCACGACCAGCAGGACCTACACAGAGACTGTCTCTTAGCACTTCAAAGACTGAAACAGAAACTGTCACAAACTCAAGGACAACCTGGTACACTCACACTCCTTAGGCAACAGAGAGCAAAATCAAAAGTTCAAGGTTATCCAATGCTACACAGCAATCTTAAGCATCTTGAGCTATAAGATATCTTAAATTGGGAAAAGCATTTAGAAAAAACAGAAAGGGTCTGGAGAGATGGCTCAGAGGTTAGGAGCACTCATTGCTCTTCCAGGAGCCACGTGTAATTCCAGTCCCAGGTGACCTAAAGTCCTCTTCTGACTTTTGTGGGCACTGGTGTACATGTGATACACATACATATATATAGGCAAAAGATTCATACACATAAAATACATACGAAAAGTCTTTTTTTAAAATACTTATTTACTTAATGTATGTGGGTACACTGTTGTTGTCTTCAGACACACCAGAAGAGGGCATTCTATCCCATTACAGATGGTTGTAAGCCACCATGTGGTTGCTGGGAACCTCTGGAAGCGCAGTCAGTGCTCTTAACCACTTAACCATCTCTCCAGCCACCAGACGAAAAGTTTAAAAAAAAAACCTAATAAAATTATCACACATAAGTATTTATGTGTCAACAGCTGAGTGTGCTTGTGTATATCCATAATCCCAGAATCTGACCGAGCAGGCCAAGATGTTCCAAATCCAACCCGGACTGCACATCCAGGCCAAAAAAAGCAAAGGGCAACGGCAGGGGCTGTAGCTCAGGATGGAGCATTTGCCTGGCATGCATGAGACTCTGGGTTTGACACCAGCCCCACAAAAAAAAAAAAAAAAATCAATCCATTAACCAATCAACAATCCTTCAAATACAACACTCAATTTCCCTTCTACAGGAAGTGGGTTCCCAAACAGACAAGCTTCCCAGAATCTTCAGGTCTTCCCCCAGCCAATAGGAAGTTAGCAGGTGTCTGAAAGCAGAGTCATCCTTGTCCTGCCCTCCTCTACAGTCTGTCCATCTCAAGCGGCTCTGCCTAAGCAGACTGTCACCTCCCTGTCCTTCACAGGCATCACAGACAGCAATGCACGTGAGTGCTGGCCACTCTTTCCTCAGTATCCTCATAAGCATCTACCCCAGGCAGTGGTGGCTCACGCCTTTCATCCTACCACTTGGGAGGCAGAAGTTCGAGGCCAGCCTGGTCTACAGAGCCGGTTCCAGGCCAGGCAGGGCTACACACTGAGGGGAAGAGCAGGTCTCAGCTGAACCTGATATGGCTTAGGTAGCAATGGTCAGCACTATTCCATCTGAGATATTTGAGATATTCTGGGTTGAACTATTGCTTGTTCTGTTTTGTTTTATGGTATATTTTTAATTATGTATGTTAGAGGAGGGCATGTACTTAAGAATACAGGTGGCCAAAGAAGCCAGGTGTTCAACTTCCCTGAAGACAGAGCTATAGGCTCTAAGTCACCCAAAGTGGATGCTGGGACCTGGACTCTGAGGCACTATGCACTCTGAATGAATGAGTCACCTTTCCAGCTGCCTCAGCCTTTTCAGGTGTTCTAAAGCAGGGGCTCACTGCCTAGTGCAAGCTGGCCTCAAATTCATGGCAACTGCCCTGCCTCTGCCCTCCTGAGTATGAGGACTACAGTAGGAGTTATTACACCTAACTAAGAATGTGTCATTATATATCACTATTATAATACTATATTTGTAATTCTATCTTACCTTAGTGATTTGCAAAATAAAAAGGTACCAAATTATACATAATAACTATCTTAACATTTCAATTTTTAAAAGTTTAATTCTTCTCTTTCCAAAATTTCAAGCATACTAGAGTTGACACATATTCCTTACTAAACCCACTAACAAGGATCTAAAACAGTAAAAAGTAAGGTTTGGTCCAGATGGCTATACCCTGAGATAGTTTTAATGACTGGGAAATTAAACACAAATACAGGCCACTTTATCCCTGGGCCTCTACTTCCCTCATGTAGAAAACAGAATAGGTACCAGGATGGTGGCACACACCTGTAATCCCAACAACTGGGAGGTGGAGGCAAAAGAACGAAGTAGGCCATCCTCAGCTCTATAAGGCAAGCACAAACCACATCAGAGTAGGGTGGATAGCTCAGAAGGGAAGGTACTCACTGAACTACAATTTAATCCTTAGGACCCACATGCTGGAGAAAATCAACTCCTGAAGGCTGTCCTCTGACTTCAAATGTATACACGAGGTGGGTGGATAAATAATGAATGGATGGATGAGTGGGTGGATGGATGGGTGGGTGGATGGAGGGGTGGATGGATGGGTGGGTGGATGGATAGGTGGATGGGT
>NW_022196912.1:124803293-124807631 GCF_008632895.1 Mastomys coucha | reverse complement strand
TACATGGGTGGGTGGATGGATACATGGGTGGGTGGATGGATGGATGGATGGATGGTGGGTGGGTGGATGGATACATGGGTGGATGGATGGGTGGGTGGATGGATGGATGGGTGGGTGGGTGGATGGATGTATTTTTCAAGTTAATAGGGGGGAAAGAGGACTGTGGAAGTAGCTCAACAATAGAATACCTGCCTGTCCTTAAGTTCAATTCCCAGAAATGCTCCCCTTCCCCCCCCTAAAAAAAAAACACGGTGAAAAGTAGATAGAACATACCAGTTCATATAACTGCCTATTATGCACAAGGCAGAACACCGTTACAAGTCATCTGACATGGCAGAGCCAATGTTATCCATAAACTCGGGGCAGATGTACGAGGATGAGGACAAACTCAGGGGCACCTGCACAGCATCTATGATACCCTGATCTGCCCCTCCCAATTTTTTCCTCTTCTATGAAAGTTGTAACTCTATTTAGCGTGTCTGAACTGTGATAATAAAAACACAGAATAAACTTACATAACACATATCTAAGAAAACAACTGAAGCCATAACATCCTACCACTGTGCTCCTCTGGCTAATACAAAGCATCACAAAAACAACCAAAGTAATGCACAGGGTTTGCTATGCGGCTTGGTTGGGGAGTTCTTGCCTCGCATGCACTAAACCTGAGTTCAACCCCTAACACCACACAAAATTAAGCTGACAACCCCAGGACTATTAAAACTCAAGAAAGGACCACTAAAATGGCTCGGTGAACTTGTCACCAAGCCGAAGCCCTGAGTTCTATTCCTGGAACACACATGGTGGAGACTGACTCCCCATAGTGCTTCTCTAACTGCTCCGGAGCCCATACACACAATTAAAAAGAATAAAAACTAAAGAATTTTTTAAAATTCCATTGTCCACAGGCTGGAAGGATGGCTCAACCATCAAGAGCACTGACTGTTCTTCCAGAGGTCTTGAGTTTAATTACCAGCAACCACATAGGGGCTCACAAGATGCCCTCTTCTGGCACACAGGTGTACATGCAGATAAAGCACTCATATACATAAAATAAATAAATCTTTTCAAAAAATTTCATGTAATGCCTCTTATTGTTTACCAGCAAGAGGCAGGAAACAGTCATATTATTTTAGAGAAAAAACACTATTCATATCAAAATAAGAGGTGCTTTACCAATGTAGAAATGAGTCAAAGCAGTGATAACCTTAAGCATTCGCCCCACTCCTCTTTAATACTGAGTCTAACAGCTCAGTGTAATCTGTGGCAAGAGTGACAAAACAGCCTGGATGTCACACGCAGCAGCAAAGGGGGACACTGCATCCTGATTCTTGTGTTTACCTCTAAAGGGTCAAGACTCTCCTTGTGAACAGAGATGGTATTCTTATCCCCAACTATGCACAGACCATCATCAACCTAGCCTAGGCCTAATCAGACTCCAAAGGAGCATCCCAGAAGGACAGTGCTCTACCCACTTTGTTTGCTATGTGGGAGGATGACAGAACTAAATTCTCATTAACATGATAAGGTACTCTTAGTTTCAGCCGCTCTAGAAATTAGGTCAAGCTGAGGTCTACAAGTAAGTAAATTAGACTTGAAAAAATTATCATCAAGCTAGGCCTGATGGCTCATGCTACTACATAAGAGGCCGAGGCAGAGAGCCTGCACTAAGTATGAGGCCGGTCTTCACTAAAGAGACCCTATTTTTAAAAAAATAAAAAATAAAATAAAAATCAATGAATAACCATTCACACGTCTTACTGCCTTGCTGTTTAGTTCGGTTTGTTTTTTAAGCTTTGTAGACTGAGTGTGGTGGCTCCTGCATGTAAGCCAGCGCTCAGGAAGCTGGGACAGGAGATCACCACAAGCTCCAGGCCAGCCAAACCAGAGCTACGTCTGACAAAACCAGAGAGAGCCGGGCGGTGGTAGCGCACGCCTTTAATCCCAGCACTTGGGAGGTGGAGACAGGCAGATTTCTGAGTTCGAGGTCAGCCTGGTCTACAGAGTGAGTTCCAGGACAGCCAATGTTACACAGAGAAACCCTGTGCACCCCCCCCCAAAAAAAAAAACACCACAAGAGAAAGGAACACTGCCTGCCCACTCAGATTTTGGTAAGGGGGAAAATGCTTTCAAAACTTTAGCAAAAGCAGCTGAGGATGCCTCTGAACTGGGCATGGCGAAGAACACCTTTAATCTTAGCACTGGCAGGCAGATCTCTGTGAACCAAAAGGCTAGCCCAATCTACATAGCCAGCCAGGGATATAAAGTGAAACCCTGACTCAAAATAATAAGCAACACAGCTAGGCATCAACATGTAATTAGCAGGCCAGGCCTCTGGGTGCAGTCCCGAGCACCAGAAGGAAAGGAGGCACTCAGAGGAAAATGGCAGGAACACCACCTTTGGCTTTACATTATCCTTCTTGTTTTTACTTCCGTGTGTTTACACCCATGCAGAGGCTAGAGGAATCTGAATGTCAGGATCTTTCTCTATCAATCTCTACATGTATTTATTTAGAGGCAAGGTCCTCTCACTGAACATGGAAGCTTAGAGTCAGGCATGTGTGGCCACACCCACCTTTTTCAGGCAGGTGACAGGACTCTGAACTCAGGTCCTCTGGCTCTCACAGCAAGTGCCCATGCCCAGAGCATCTCTCCCAGCCCTTGTCTCTGGTTGTAAGACAGGGCCCTGGACTCCTTTGCCTGCCTCAGCCTTCCAGGTGCTGGAATTGCAGGTGTATGTGCCTGACATTCCTAAGTTCTTTTTCTTATAGTTTGTTTTTATTTTATGTGCATTTGTGTTTTGTCTGCACACACGATTATGTGAGGATATTAGATCCGTGGAGTTAGACAATTATGAACTGCCAATGTGGGTACTGGGAACCGAACATGGGTTCTTGAGCCAGTGCTCTCATCCACTGAGCCATCTCTCCAACCCTTAACTTCTTAAAAGTAGATAAAAGACCCTGTCTTGTGGTGCTGGAGAGATGGCTCAGAAATTAAAAGCACTGGTTACTCTGAAAACCTGGGTATGATTTTCAGCACCTATATGGTACTTAACAACCAGCTATGTAACTCCAGTTCCAGGGACTCTGATGCCCTCTTCTGACCTCAGAAGGCACTACACACACGTGGTGCACAGACATGAGCAGGTAAAGCATCCATTTAAAGGGCAGGGTGTGGTGGGGAGGCAGAGGAAGGCAGGCAGATTTCTGAGTTTGAGGTTAGCCTAGTCTAGGGAGCCCAGAGCAGCCACACAGAGAAACCCTGTCTTGGAGCATTGGAGCACTGCCTTGTGTCTAAAAGAGACAAAGATGCTGCACAGTTCTGTTCTAAACGCGAGTCTCAGGCACATGTGCTGGCTCACACCTTTAATCTGAGCTCACACTCTGAGTTCAAGGCCAGCATGGCCTGCTTAAAAAGTTCAAGGACAGCTAGGGCTACATAGTAAGGCCCTGCCTCAAAAAAACACAAGACAAAAACCAAGACTTTCCTTGGAATTTACAATCAATGACAACATTAAAAAAAAATTCACTCAGAAATAGTAAACAAATGTGTCCCAGTGTTAGGATTGATAAAGTAGGGTTTTAAATAATGTCATAGCAGTTAAATTATTTTCCAGACTAAAACAAACACAAAATAGGAAGTTTTGAAATATTAATGTGAACAGTCAATTGGCAATAAAGCTATGCATGAGAACATATACAATGTTTTACTTTTTTTTTTTTTTTTTTTTTTTTTTTTTTTTTTTTTTTTTTTTTTTTTTGGTTTTTTGAGACAGGGTTTCTCTGTGTAGCCCTGGCTGTCCTGGAACTCACTCTGTAGACCAGGCTGGCCTCCAACTTAGAAATCCACCTGCCTCTGCCCCCCAAGTCCTGGGATTATAGGCGTGGGCCACCACTGCCCAGCCACATAGCAAATTTTTAAGGCAGCCTACATTATGGAGAGACCCTGTGTCACAACAACAAAAATGTCCCAAGAGTTCAAAACTTATCCTATGACACTTGATGTTTCAAAGAAGAGTCTAGCTTGGCCATGGTGAAGCACTGCAGAGATTAAGAGATCTAAATCCTGTGACCATTACATATGTCCTTTTCCTACTTCCCATCAAACTTTTAGATAAACTTTCAAAATATGTAACAAAAATGACCCAAGTTTCTAGAAGGTCTGACTGCTCAACTCAGACTTTAAGAATAACTCGTGAGAGAAACTTTGTGTCAAGCTTAATGTTCTATGTATCATTGCAGTCAGACTTGACCTACAAAATGAGGATAGGGTCAACTGTAACCAAAAAGCAGAATGCTTCCCCTGGTGGCCAACCCAGGGATGAAGCCCTGCTCG
>NW_022196912.1:124790333-124803283 GCF_008632895.1 Mastomys coucha | reverse complement strand
TCCCAGAAAAAAATGTGGGGAAAGGGGAAACAACAATCCGAAACACTAGCAGGAGTTTACAAAGAAGGGAGTTACACTATAGAACTATGAGGGTCGAGCCATTCATTTGCAAGTCATTTATTCTCAGGGCGTCCAAACACTTACCCTGGATCCCCCTCTTCTGTGCTTTCACTTTTACCTAAACATAGAGTTCAGTACCTTAATAGCAACTTAAAAGCAATCTCCTTTTTCAAGGACCAGATCCTTGCAATTTTCTGCAGCCTTGTTTCCAAGGAAAAGCATTTATCTTTTCAAACTAGTGGTATAACCTACATAGAAAAACCTCCTGTTCTAAAGCCCTCCAACCAGGACGGTTCACTCTGGCTGTACAAGATTGTCTTTTGAATTTTATTTCTGAAACAAAACCCACGTCCTTTCAAACATTTCCTGTAACCACCACCTTGAAAGACAGTCTCATACAGAGATGGGACAGAATCACAGGCATTAAAATCTAGCGAATTCCTTTGTCTAATAGGATTCTCCCCCCCACACACCCCCATACCACTTTAAATTTGCTTCCACACAGATCAGCAGCAAGGCAAGGAAAAATGCCCCTTCGTGGGGACAAGGATTTCTAGTAGATGGAAACGGTCGGTTAGCTGAACCTTTTGATGGTTCTATTCTTTCACAACCTCTTCCTCCCCACCCCACCCCACCCCACCCCACCCCCCAAAAAAGAAATAAAGGAAACACACATTTACAAACAGATCCTAAAATAACAGCCACAAAGCCCGGCTCTCTTATCTAGACAGATGCTCTCCGGAAAGCACGCTTCTTTTATTACCTGATTGGGGTGGAGGGAAGGGAGATCGTTACTCCACCGGCCCTCGGGACCGTACGGGACGGGACGGGACCGGACGGGACAGGATGAGAGTCGAGAGGCATTAAGAGCACTGGGTTGGCAAGGTAACGCGAGGAGACAGTTCCGTGTAAGAAGTCTCTGAGGAGCCCTGCCTGCCTGGGTCCGAGCGCCCCAGGACGCCAACTCTCCAGCACTGCCACCCGGGATCCCGTCCTAGCTCCGGTACACCACACCTGGAGGCAGAGACGTCCCACTCCATCCCGGCCAGGTGTGGCTTCCTCAGAGCCGTGGGGGGCGGGGGGGCACCCAGCGGGCCCAGCGCTGTTCCCACCGGGGCCCGCGGCCTCCCCGCACCCGAATCTGCAGCACACGCGTGTGCGAGCGTGCCGCGCCGCCTGCCCTCGCGCCCCGCGTGCCCCCGCGGACCGAAGGCCAGCCCGCACGAAAACAAAGTTGGCTCCCGGGCTCCCGTCGCTCTCTACTCACCGGGATCGAAGTCGGGCACCGCCGCTTGGTACTGGGGTCCCACCCGCATGCCGCCGCCACCTGCGGGGAAGCAGAGCACGGCGGTCAGCGCGGGCGCGGACGCGGGCCGGGCGCGGGGGCGGCTGCCACCTACCGTGCTCCTCGTCGCTGGACGAGCCCGAGCTGCCTTCCTCCCAGGAGTTGCTGCCGCTGTTCCCGTTGGGAGCCGCCGCCGCCAAACTTTTATTCTGGCCATTATTGGGGGCGGCGGTGGTGCCGGCCGAGGCGGCGGCGGTGCCGGCCGAGGCGGAGGCGGTGCCGGCAGAGGCGGCGGCTGAGGCGGCGGCCGAGGCGGCCGAGGCGGCGGCCGAGGCTGCGGAGGCCGCCGTGTTCCTCCCTCGCCGCTTCCCTGAGACCTCGGGGCCCTTCTCCACCATGGCCGGCATCGGCGGGGCCCGGGGCCGGGCCAAAGTGACGGGGACCCCGGCTCGCGAGGCGCGGGCGGCGGGCCGCGGACAGGGGGCGCAGGTGGGCGCCGGGCCGGCGAGCGCGCGGGATCCGCTGGCGCGAGTTGGGGCTAGAGGAGGCCCAGACGGGCGGAGCGACGAGCCGCCTCAAGCCCCGGACGCCGAACGGAGCGCAACTTTGGCTCTCATCACCGCCCGCACTTCGCTGGCTCTAACTACTCCGGGAGCCGCGGGCGGGCGGGGGGGAGAGGCGGGGCCTGGGGGGGGAGGGCCGCGCACAGCCTAACCCGTCGCTCCCAAGCTCCGCCTCCCTGGGCTCCCATTGGTCGTCGCGGGATCCGGGCGGCAAGTAGGGGCACGGTAGGTCTCGGTGCGCGTCCGTCAGGCCGCGGGGGCGGGATCACGGGGAGGAGGTGGGGGGGAAAGGCTCTGCGCTTCCGTTGGCCAGGTTGGGTTGACGCGTATCGCCCACTGTACGTGGTTTGAGGTTTGCGATCGCTTTACGCCCCATGATCCATCTCTCGAGGCAACAGCGAGGAGTTAGCCGCCCTGATGATAGCCCCCTCCCCCTCCCCAGCGCCCCGCTCCCTCCGCTCACACCCCGTGGGCCCCGCGCCACCCTCCCCCAGGGATCCCGCCGAGCGTCCCATCGGCTTCCCAAAGTGAATGCGCCCGACGCGAGAACAGAAATCGCGGGCAAGGTCGGGACTACTTTCCCCCTCGCGCGGAGGAGTACGCGCACAGTTTGAATGGGTTCTATACAAAGAGGGGAAACTAATTGGAAGAAACTAATTGCGCCCCCGCGTCGCCCAGGGGCGACAGAGACGTACTAGAGCCAGGGAACCTGGGGACGAGGCTCTCAGGTGGCGGTGTCCCCCGAGGGAAGGACAGCGGTTGTGCCCGGGGACGATGGAGCTCCCCGCTAATTGGGTTGGGGGCCACCGGCTCCCCGCGTTGCCTGAGGGGCCGCGGGAGGAGTCGGGATGCTCGGCCAGGGAGGGTCTCGAAGCCGTCAGGGTGAGGGGAGGTACCGAGCGACCCCGGGACCGACCAGGGGCCCCACCGCGGGGGATTGGGGAAGACGGAAGGGGCTTGGGTCCCCAGCTCGGTGGGGGAGGAAGGTCACGTCCCGAGACCCGGGCCCTTCCCCCAGCCTGCAGGGCCGAGGGCCTGAACGCGGAGGAGTCCGTGACACCCAGCCCAGGGCGTCCTTGTCCCTGGAGTGATCAAGCGAGGGGCCCGTCACTGCCTGACAGCTGCCTGTGGGGCCCGGTGGGCTGCCCCACCCCCCTCGCCAGCAGCCAGACCTGGGGACGATAGGTGAAACCGTTCGCTTTAAATTAAAAATAAATAACAGGAGATGGCTATTTTTCGTTTATGTTACTTCAGACCTGGGCTTCATATGGGGGACAGTTTTTACACCCGCTCAGGATATAAATAGCTACAGAGAGAAAACGAGAGTTTTATGGTTTTAAAGCCTGAATAAATAAGCAGGATTTTCTTTCTCTTCCACGTTTTCTGCCCCGCGGATCATTTTAAACTTCACTGAAGTGACCATAGTCACTTCTAACTGGCCTTTAAGAACAGGGCCTAGAGCCTCCCGGTAGCAGATCCCTGCCCCCACCAAGTTCCTGTTCTTGCTCTTGGACTCCTCTCTGAAGGACACCCCTTTGCTTAGAAAGTCCTGGGCACTGCAAGCATGAGCCCTGGGATAACTCAGCTGGCCTGGTCAGCAAATAGACTGCAAAATCAGAGGTGGGAACCAGGGGTGACCTGGGATAGATATTGACAGATGAACCTTAGCGGCTAGGGCCACTCTGCCCTGTTCCTTCCCTGTCTTCCATGTACCACAGACAGGTTAATCTACAAACAGGCACAAATATGATTTGAGTTCCTTAGAAGGGCAGTTGGGATGACACAACGCAAGGGTCCCTGTCCCTGACCACTGGACTCCCAAGCTGGAGGCCATTTCCTAGAAAGTACCGCCTCTTTCTAGGGTCATGACCTAAAGAAAGGGAGCCCACAGCTTCTAGGGCGGTACTGGCTGGGTAAGGCAAGCCAAGCTGCCAGGACTCTCAGCTACTCTGGTGCACCCAGGGCACCCTGGCTGCCTCACCCTAGTCTAGGCCCTGATCCAGGGAGTGCCCCCTACCCCCTCACCCTCACCACCACCACCACCACCACCACCCCCGCCACACACACACACACACACACACACATTGAAATGGAAGGTGGACTTGGAAAGAAGGAAGCGGGGATTCCTGGGTTCCTGTGAACTCTCCCCTACTGCTGCCTACAGTACCCTAGCAGTCTGACATCTTGCTACATTGTAACTTTGGATGCCTCAATGAACCTTCCAATTGAGTTGGGGGGCGGGGCTGGTTGGGTTTTGTTATTTGGGACAGATCCTACCTGTAACTGAGACAGGTCTTGAACTCCTGCCTAGCTGAAGATGACCTTGAGTCCCTGTTCCCTCAGCATCCACCTCCAAGTACTAGGATTAGATGTATGTGTTGCCATGCCTGGCTTAATCTAGAGTGGTTTTGTTTGTGGGTTTTTTCTTTTTGTTGTTGTTGTTTTCGTTTTTTGGTTGGTTGGTTGGTTGGTTGGTTGGTTGGTTGGTTGGTTGGTTGGTTGGTTTTTGAGACAAGTTTTCTCTGTGTAGCCTTGTCTGTCTGGGCGTTCTCTCTATACACCAGGCTGGCCTCCAACTCACAGAGATCCACCTGCCTCTGCCTCTATGCTCAGCGAATTTATAGTAAGGTTTTTGTTTGTTGTTTGCTTGTTTGTTTTGGCTTTTCAAGACAGGATTTGTTTGTGTAGCCCTGGCTGTCCTGGAACTGATCAGGCTGGCCTCAAACTAACAGAGATCCACCTGCCTCTGCCTCTCGAGTGCTGGTATTAAAGGCACGCACCACCACACCCAGCTAGAGTGTTTTTTTTTAAAAAAAATGTTATTATTTACAGTTCTCTGTGTGTGTGTGTGTGTGTGTGTGAGAGAGAGAGAGAGAGAGAGAGAGAGAGAGAGAGAGAGAAGAGAAGAGGAGAGAAAAGAAGAGAAGAGAAGAGGAGAGAAGAGAAGAGGAGAGAAAAGAAGAGAAGAGAAGAGAATGACTTGCATGGGCAGATACTTACAGACCTCAGAAGAGGGTGTCACATCTCCTGGAGTTATAGGAGCTTATAAACTTTCCCAGCTAGGTTCTAAGCCCCAAACTCAGTTCATCTGCAAGACCCCTACACAATCTTAACCTCTAGGCTCTCTCTCCAGCCCCTTGGTTGTTTCTTGAAACAAGGTCTCATACCATACACAAGGCTAGCCTCAAACTTACTGCATGTTTTCTACTTCAGCCACCACCAAGGGAGTGGTATGACAAAGCCACGGAGGCTTTGTTTTGTTTTTCAAATATGCCTCACACATACATACATACATACAAGTGTCAGATACTGCTTGAGTTTGACCACAAAATCAGGAGGATACCAATTGACCTGTCAGCTTCCTCATTCATAAAAATCAACACTGGTGGGGGTCTTGTGTTGTTTTTTGTTTTTCTTTGACAGGGTCTCAGTATTAGCCCTGGCTGGCCGGGAGCTCACTATGTTAGCCAAGCTGACTGCTGGCAGCAAAGGCCTGAATCACCCTGACTGTGTCCTTCCCTCTGCCATAAGGAGCCCTCGACCTGAACAAAGGAAACCCTCTTTCTCATTATTGTTGGGATGGCATTCACAAATAACTCCTTGATAGAGAATGTGTAACCACATATTCAAATGATACTCCCTGTACTTGCAGTCCTACCGAGTCAGTGTCCAACACTTCCGCAGCCCTGGACTCCTCTCCTTACACCTCTACAGCCATTATTTGTAAGGACCTAGGCAAAGATCCATCAAGATCTCAAGATCTACCTGGAGAAAGCTGAAGCTCTTAGGCAGGAGTGCTCCTTGAGTCCTCCCTTGCACACCTTCTCTTCAGACTCTCCCGACCCTGCTGCCTCCCTGCACTGCCTCCATGCCTTGAGCTCCACTCCAGGCTGATGCTGGACCAGTATTTTGAAAACAGACAGCGGCTTCCGTGGCCCCTCAGGCTTGGCTCCATTTCTCCACTCTCCTAGTCCACATACTCCTCTAAAGCTAGTTTATACTTGCTTTATCACCTCCCATGAGTCTCTCCTTACCCCACCCGTGAACCCTGCCTCCGCCCCTTCCTCCTTGCTATCCTGTCCAATGGCCAATTATTGGTAGCATTGAGCCTTCCAGAAGCAGCTGAGGGGACCATTCGTCCCAGAAACTCCATTGTCTCTCTGGATGTCCCCACTCTCACGCTCACGTGCTCTGCTTCACAGGCCACGCCCCCTCAGGCCTCTATGCAACTCCGCCCCTTCCTTCTAACCTATTATCCGCAGTTCCTGATCTGCACTTTCCTCTTTTCTGGGTCTACAGTAAAGTGGGTGCTCATTAGGTGCAAAGAGAAAGAGGCTGTGGCGTATAAGCCGCTCTGCACAAAGAGCTGGAGCAAATTCCAGTGGGAAAAGGGGATCCGGAACAAGTGAAATCCGACTGAGTCGTTGGTTCCATGGGAAGATCTTACTCCCGGTCTAACATTCTTCAGGTGGCAACCCCTCTCCCTCCCTAACATCCTCTGCCAGTTGCTTGGCCCCTGGCCTGCTTATGACTCAGAATTAGTTGACAATAAAATGTTCCTGGTTCCTGTCCATAAGTGATTGACTCAGGCATGAGCACATGACACAGCTAGAACTTTTCTTAGACGGCATCTTCTCTTCGAATCTTCATTTCGGAGATCAGGACCTAAGAGGGGGAGCCCAAAGCCTCTACGGCAGGCCTAGCTGAGTAAGGCAAGCCAAGATCCCAGGTTCTCAGCTACTATGATACATCTAGGACATTCTGCCTCTCTTACCCTAGCCTGGTCCCTTCTCTCCATCACTCAAAATGGAGGGTGAGATTAGACAGAAGGAATCTGAGACCGATCTGAACTCTCCCTTCTGTCTGTTCCATCCTATATTGCAGGCTTGAAATCCTAGCCTTTAATCGATGGATTTAGATTTCTGTTACCTCTCAGAATCCAGAATGCTACAAATGACGGAGGGAAGCATGCCAGCAAAGGAGCTAACCTCCCTCAAACAGCTAGCCTCCCTCAAACAGCTAGCCTCCCTCAAATATAGATTCATAGTATTTCTGTGTCTAGAGTTCTGATTTTAGCATTGAAATCAAGAGTCCTGTTTGTTTGTTTGTTTCAAGATAGGTTCTTACTATATATATAGCTCTGGCTGTCCTGGAACTTACTCTATAGTCCAGGCTGGCCTCGAATTCACAGAGATCAACCTATACCTGCCTCCTGAGTGCTGGGATTAAAGAGCCCTTTTAATAACGCCCTCAGTAAACATGATTCCATATTTGTCCCAGCACAGTGGATAAGGACACTGCAGTGCTGAGAGGTGAACTGGTATGCCTGTAGTCATAGATTTAATGAGCAGAGGGAAAGGGGCATATCTAAACCACAGAGTTGTGAAGCCGAAAAGGGAATGCTGGGGCCAGCAGCATGATATACAGGAACTTCCTTATCTTGATTTTTAAATAAATACAATGTTGCAGAGTAGGGATGTAACCCAATCGCTAGAGTACTTGCCTAGCAAGTGGGAAGCCCTGGGTTCATTTCCCCTGCACCACGGAAGCCAGGCATGGCTGCACACACCTGTAACCATGGCAACTCAGGAAGTAGAGGCAGGGGATCAAAGTTCAAGTGTGGGGCTGGAGAGACGGCTCAACGGGTAAGAGCACTGACTGCTCTTCCAGAGGTCCTGAGTTCAATTCCCAGCAACCACATGGTGGCTCACAACCATCCATAATGGGATCCGATGAACTCTTCTGGTGTGTCTGAAGACAGCTACAGTGTACTCACATACATAAAAATAAATTAATTAATTAATACATCTTTAGAAAAAGAGTTCAAGTGTAGCCTTGAGAGTTTGAGGGCAATCTGAAAAAAAAGTAAATAAATAATAAAATATTTATGGTTCATGTTGATACTTTATTACTATCTTACAGGACTCATTATTAGAACATTCTACTTGGCAAGGAATAGCTTCTACAAAGATGGATACAGACAATGGTTAGGGCTGGCAGGTGGCAAGAAAGGGGAGACCTGAAGCCACTCTTGGGAGGGACCAAGCAACAAAACAAAACAAAACAAAACAACAACAACAACAACAACAACAACAACAACAAACCTTAGAAACTAAGAGTCTTAACCATAACAGGAATTTAAAACCTAAGCTGGCCGGGTAGTGGTGGCGCATGCCTTTAATCCCAGCACTTGGGAGGCAGAGGCAGGTGGATTTCTGAGTTCGAGGTCAGCCTGGTCTACAGAGTGAGTTCCAGGACAGCTAGGGCTACACAGAGAAACCCTGTCTCGAAAAACAAAAAAACAAAAAAACAAAACAAAAAAAAAGTTTGTTTGTTATTGGTTTGAGACAGGACATTGTTGTAGAATTGACACTGGCCATACCTAGCACCAGGACTTTTTCTTTTTCTTCTTTCTTTCTTTCTTTTTTTTTTTTTTGTTTGTTTGGTTGTTTTTTGTTTTATTTGTATTGTTTGGTTCCAGACAGGGTTTCTCTGTATAGCCTTGGTTGTCCTGGAACTCACTCTGTAGACCAGGCTGGCCTCAAACTCAGAAATCCACCTGTCTCTGCCTCCCAAGTGCTGGGATTTAAAGGTGTGCGCCACCACCGCCCTGCTTAAATCATATTACTCAATGAGTTGTTATTAGGGATGAGGTACCCATTTCTTTATATATATATATATATATATATATATATATATATATATATATGCATATATATAAAACATACACATTATATATAAAGAATATATTATTATATATTGTATACATAAATATATGTAAATATATAATGTTATATATAAATATATAATTTTAAATGATATATATTCATAATATATAAAAATATGCCGGGTGGTGGTGGTGCACACCTTTAATCCCAGCACTTGGGAGGCAGAGGCAGGCGCATTTTTGAGTTCAAGGCCAGCCTGGTCTACAGAGTGAGTTCCAGGACAGCCAGGACTACACAGAGAAACCCTGTCTCGAAAAAAACAAACAACAACAACAATATATATATAAATATATTATGTATTATATATTATACATACATATATATAAAGAAATATATATATCTTATTTATTTAAAGTATGTGAGGGCATCAGATCTCATTACAGATGGTTGTGAGCCACCATGTGGTTGCTGGGAATTGAACTCAGGACCTCTGGAAGAGCAGTCAGTGCTCTTAACCGCTGAGCCTCTGCTCCAGGACTTTTCTATCTCTAAGAAACCTTCCAAGAAAACTGGTCCTGGAATATGTGCCTCTGAGGCCTCTAGACTCCTTGAAAGGGCCCCAGGACCAAGAAGGAAAGGGTCCCAACCTGAGCCTCAGAGCGGTCCCCACGGAAAAGGAGTAGTCTCCCACTCCATGGGAGGCCGGGGCCTCACCTTCTTTGAGGTTGTGTTCACATGTTCCTATGGTGTCTCTCATGGATCAGCTCACAGGCTGCCTCTCCTCTCACAGGCAAGGAGCCCTTCATGCTGCAGATCACTTCGGTTCCCTCTACATCCCATTTAAGGTGATCATGGTTACATCAGCTGTGACATCCTGCCTGGTCACATAGTCTGCCTTATACTGAAGCTAAGTTCTCTAGGTTCAGCACGAAGCAAGAGCTCATTAACTTACCCGTACCCACTTTGCCAGGGGTCAGGCTGGACCAGGAAAACAGAGTAGAGTATAAATTCATTGCCAGGGAAACAAATGCTAGACGGAGCTCTAGTCTCACAGGAGCCTGGCTAGAGCAGAGAGGTGTCAGCTCTCCGATCATCAGAGGGGGTGGCTCCTTTTCCATCCAGAACTTGCCTTCTCATTTGTGGTTTCCCTTCTGAGGACCAACCCCTTGTCAACAAGATTGATAACTCCTTCTCTTTCTCCTTGAGTTTGCTGGATTAGAAAATTTAATCAGACAAACTAGCTAGCACCCCTAAGACAGACAGGTGGAGGTGGGGACAGAGGGCAATGCATAGTCTGAGGCATGATGAAGCTCTGCACACTCACTCGGTAAGACTGCCAGCTATGTCCAGGCCCGACCAGGCTAGTTTCTCTCTGCCCCTTACTTGCAAGTGCCTGTGTTAAGGAGTGACAGAAGAGATCTCGGGGCTCAGCAGGACACCCTCCTTATGAAGGGAAGCCATTTCTTCTTCAGAAGATAGTTAGAGAAGACCTCTGGAGTGAAGACTGGGCTGTAGCCTGGTTCTTAGAGCATTTGCCCAGCATGCATAAGTCCCCGGAGTCCTGGCACAGTGCGATGGTGGTATGAACCTCTCCCTCAACTGTGTCTCACGCAAATAATAAAAATAAATTCAAGCTCATTCTTCAAGATCAACCTGGGCTATGTGTGACCCAGTCTCAAAAAGAGAAGAAAGGCAGGATCTCATCTTTCCCTGCTCGACGCTCCCTGGGCTTCCTGCTGCACTGGAGATGAGATCCCAAGCGGCCCACAGCTGGCCCCTACTCCTTCCTTGCCCTCCACCTCCTGAGCTGCTCTGTGCATCCAGCATTTGCCTGGAGACTTGGTGTGTGCCAGTCCTCAGCCTAGAACACCTTACCCCAGGTCTGCTCGGGCTGCTGAAGCCTGTCACTCACCACTCACCATAGAGTCTCTTCCTCCTGGACTCTTCTCCATTTCCTGGCCACTCAGCCCCGCCCCCATCTCATGGGCTGCAGATCTCCACAGCCATCCTGCGACTCTGACTCTGGCTATCTCTCCCTCCCTAGACAGAGCTGGTCGGTCTGCCTGTCTCTCTTACTCCCAGGTGTATCCTGAACCAGAGAATAATGCATCAGGGTTCTCCAGGCACTCCCTAGAGGTCCTCCTGCAGCCCTTGGCATCTGCTTTGTCGATGTCCCTGTGCCATCTCCCCGGCTTGATTGACAGTAGGCCCCAGCCGGTGCGGGGGCTCTGGACAGCAGGGGAGGAGCCACAGACTTTCTGCTCCTTAACCTAAGACACACACCCCCCCCCCCCCCCCCCCCGCCCCAAGCAGAGTCAGGGCAGGAGTCAGGCAGGCCAGGCCTACCATTTACCTCTAGCTTCCAGGACTTAGGCTTCTCTAAGGAGGGAGGGGTGGGGCCTGTCCCAAGGAGCAGCTCAGGAAACCTTAGAGCTCCCTGGAGGAGAACCAGGTAAATTCCCAGCCTGGCTAAAGGTCACCGAGGGGAAGAAGACAGAGAGGATCTTTGGAAGCAGTGGAAAGTGGGGCAGTCAACTCATTGTCCTCAGATTTCCCCAACTCTACAAAACGAAAATAAAGAGGAGACAAACTTAACCTGTGAGACAAACAGGTAACCACGAGAGCTAAGGAGGGCCAACTCCATTAGCAGCCAACTCCATTAGCAGAGGGAAGGGTGGACGTGGCAAAGCGACCCCTTGCTTGGGCCCCCTGAGGAATCAGAGATTGCTCACCTCAGAGAGTTGAGGGCCACAGGGCTGAGAAGAGAAGGAGACAAGGCAGGTGTGACAGCTCACACAGGGAATCCCAGTATTCAGGAAGCTGAGCAGCCTGCCAGCAAAGGCTACATAGTGAGTTCCAGCCTAGCCTTGATAATAACAAAATAACAGTAGAAGAGATGTAGCTGCGTTGGTAGAATGTCTGTCCCGTGGGCACAAAACACTAAGTTTGATCCCTAGCACTACATAAACCAGACACAGCATTGCCCATCTGTAGTTTCAGCACTTAGTGATAAAGACAGGGAGCAGGGGCGGGAGGGTGTCAGAAATTCAAGGTCATTCTCAGTTATATGGGAAATCTGAGGGATACATAAGACCCTTCCTAAAAACTCAGCCAGGTGTGGTGGTACCCACCTTTCATCCCAGCACACAAGAGGCAGAAGGAAGAAGGCAGATCTCATGAGTTCAAGGCCAGCCTGGTCTACAGAGTGAGTTCCAGGACAGCCAGGGCTACACAGAGAAACCCTGTCTCAAAAACCAAAACAAAGGAAAACAAGAGAAAGAATGGAGGAGCAGACAGGTGTGGTGAGCACTTGCCTGTGATCTAAGCAGCACTGGGGGTAGGTAGATCAGAAGGTCCAGGCCAGCTCCAGCTCCACAACAATCCTATACAACAGAAATTAAATGGGACTGGTGGCTGCACAGGTGACCCAGCCATTAGGAGCATCTGCTGCTCTGCGAAAGGACCTGAGTTCTATTTCCAGCTCCCACTTGGTAGCCAACTGTCTGTTGCTCCAGTTCCAGGGGATCTGGTGCCCTCTTCTGGCCTCTGAAGACACTACACAAACATGGTACATAAACATACATGTAACATAAAACATCCATACACCTAGAATTAAAATAAATCTAGGTCGGGCAGTGGTGGCACACACCTTTAATCCCAGCACTTGGGAGGCAGAGGCAGGCAGATTTCTGAGTTTGAGGCCAGCCTGGTCTACAGAGTGAGTTCCAGGACTGCCAGGGCTACACAGAGAAACCCTGTCTCAAAAAAACAAAAACAAAAACAAAATCCAAAAAGATTAAAGAAAACAAAACATTTAAATTAATATATGAATATGTACATATATGTATGTTTGTAAGTATATGTACATTTATATTTGTTCTTTTTTATTTTTTCTTTTTTTTTAAGATTTATTTATTTATTATATATAAGTACATTGTAGCTATTTTCAGACACACCAGAAAAGTGCATCGGACCCCACTACAGATGGTTGTGAGCCACCATGTGGTTGCAGGGAATTGAACTCAGGACCTTTGGAAGAACAGTCAGTGCTTTTAACCACTGAACCATCTCTCCAGCCCCCTCTTTCTTTTCTTTTCTTTTTTTTTGGGGGGGGGTGGTTTTTGTTTTTTGTGTGTGTTCAAGAAGGGATTTTTGTTTGGTTGGTTGGTTTTTTGTTTGTTTGTTCTTTGAGACAGGGTTTCTCTGTGTAGTCCTGGCTGTCCTGGAACTCACTCTGTAGACCAAGTTGACTTTAAATTCAGAGATCCACTTGCCCCTGCCTCTGCCTCCTAAGTGCTTGATGGGATACAAGGAGTGTGCCACCACCTCCACCTCCACCACCAGCTCCACCTCCACCTCCACCTCCACCTCCAC
>NW_022196912.1:124756120-124789747 GCF_008632895.1 Mastomys coucha | reverse complement strand
CCTCCACCTCCACCTCCACCTCCACCACCTCCTCCTCCACCTCTACCTCCTCCACCACCTCCACCTCCACCACCTCCACCTCCACTTCCACCTCCACATCTGACTTATTTTTCAATTTTAAATGAGTGAACAAGCAGGAGCAGCTAACTGTAGAGAATCGGGTTTGAGCCTAACACTGTGACACAGGCCACTAGGTGAGAGTGAACCGTGGAACTTTACGCTACATAGAGCAGCCTCAGGAGGCTACGTACAGGGATCTCCTACCTGTCTATAATGTCCAGAGCTGAAAAACCCCCAGAAAGTAGCTGGTGGTTGCTGGTCTCTGAGTGAAAAGAAAAGATTAGTTGTTCACAGGACGGAGTGGAGAGGGTGGGAGTGGAGAGGGTGGAGAGGGTGGGAGTGGAGAGGGTCGAGCAGCAGCATGTGAAATACTTCAAAGCAGCAGCGTGTGAAATACTTCAGGCCACATACATTTCAGAAGGATTACAGGAAGGGGGGTGTTGTTTGGTTTGGTTTTTGTTGTTGTTGTTGTTACTGTTATTGTTCTTTGGTGGGTTTTATGTTACTGGAATTGAACCCAGGCTTCTCACTTGCTAGGTAAGTGTTTTATCACTGAGCTGTGTGCCCAACCCCCTTTTAAACCTTTACTTTAAGACAGAGTCTCACTAAGCTGCCATGGTTGGCCTTGAACTCACTATGAAGCCTGACAGCTACTAGCCTAGGGCCTAGCTTACAGTGATAGACTGTATGCTGTGTGTAAAATACACAGAGAGAATTAAAGGATACAAGTTGGAGTTAGAATCCAACCTTCAATTCAAGGCCAGGGCCTACCCACAGAACCAGCAGCCCGTTCACCCAGATAGGGACAAGAGGAAAGAGCTTAGCACAGCTATCCACCCAAATTCTATCCTCAGCATGCCACCTGGAGCCTCCTCAGAGGGGCAAGGGATGAATTCCCAGGCTACAACCCTGAGTCTGAAAGGAGGTGTGGCCTGCGGTGGGGAGGACCAATCAGCACTCATGCCTGTGGCTGTAAGAGCACCATGACCACACAGTACTCAGCAGATGCCAGACACTGTGTCCAGAGCCTGGCTTCCTTATTTCCAGCCACCCTGTGCAGTGACCTCACTGTTGATTGACCTCTGCCTTGAGGCTAGGAAGTCCAAGATCAAGAGCCCTGCATCTGGCCAGATAGGCAAGAGAAGGGGAGAAGGAAGAGACTGAATCAGAAGCCACTCATAGTAACAGTATCAACCTAAACGGCTCCATATCCACTCCCAAGAATTGGGGCTTGGGGATTGAGTTTCCCATCTTCAACTCATAGCAGATGGGGGAAGATCACAGGAGGGTAAGGTCCGAGGGAGCCCTGGATGCTGCAAAAGAAGCAAAGACATCTGTAAATCTAGGTATAAGGTGACAAGGTTGTGGGTGTAGAGCATGCAGAGCCATCATAAAGAGGCTGCTATTGGCAAGGACTGGAGCAGGAAGGGAAGGACATTCCAGGAGGCAGGGCAGCCTGTGCAGGGAGCCAGAGGACAAAGGAATGGGACTTGTCCCCAGAGAAACATCACACTGCTGAGAATTGAAGCTGTGAGCTGGGTGGCCTGGCAGAGAGGGTCTGGAACCGGGAGAGACATAGATGCTGTCACAGCCCACAGGCCATTCCCTGTTCTGTACAGCCACAAGTTGAGAGCGGCTTATCCTTTCTCGATTTTTGTATGCGTATGTGTGTGTTGGTATCAGGACCTCCGAAACCTGTGACATCATAGCACTTTATGTTATTGAGACAACGTCTCAAAAAAGAAAAAAAAATGGAGCATACTATTTGGCCAATAAGCCCCAGGGATTGGATTGTTCCCATGCCCACAATGCTGGAGTTACAAAGAGCGGTGGTGGCACACATCTTTGATCCCCGCACTTAGGAGGCAGTGGCAACTCCATCTCTGAGTTTGGGGTCAGCTTGGTCTACAAAGCAGAGTTCCAGGATAGCTAGGGCTACACAAAGAAACCCTGTCTTGAAAAATAAAAAAACAAGGGCTGGAGAGATGGCTCAGAGGTTAAGAGCACTGGCTGCTCTTCCAGAGGTCCTGAGTTCAATTCCCAGCAACCACATGGTGGCTCACAACCACCTATAATCAGATCTGGTGCCCTCTTCTGGCCTGCTGTACACATAATAAAATAATAATAATAATAATAATAATAATAATAATAATAATAATAATAACTAAGATCCAATGCTGGGGTTACAACAACATTGTATGGGGTTAAAAAGAAAACAAGACCTGCTGCTGTGCCCCAGTTTTAATGTGGGTGCTAGGATTCAAACTCAGAACCTCAGGGTTGTAAGCCAGGTTCTTTATCCCCTGAGCCAGCTCCTCCACCCCACTCTTTCCGTTTTGTTTATTTATTTGTTTTTGTCTCTTTTTTTATTATTATTATTATTTTATTTTATTTTTATTTCATGTGCATTAGTGTTTTGTCTGCATGTACATCTGTGTGAGGGTGTGTTACAGTCCAGAGCTGCCATGTAGATGCTGCGAATTAAACTCGGGTCCTCTGGAAGAGCTGCCAGTGCTCTTAACCCCTGAGCCACCTTTCCAGCCATATCTGCTTCTTCTTCTTCTTCTTCTTCTTCTTCTTCTTCTTCTTCTTCTTCTTCTTCTTCTTCTTCTTCTTCTTCTTCTTTTTTTAATATACAAAGTCTTGCTATATAGTTCAGGCTAGCCTTGAACTCCAGGCAATTCTCCTGTCTCATCCTCCTGAGTTCTGGAATCATAGGTATGAGCTACTTTTATACATTTTGTAAATGGTTGAAAATATAATACTTTGTGACACAGGAAACTGGGTGTGGAGGTACAAAAGTATATAATTCAAATTTCAGCATCTATAAATACAGCTTTATTGGCACACAGCCAACCCTTTTCATTTACATATTACACACAGCTGCTTTTTGCACTATAACGGAAGAGTCAAGGAGCTGGTCCATCTGGCTCCAAAGGCCTGAAATATTTATTTTCTGGTCCTTTCCAAAAGGTTTGGCTACCTTTCCTCTAGGAAGTCGTCACATGCTAACAGCAAGTCCCCCAAAGGATCCCAGGAAATGCCTGGGAGAACCGGTTTCCTTTCAAGCTTGGGTGGCTACACCTGCCGAGGCCAATTTTCTCTAGAGGACGGTGAATAGGGGCTCAGGAAAGGCACTGACAAGTCCTGTGCAGAAGAGCTGTGTTTAAAGCGTGAGTCATTACAGAGCTCACAGACATTCAGAGCCTCTCTGAGGCTCCAGAGGAAATTGCAAGGTATCTCGAAATTAGATGTGGCTGCCTGATTATTTCGCTGTTAAATGTGAGTGGACATGCCATCACCTCCGAATGAGAGCTTTGAGACCCAGAAAGTGCCAGGCATCACCTGGGAGTGAGATTCCAAAAGTGGGCATCATTCCTTTGCCCTCCCCCTACCCTGAAGAAGAAGCACTCTCTGCTTGAGACTCCAAGGGTCACGGGATGGGGTGGGGGGTAGATCAAGGGAACACAGGAGAAAGGGAGGAGGGAGAGAAATGGATAGAAAGAAGGGGGAGAGAAGGGAGGGAAGGAAGGAAGGAAGGAAAATGGAATTGGAGTAGAGGGTATGGGGTACCATATGTAATTACGTATGTATGAAATTCTCAAACAATAGTAACAACGACAGAGAACTAAATGTGCTAAACAGGAAGCAAGAGGAGCTGACCCTTGCTGGGCTGCTCAGAAACCTGCCAGGGATGCTGTATAGCAAACCTGTACTTTCCACTCAACTTTGTTGTGAAAATAAAAAAATAAAATCTGGCTGGGCGGCAGTGGTGCACGCCTTTAATCCCAGCACTTGGGAGGCAGAGGCAGGTGGATTTCTGAGTTCAAGGCCAGCCTGGTCTACAGAGTGAGTTCCAGGACAGCCAGGGCTACACAGAGAAACTCTGTCTTGAAAAAAAAGAAAAAGAAAAGAAAAAAAAATCTGTCACCATCATTGTAAAAAATTAAAAGATAATAACATGGAGAATAATGACATCTTTTGTTTGTTTGTTTGTTTTTTTAGAAGAGAGGAGAGGAGAGGAGAGGAAGGAAACTCCAAAGAAGAGACTGAAACAATGTCTGCCACCATCAGTCATCAGGGAGGCACAAACAAGCCATGGAGAGAGACCCCTCCCTCCACCAGGACAGGAAATGGCTGACAGGTAAAGCATACGGACCTGAGTTTAGATCCCCAGAACCCAGACAAAGCTGGACAAGCAACACCTAGTTACACACTGAGATGTGAGGCAGAGCCAGGAGAATCCCTGGAGGCCTGCAGGTCAGCTAGCCTGAGGTTCACAGCAGGAAAGCCTGTCTCAAACAAGGTGGAGGGTGAGGACTACCACAGAGGTTGCTCACTGACCTCAGCGTGTGCTCATCACACACATGCCCACACTTACCTACAGGGACACTCATACACACACAAATAAAATTAAACATAAATCTAAAAATAAAATCTCTTTCTGTTTCTGTTCCCCTCCCCCGTCTCTCTGTTTCTCTGTCTCTCTGTCTCTCTCTGTTTCTCTCTCCTCCTCTCTCCCCTGCTGTGTGTGTGTGTGTGTATGTGTATGTGTGTGTGTGTGTGTGTGTGTGTGTGTGTGAGTGAGATGTGTTTTGTATATGTGTATCTACAGAAGCCAGAAAGAAGTTATTTTAGACCATCTAAAGCTGGAATTATAGACAGTTGCAAGCCACCCAACATAGGTACTAGGAACTGAACTCAGGTCCTCTGGAAGTACAGAAGTGTTCTTTTTTAACCACCTATCTTCTCCAGAACTGAACAAAGTTTGGTTGTTTGTTCATTTATTTTTCGAGACAGGGTTTCTCTGTGTGATCCTGGCTGTCCTGGAACTGACTCTGTAGACCAGGCTGGCCTCGAACTCACAGAGATCCACCTGCCTCTGCCTCTTGAGTGCAGGGATGAAAGGTGTGCACCACCATGCCCAGCTCCTGAACAAAGACTTAAATTTAAAAAAAAAAGAGAGAGAAGAAAAGAAAAGAAAGAGGGATGGGAAGATGGCTCAGTGGCTAAGGTTATTGGCTGCTCTTGCAGAAAATCCGAATTCAGTTCCAGATACCCACATAGTGGCTCAGAACCATGCAAAACTGCAGTTCTAGGAGATCCAATGCTCTCTTCTGACCTCTGTGGGCACCAGGCATGCACATGGTGCACATACACACATGCAGGCAAAAGACATGCATA
This sequence comes from Mastomys coucha, assembly GCF_008632895.1. NCBI lineage: Eukaryota > Metazoa > Chordata > Mammalia > Rodentia > Muridae > Mastomys > Mastomys coucha. The sequence continues at coordinate 124,784,503 of NW_022196912.1, read as the reverse complement.
CGTAAAATAAACTAGCATATCTGAAAAAGAGAGAGAGAGAGAGAGAGAGAGAGAGAGAGAGACAGTAGTCCCACCCCTGGGGAGCAGGCTGGAATCAAAGATGGTAGGGGTAGGAGGAGCTAGAGCTTGACATGAACAAGGTCCGGGGTCAGCCTCGTTACCCACACAAACAAAACCCGAGGAAAACAGTGTTAGGCATGGATGAGAATTATCCTGCAAGTGGTAGTGCGAACTCAGGGAGCCATTGTGGAGGAAAGCTGCCAGCAACCACACCGGTAGGTACACGCCCAAAGAAATGGAAGCAGGTGTACACGCAGAAGCTTCTACGCAGCCGGGCACTGGTGGCGCACGCCTTTAGTCCCAGCACTTGGGAGGCAGAGGCAGGCAGATTTCTGAGTTTGAGGCCAGCCTGGTCTACAGAGTGTGTTCCAGGACAGCCAGGGTTTCACAGAGAAACCCTGTCTTGGAAAAGAGAGAGAGAGAGAGAGAGAGAGAGAGAGAGAGAGAGAGAGAGAGAGAGAGAGAGAGAGAGAGAGAGAAGCAGCAGCTTTTATACAGATATTCATAGCTTTATTCACAATAGTCAGAAGCTGGAAGAACCTAACATCCATCACTTGGTTGTATAAGTAAGACATAGAGTCGTCAAACAATGACATGTTGGTCTGTTGTTGTCTAAGTAGCCGGGCAGTGATGGCACATGCCTTTAGTCCCAGCACTCAGGAGGCATTGGACTGGAGAGAGGGAAAAAGTTGGACGGAAAGAGAAGAAAAAGTGTCAGGAGACAGCTACAGTGTACTTACATACAATAAATAAATACATCTTTTGTTTGTTTGTTTGTTTGTTTTCAAGACAAACTTTCTCTGTGTATCCCTGGCTATCCTGGAACTCACTCTGTAGACCAGGCTGGCCTCGAACTCAGAAATCCGCCTGACTGCCTCCCAAGTGCTGGGAAATAAATAAATCTTAGTGACAGGAAACATAGATGACTTGGAAACATTATGTTGCAAGAATGACTCCCAAGTGCTGGGACTAAAGGCGTGTGACACCACACCTGCCCTTACCTTTTTTTTTTCTTTTTTTAAGGGGGATCTCCTGTAGTGCAGGCTAGCCACTGGGGGTTGCACCACTCAATCAAGGAGTCCAAATGGAAACGCAGGTAGAAAAAAGCAGAGCCTCTCCTTTCCAAGGCTGTGTGTCCTCCCTCTTGCTTGTACTCCTGAATGTCAGGGTACCAAGTCTCTGTCCGGCTTTCAGATTCTAGCTGCTCAGGGTCACACCACTGGCTTTCTGTTAGCCCAAATGCTCCTAGCTTGTCCAGTGCGGTACCTAAGCAGGGGGAATGCTTCTTCAGATCACACTGCTAGTGAGGGCAAGTACTGGCCCCATCTGTGTGCTGTGGATTAGGGACTCTGGCCCTGGTGGGTTTAACCAGGGTTCCTCCTTAGCTGTATGTAGCTCGTGAGGTGGTCCGGGAGCCTCTATGTGAAGGAAACGTCTCCCTCCCTGACCCCTGCCTCACCCAGGACAGCTGTGGCTCTCTAGGCAGACTCCCTGGCAGCAGCTGTTCAGGGAGCAGCTGAGTCTCCAAATAGAACAACCCAATGAGGGCATCCCAGTCTCCCAACCCCCAACTTTAAGGCCCTGGTCTGGGGGAGGGAATCACAGCTTCCTGTGGACCCTTTCTGGAGGCAGCACGCAGGACCCTCGTCCTCATCCACCTATCTCACAGCCTTCTAGGTGAAGAAGGCCACAAATCTCCAGCCCAGCCCAGCTTTAATCTCCTGTCACTCCCTGTCACCCCCATAAAACATCCCCACAAAACACCCCAGAAAGCTCCTTAGCCTGTTACCCAAAGGTCTGTTTAGGCTACTGTGCAGAAGACGAGCCTCTTCATCTTGTCTGCGTAGCATCAGCTACTTTTCTCAGTTCTGCAACTAAGTGTCTGACAGCTTATGGAAAGAACAGTTTCTCTTGGCTTCCAGGGACACTATGAACAGGTGGTCCATCAAATAAGTGGCCAAGAAGCAGAGAGGAGTGCTGGCTCCGGGCTTGCCTCCCCTGAACCCTAGCCCAAGGAAGGTGCTGACTACATTCAGGGCAGATCTTTCCTTCTCCATTAAACCCCGCTGGACCCTTTTTGCAGACCTCTCCAAGGACCGCCTACTAGGTGGTTCGGAATCTAGTCCATTTGACAATGAGGATTTATGATCACAAGCTCAGGACTGGGGGAAAAGAGAGATAAAGAACCAAATTATCACCCCCTTGCCAACCTGATAGCTAATCACATTACTTTTTTAATTTATTTTTTCTTACTTTTTTTCTCATGCACGCACACTCATGCACATACACACATATTTTAGAGACAGTGTCTCAGCATGTAACCATGACTATACTGAAACTTAACGATAATCAGGTTGACCTTGAACTTGCAGCGACCCTCCTGCTTCTGTATCTTGGGTGCTGAAATTAAAGGTGCAGCACTCTGCTCCCACCCCGTTTTTATAGAGGGTCTCATGTGTTTCAGAGTGACCTCAAATTTGGTATGTAGGAATGAACTTGGTGTGAGGGTAAACTTGAACATTTGTCCTCCTGCCTCTCTGTCCTGACTGCTAAGGTTACAGGTGTGTGTCCTGCTCCCCATGTGCGGTGACAAAAATGGAACCTTAGGGCCTTACATATACAAGATAACACATTCTCTTTTTAAAATTTTATTTATTTTATATATATGATGAGTACACTGTAGCTGTCTTCAGACCCACCAGAAAGGGCATCAGATCTCATTACAGATGGTTGTGAGCCACCACGTGGTTGCTGGAAATTGAACTCAGGACCTCTGGAAGAACAGTCAGTGCTCTTAACCCTGAGCCATCTCTCCAGCCCCCAGATAACACATTGTCAACTGAGTCATAACCCATAGCTAAATACATCACCGTTTGTTTGTTTGTTTGTTTGTGACAGGGTCTTTATATAGCCCTTCCTGTCCTGGAACTCACTGTGTGTCTGGTCAATTTCAAACGCATAGAAGAAATCTGCCTGCTTTTACTTCTGAACTGCTGGGATTAAAGACATGTGCCAGCTGAGCGGTGGTGGCGCATGCCTTTAGTCCCAGCACTTGGGAGGCAGAGGCAGGCAGATTTCTGAGTTCGAGGCCAGCCTGGTCTACAGAGTGAGTACCAGGACAGCCAGGGCTACACAGAGAAACCCTGTCTCAAAAAAAGAAAAAGAAAAAAGACATGTGCCACTATGCACAGCTAAATATGTCATTTTTATTATTATTTCTTTGCATATGTGTGTTGTACACTTGTGTGCACCTGTGCAAGTCAGAGGTTGAAATTGGATATCTACTCAATAACTCAAATTTTTTGGGACAGGGTCTCTCAGTAAAGCTGGCATTTACCTTTTTTTGACTTGACTGACTGACTAGTAAGCACCTAAGACCTGCCTGCCTTTAACCACACGTATGCCACTATGCCTATAGTTCACACTAGTGCTTGGGAGATCTGAACTCTGGTCTTCATGCTTGCAGAATAAATGCTTCATCCACTGGAACATCTTTCTAGACCTTATATTACACAGAGAAACCTTGTCTGGAAAGCCTTCCCCCAAGTTTATTTATTTAAGGCAGGGATTCTCTGTGTATCCCTAGCTCTCCTGGAACCCACTCTGTAGACTAGGCTGGCTTTGAACTCAGAAAGATCCACCTGCCTCTGCCTCCTGAGTGCTAGGATTAAAGGCCTGCATCACCACATATCCAGCTATTTTTAAAGTATTTTTATTTTATATGCACTGGTGTTTTGCCTGCCTGTATGTCTGTGAGAGTGCATGTATATCTGTGAGAGTGTCAGATCTTGGGAGTTACAAACAGTTGTGAATCGCTTTGTGGGTGCTGGGAATTGAACCCAGGTTCTCTGTAACAGAAGTCAGTGTTCTTAACCACTAAGCCATACCCAACCAAGCTTTTTTTTTTTTTTTTTTTTTTTTTTTGAGACAGGGTTTCTCTATATAGCTCTGGCTGTCCTGGAACTCACTCTGTAGACCAGGCTGGCCTCAAACTTAGAGATCCGCCTGCCTCTGCCTCCCAAGTGCTGGGATTAAAGGCGTGCGCCACCACTGCCCAGCCAACCCAGCTATTTCTAAGCGATATTTCATGCCATACTTCAAGGGCTTACAGACAATAAATAATACAAAGTGCACGCTTCATCTATAAGACTCAAAGTCCCAACTGCTCTAACTGTTTAAAAGGCCCAATTCCAAATTTCTTCTGAGACTCAGGACTTTGAGTTCCCGTGAAATATAAGCGAGTCCCATTGCTTCCAGCACACAGTGGGATACAGCTAACTTCCTGTTCCAGAGGGGGCATAGCAAGCAAAGACCTGATCAAAGCAAGACCAGACCCCAGCGAGGAAAATGTCAAACCCTGAAATGTCGTGTCTGACAGCTGGGGCTCTCACGATGCTGTTGAAGGAAAAAGAAGAAATCAAAAGGAAAGGACAGGACACGGCGGCTCTGAGGTATGGAGGACGAGTGAGTTTATTGTAGCTATGCGGGAGAGCACAGCCAGAGGCACACACATCTGGGAGAGTCCAGAACAGACGTGACCGTGACCGACAGCTGGGTCATGTGGGGAGAGGAGGAGAGGAAGGGAAAAGCGAGACAGGGAACCAGGTACAGCAGCTAGGAAGCCAAAGGGACAAAAGGGAAGGTAACCAAAGTGCCTGGATTATAGGGAAGAGCCTTGAGGACAAGGGCAGGCGGCCCCTAGGCTGGAGAGTTCAGGATAGAGGGCCGGATGTGTCAGCCATACACCCTGTGATGGCAGCTAGGGACTGAAGAATGCTGGGAGAACCTGGTGGCCAGGGCCCCTTAGCTGTTTTTCTCAGGTTTGAAACTTAGCAGCATGACCTGGGCTCCAACCTCTTCAGCTCTGCTGTCCACAGCACAAGAAGTCTTTTCATAGGCTAGTTCCACTCTGCCTGCAGCCTAGCCTCCCTTGGTGGATGTCCCATGGTCTTGACATCTCTAACACGCTGGATGTCCCATGGTCTTGACATCTCTAACACGCTGCAGTCCCGTGGCAACACAGGCCCCATTTTTACAGCATCATGTGCTAACCTCTTGGCACTTCCTTGCAGGGAATCCAACCTTGCCATGTGTTGTCTGGCTTTTGGAGCTTTTTAAACTTGGTGCAAGCCTCTACAGGCCCTGTATGCCTGCAGAGCTAGCACCTTGCTACCAAATTCTGCTGTCAACTCAAAATGAGTCTGGTTCCCTTGGACCGAAGCCGTCATGGCTTCTCTGCACCTTGCAGGGTAAGTCTGTGAAGACACATCTCTTCTCTTTCTCTTTCTAGATTACAGCCAAGTACACTCATCTTCAAGTGCTGCTTGGGTCTGAACTTAAGGCTTTGTGCATCCTAAAGAAGTACTCTATCGCCGGGTGGTGGTGGCGCACGCCTTTAATCCCAGCACTTGGGAGGGAGGCAGAGGCAGGTGGATTTCTGAGTTCGAGGCCAGCCTGGTCTACGGGTGAGTTCCAGGACAGCCAGGGCCACACAGAGAAACCCTGTCTCGGAAAAAAAAAAAAAAAAAGGAAGTACTCTATCAACAGAGTACATCCCAGCTTTTTTTTTTTAATTTTAATTTTGTTATTATTTGCTTGAGACAGGATCTTTAGCAAATAATAACAAATCTCAGATCGTTGTAGCTCAGGCAATTTTGGAATTCCAGGCTGGCCTTAAACTCAGAGATCCTTCTGCCTCTGCCTTCCAAGTGCTGGGATTAAAGGCATGTGCTACCATGCCTAGCTAACAATATTTATTTTATTATTTTTAATTATGTATGTATGTGTGCTTATTTACTGGCATAGAGATGTTCACAGAGGCCAGAGGAGTTGGCTCTCTCTGGATCTGAAGTTACAGGCAGCTGCAACCACCTGACATGAGTGCCGGGAATTGAACTCCTGTCCTCTGGAGTTTTTAAGGTTTTTAAGGTTTATATATTTTATGTGAAGAGAACATTGGATTCAATTACAGATGGTTGTGAGCCACCATGTAGTTGCTGGGAATTGAATTCATGACCTCTGGAAGAGCAGCCAGTGCTCTTAACCCCTGAGCCATCTCTCCAGCCCTTTCATTTGTTTTTTAGATGGGATTTCACTCTCTACCTAACCCAAGCTGACTCTGAACTCTGAGCATCCCAGGATGGCCTTAAATTCACAGAATCCCTGATTCGGTCTCCAGGAATCACAGATCTGTGTCCTCACACTGAGCTGTAGTTGAAAAAACAAAACAAAACAAAATGAAACAATAAACAACAAACAAACAAACCCATAAGAAAGAGAGATGAAATTGGCTGTGTAAATAGCTCTTATGCCTGCCATTGGGCACTGAGTATGTTTACACTATTTCAAACCTTCCTGTGGCCACCATGGGAGCTCAGGTTGCCGGAGGGCCCTGTGTCACTGGACCCCTGAGGGAGGGATATGCAGTCGAGTTCTGCAGGTCCTGCTCTGGGCTCCAATGGGAGTGGGGACATGTTCATGCTAGACACCTTCTGATCTGTCACATCCGGCCACTGCTCCAAGACTCATCTTTGATGGCCACAGACCTTTCAAACTGAGGGACAGCCTCTGTGCCAGGCTAGCCCTTCCTCCAGGGCTGCCAGGTCTTGGTTTCCTTCTCTGCCAGGACCTACGCCATGACCCCTAGGGCCTGTGACTTAGTGACTCACTGTTGTATGACCTTGTGTTACTCACCCCAGACAGAGCACCAATAACATACCCCAAAGTTCAACTTGTCGGACTAATGAGCTCATTTAGGTTTACTTACAGGGCACACATGAGGGTCAGTCACTTACAGACCATGGCACGGCCAAAAAGATGCCATATCATCAAGAAGTCCCACCCCAGCATGAATGACATCTTCCCCACAGCTACACAGACGATGCTGTCCTCCAGTGACCCTCTTCCCAAATCACCAGTGTGCACATGCCCATGTGCACGTGAGTACATGTGTGTGTGTAGATGGAGGTCAGAGGGCAGCTTATGTGAGTTAATTCTCTTCTTCCATCAGGCATCCTCAGAAACACCAGACACATTAAAAAAGTCTTTTTAAACAAACAAAGCCTAACCTGGTCAGGGCTTTCAGAATCTCCCTAGGGCATGCCTGTCACAGCCTCTCCAGCTTTTTTTTTTTTTTTTTTTTTAATTTTGTTATTATTTGCTTGAGACAGGATCTCTATTCCGTAGCTCTGGCAGTTCTGGAATTCCAGGCTGGCCTTAAACTCAGAGATCCTTCTGCCTCTGCCTTCCAAGTGCTGGGATTAAAGGCATGTGCTACCATGCCCAGCTAACAATATTTATTTTATTATTTTTAATTATGTATGTATGTGTGAAGCACCCTAGCCTGGGCCTGTGGCTCCTTCCCTGTTCCTTGGGAGGACCCCAACCCAGCTGCCCCAGGAGCTGAGACTCACTCAGTGCTCACACTCAAGCAGCTATGTAGTTTCCAGGTAGAAGTGCCGCTTCCACTGTCCTCCAGGGCAGCCGTTTGCATTCACTGGGGCCTCTGCTGAAGCCCCTCCCCGTCCAGGGAAGAAGTGAGTGGTTGCTGATGAGGGTCCTTGGGGATCTCCCTTCCCTGTTCACTCTTCAGGGGCCTCCCCCTCCTCCTATCTCTTTCTGTATTCACCAATGTGTATTTTTATTCAAGTGATGCTAGAGTTACCAAAACACACGTGACACACACAGGATGTTAAAAGGCATATAGGCCTAGAATGAGAAGCAACAAACGTCCTCCTGTCCCCATCCCCAGCGCCCATCCTGCCACCAATTTTCCCACTCCAGGGCCTCGGTTTGCATGCTGAATATTCCACATTCCAGGCTCTAGGCTGCTTCTCTATTTCAAATGCAGGTTAGGAATTTTCTAGAAGATGAGTGTAGCTTTCTCACACCTCTTGCTGCATGTTTATAGATCCATTTTCTCCAAGTTTCCTTTTGTTTTTTTTTGTTTGTTTTTTTTCTTTTCTTTTTTTAAAGACTTATTTATTTATTTTATGTATACATGTACATGTACACTGTAGCTGTACAGATGGTTGTGAGCCACCATGTGGTTTCTGGGAATTGAACTCAGGACCTGCTGAGCCATCTCTCCAGCCCCCAAGTTTCCTTTTGTTATGATTATATAATAATCTTCAGTTAAGTTGATCCTCACATGTAGCCACTAGTGTCACATCCACTTGTTTGTTGATGAATGATGTGCTATGCTTACACTTTCTTCTCGGCATAATCTCCTCTGAAGATTCACCTTTAGATTTCATTGCTATTAGCGATTAACTTTTACGTATGCATGTATTTCATGTGCATGCCACATGTATAGGGGTGCCAGTTATTAACTTATTTTTTATTTTCTAAATTATGGAATAAATCTCATTTTAAATAATTCACTTATTTCAGGTAGGAATCATGGCTCACGCCTTTGATCTCAGGAAGGTAGAGGCAGTTAAATCTTTGTGAGTTCAAGGTCAACCTGGTCTACAAAGTGAGTTCCAGGACATGCAAAATAGAGAGACTCTGATTTTTAAAAATTATATATATATATATGTGTATATACATATATATATACACACATATATGTGTGTGTGTGTATGTGTGTGTGTGTGTGTGTTTGTTCCAAATAATGCCAAAACACACACATAACACACACACATGGGCTAGAATGAAAGCAATGCCACCCCCCCACACACACACAAGACTTTCTGTCTTGCTCCTCAGCTCTTTGGAAATCCCAACAACTATATATATATATTTCTTGTTCATTTTAAATATTTTATTTTTAAAGATTTTTTAAAACATTTTATGTCATTTGTATGAGCGCTGCCTGCCTGTGTGTCTACGTCCCACCCACATGCCCAGTGCTGGGAGTGCTGGCATTTAAACCCTGGTCCTCTGGAAAAGCAGTCAGTGCTCTCAACCACAGAGCCTCTCCAGCCCTCTATTAGCTCCCTGAATCAAACAAATAGGGGCTGTAAAGATGCTTCAGTGTTTAGGAGCATTTCCAGTCCTCACAAAGGATCCAAGTTTGGCTCCCAGCACCCATGTTGGGTGTCTCACACTTACTGGTAAGTAAGGGGGCCTAACAGCCTCTCCTGAAATCCATGGCACCTGCACTCATGCACACACACACACACACACACACACACACACACCCCGAGGAATAGCTGTCTCCCACGGCAGGGCACCAACCAGCTACGCCCTCTACGAGAGAGGTGTCTCAGTAGTCCCAACCTGGTGCCAGGAACCTGGAAAAGTCTCAAGGAGCTGCAGGTCCCTCTTCCTCCTGGAAAGGTAGGGCAAAGAACACAGCAGCAGCAGCGGGGAAGGCCAAGGGAAAGAGGGCAGGCGAGATGGCCTGCCCTCTGAAACTTCCTTTTCAGCTGGTCGGCTACCAGGAGGTGTCATCCACAATCAGGTGGTCTTCACATGCCAATCAAAGCAATCAGGACTGCTCTTCAGGGGAGGCTCCCACGAAGGAGGATTTACTCTAATTCAAGGCAAACTGACGTTAAAACCAAGCAACATAGCCAAACACAGACACACAGACATATACACATAATTTTTAAATAATTCTTTTTGTTTCTTTTGGTTTTTGTTTTGTTTTGTTTTTTTTGAGACACGGCTTTTCTGGGTAGCCCCAGCTGCCCTGGAACTCAGTAAACCAGGCTGGCCTTGAACTCACAGAGATCTACCTGTCTCTGCCTCCCAAGTTCTAGAATTAAAGGCATGCTCCACCATGGCCAACTAAAATAATTCTTTGTTTTAAAAGGATATTTGCCTTTGGTTTTGTTGCCTTTGTGTGGATAACCGCTTCAAAATGGCTCCCAAGGAGCCTTGCCTCCTGGTGGTCACACCTGTTTGTAATTTCTACGCTTAGAATATGGGAATGAAGGGAGTGTGGCTCCCCATATCCAACAGAACATGGCAAAGAGGGTGGAACGCACGTGATTATAAGACATCTTGCACAGTCCTATTCCTTACTAACTTACAAGGAAACTGCCCTGTTGTAGTGTGTTGACCAGGTTGCAAGGAGCCATGGGTGATTATAAGAGTTCCAGGAAACCTCTAGTCTACAGCCAACAAGAAACAGTAGTGCTCCAACCCCACAGTGGTGAGTAGCTAAATTCCCTTCATGACTTAAGAAAGCTCAGAAGTAGATTCTTCTGCAGCCAAACCTTGGATTAGACTGGAGTGCCAGCAGCTTGCAAAACAGAGGATATAGATCAGTCGTGCCCAGACTCCTGATGTACTGAGCAGATAAATATGTGGAAATCTGTATGTAGCAAGAGATGATTAATAACGTCCCTTTTTTTTGTGCCTGTCTCTAATTCTCTCAGTGCTTCACCACTATCTCAGCATGACTAGCAGTCCCTGCACACCAAACATGCTCTCTGTCCTCACTGCCTCACAGAAGCCCACCTCCCGCACTCACCCATATCCTTCTCTGGGCCGAGAGCAGTTGCGGTGATCTGGGTTTTCCACTTTGTCTCTCTTAGATCTTTACCTTTCTTTCTCTTGGCTTCCTCCTTCATTGAAGAGTATTCTTTCCTCGTTCTTAATGAAAAAGTACATAACAGAGCCCTTTGATTAACCTTTGCATTTCTGAGAAGAGTTTATACCAACTTTTTGCTTGATGGTAGTTTGGCTGGGTATAGAAACTCAAAATGAAAAATCCTTTCTCGGGACTGGCAGTGGTGGTGCACACCTTTGATCCCAGCACTTGGATCAGGAAGATCTTGAGTTTGAGGCCAGCCTGGTTTACAGAATGAGTTCCAGGACAGCTAGGGCTGTACAGAGAAACCCTGTCTCAAAAAACTAACAAACAAACACCCTGAAAACAATCCTTTCTCCTTAGCATTTTGCAGGTACTTCTCCATTCTCTTCCACCTTCCAGTGCTAGTAACTTTTTTGTTTGTATTGGGACAGAATCTAATGTATCCCAGCTCAGCTTGAATCTATGTAGAGCTAACTCTTAGCTCTCTGCACCTTGGTTATGGAATTAATATGCCTTCCCAAAGAGAAATCACCACACACACTAGAGATGAATAAAGGAGAAGATCTTTAATATGGCGCATGCGTGGCCGTAGCTAATGTTCAGAGAGGAGCAGCTATGAAGATTTCACTAACTTAGATACACTTTAGGGTTATGCATTCTATATAACCTGTCATCCTGAAATCCCTTTCAGGTCCTGCCCCAAGTTAGAATTTGAACAGTTTAAGCAAGTCTGGCCAACTCAGGCAGATGGGGAAACTACACAGCAACAATATTGCATATTGCCAGAGTTATTTTAAGTACACCAGTGTTGTTATTTTTCAAATAGTTGTTAGCTGGGGTCATCTCACCTATGAGGATCATGCTTTTCTCAAGAGAAGAACTGGAGGACTCTTTGAGCCTGTGCGGTCCTTGAGCTGGCTGTTACTTAGGAATGGTCCAAGGGATTGGTCAGTCCTTCTGAACAGACATTTACACCCTAACGTTATACGTCCTGCCTAACAGCTTGGCTAGCAGAGTACCTATCTTTGGAGTGTTGGGGAGGCAGTCTTCCCTCACTTCCCTCACTTCCCTCACATTAAGTCCTTGTATGACTTAATGTCTCCTAAGACACTCTATTGGTAAATCCTTTACAACATCAATTCTGCTATTTTGGCTTCTAGATCCCGTCCACCTCCTAAGTGGTGGGATCACAGGCCTTAACCACCATGCCTGGCTCCTTGCTACCACTGATGAAGCCAGGTCCTTTCAGGTTTTACCCGTGCAAAGGTGTTTGGGGACTTAAACATTCCTCTGGTGCTCCCAGGAGTTCAGTCATGTGCCTTGGTTCAGGACTTTTTGAGACTCGTGCAGAGCATAGTGAGTCAGTTCCCTGGAGACTTGTCCTTCAGTCTCTCTGCGGCTAAGACCCCTACTAGCTGGAATCCATCATTTCTAGGCCCACCCCCTAGTTATGCTAACTGTTGTCATTTCCTATTTTCTGTTTTGTCATTTATTTTTATCATTTAAATTTCATTTACTTGTTTATTTTAGTTGTTTTGTTTTGTTTTGTTTTGTTTTTGAAACAGGCTCTCATTCTATAGGTCAGGCTGGCTAGAAATTCACTATGTAGCCCAGGTTATCCTCAAACCTGTGAGTCTACCTGTCTCATCTTCCCAGGTGCTAGGGTCACAGGCATAAGCCACCATGCCAGGCTTTGTGCATAGATCCATTTATGTATATACATGTTCATGCATCTTGTTCTTTTGTTTTTGATTTTTTTCAAGACAGGGTTTCTCGGTCGGGTGGTGGTGGCACACGCCTTTAATCCCAGCACTTGGAAAGCAGAGGCAGGGGGATTTCTGAGTTGTAGGCCAGCCTGGTCTACAGAGTGATCTCCAGGACAGCCAGGGCTACACAGAAAAACCCTGTCTCGAAAAACCAAAAAAAAAAAAAAAAAAGATAGGGTTTCTCTGTATAGCCCTGGCTGTCCTGGAACTCACTCTGTAGACCAGACTGACCTTGAACTCAGAAATCCACCTGCCTCTGCCTCTCATGGGCTGAGATTAAAGGTGTGCACCACCACTGCCTGGCTCGAATCTTGCTTTTTGTGGAAAAAAAAAAACATCTCTCCGTGGGACCTTGGGTCTCCTTCATTAGGCTGGCTGGCCACCAGACTCCTAGGATCTTCTTGTCTCCAAACTGGAATTACAAGTATCCTTTTTTGTAAAGTATTTTTTTGAGACAAGATCTCACTATGTGGCCTTGGCTGGCCTGGAACTTAGCTTTGTAGACCAGGTTGGTTGAGCTCACAGAGCTCTGTTTGCCTGCTTCTGCCTCCAGAGTGCCGGGATTTGAGGCATGCACCACCATGCTTGGCTCATACACAGCTTTTTACATGGGTGCTGGGATTTTTGTCCCTCACTCTTGCTCAGCGGGCTTTTGAGCAACTGAGCCATTTCTACAGCCTCTGTTGTTTTCTGAGACAAGGTCTGTCTATTTAACAATGACTGTCTTTGTACCCAGATTGACCTCACACTTAAATCAGTCCTCCTGCCTCAGCCTCCTGAGTGCTGGGTCGTCCACGGGTTTGGTTTCCTAATATGCACTACTGCACTGGAGGCTATGAGCCATGGGCTCCTCAGCATGGCTTCCTCCTTCAGCCAGCCAGCCCAGCAGCTGGCTCTCTATCCTGCTTAGACAGCCCAGGCGAGATGTAATGAAACCACCAGAGATCTGTCACCGGGGGCCATGTTCTATAGCTCAGAAGTGACATTCAGGCCCTGTCTGGACTCCAGGAGAAATTTAGTCCAAGCTCTAGAAACCAGAAGTCATAGAGAACCTTGGGGATGTCTGGCATAGGGCCCAGCATCCTGCTACCTTCTGTCAGCAGGCTGTCATGTTGTCCCAGCCTTGCCTCCCTCAGCTCCCAGGGCCCTACTCCAGCCCTACCTGGTCTGCTGGGTCCCCAGAGATATGGTATCTGCTGCTTTTTTGTTGAATCCTATCTGTTTTCTATCTCCTACAATGACTCCCATGTCAGAGTCGTTTCCTCTTTATTCCTTTAACTCACCACCACCCCACCCACCCCCCACTCCCCACCCCCGTTACTGTTTTCAGCTTCCAGAGGAAACTCACTGAAACTTGAACAAGGCTAGTCCTCCATGTTTAGCCAACCTTCTCCCCTGGCCATGACTAAGCCTCTCTAATCAGATGGGTCTTAGTTTTGGCATGATTTTTCCTGTCCACCTCTGTTCAGGGTTCGATCCTCGCCCCTCTCCCCCTCCTTCCCCCTACACACACACTCTAACCTCGAAGCTGCATGAGCAGGCCTCTGGTGCTCTCTGAGCACAACTATGGGTGCTGGATGTGGCACCTTCGCAGCAGAGACAGACACACAGGTAGAACATGTCCAGGCTCTTTCTTGCCTTGTGCCCTTCCCTCTCTGAACCCCTCCCTCTACCCTGCCTCTTGGCACCTCTTCCTTCTACCTCTCCCCTTTCTGCCTCAGGCACCTTCCCAGGAACTTCCCTATATGGTGCAAGCAGAACTTGGCCCTTTTTCTTGGCTGGCCAAGCATCTAACTGGAGTCTAAAAGCATCTGCAAACCGGGGCCAGGTGCCCATCTAACCCTCTGCTCTCCACACAGCTACAGAGCTCCAGGAGGCAAGGGTGTCGTGCTGAACAATGAATGCAGCAAGCCTTTGCTTCCCAAGCAGGAAGAGCCTGACAAGACACAGATCCCAGAGGGATCCACTAAATTCAGGCTGGCAATACCCTGGCCGGCTCCTTGGAGCCCCTGGGCTGACATCCAAAGGCTGCATATAGCCCACAACCCTAGGGAGCAGCCTCTGGCCCCATCACCCACCCCCACCCCTAGGGGAGCTGGGGGATCCTTGTCTCAGTGCATATCCCAGCTTTCTCTGCCTGAACTCCCTCCCCCTCACTGCCCCACTGAAGCTCACCCTTCAGATCTCTGGACTTCCTGCCTGCTGCGCTCTCTGCCCCACCTCATCCTTCTGGTTCTTTGACACAGATCACTCCAGTAATTGACAGGGTGTAGTCCCTGGCTATAGTCTTCCCTGCTCCAACCCCACACCTGCCAATAGAGCTCACCAAGGAGGCTGTGTCCTGTGTCACTGGAGGCACGCCAAAGGCTATCTCAGACAACACCTGTTAAGAATGGACACAGAAAACAGGGACCTTGAGGCTTCGACGCAGGAAATTAGCCAAGTCCAGGAGCTAAACAAGCTGGAGCCCAAGACTGAAGGGGCAGGGGCAGGCAGCCGTAGCCCTGCCAAAGCTTGGTGTCCTTTGTCTAGCATCAGGATCCTCGCTCCATCTCCATCTCCCGACTCCTGGAGGAGCTGCCTGACTGAGGTGGCCTCAGTGGGGATGGGTCTGTACTTGCCTCCGGTAGGGCCTAGAGACAGGCTATAAACTAATGAGCTCTTGCTAATTACTGGGCCCAGCACTGGGAGACATGGGGGACTGCGGTTTGCCACCTGCAGGGTGAACAGTGATATGTTCTTGGAAAAAGAAGATGCCTTTCAGGGAAGACGTGAACCATGGACACAGGCAGGGGACCCCTGAGGATGAACATTAGAAGAGTGGGAGCAGGTCTTGGGCCTCAGGAGATCCAGCTTCCGAGAGCTCTCAGGCCTCTCTTGGTAAGGAAATGGTGATTCACAAGCCTTGTCTCAGTCCCCATGGAAGAGGTCCAACCTTGGTAGTGCTAGGGAGGTAAAGACAAGAGCAGCTGCGTGTGTGTGTGTGTGTGTGTGTGTGTGTGTGTGTGTGTGTGCACGCACGCGCGTGCATGTGTGCTTCTGTGTGTCCTAGTCAGAAGCTTCAAGGCAGTAACAAAGAACTTTATCTAGACTTGCAGTGAGTCACTAAGTGGAGACGGGTTTCCAGGGGAAGGGGGGAGGGTTTTTGAGCAGGAGGCTTACACAGGAACGAACACCGGAAGTTAGGTTCCTGGCTAAAACATTGTTCGACTTTACATGCCACCCACTTGTAAACTGGGTTATGGGGCTCTACCACATGAGGTCAAGGGGTAGAGCGGTAGGGCGGGACTTGGCTGCAGGGGAGGGGCTGGGTTTTAAGAAGCCTCCAGATTTACTTTACACACCAGGGCTGTGACAGGGCTCAAAGTCCCCTTACAATCTTGAGCTACGGGACCACATAGCAGAGCCTCACAAGGGTGAAGACTGTGTGCCCAGGGCTCCACTGACACTGGGAACCTGAGCCTGGATGTCCAAAACTGGGCCAGAGGGAGCCAGGAGGTGACCTCAGCCACCTGCTGAGGAATTTGGAGCTCACAAAGGGTGGGGTTATGAGAGATCATCTGGCTGGGTCTGGATTCGAATCTCAGGAATCCTGCTTAGCCATCAGCATCCAGGACACCTGTGGGACTGCAGTCCTCTTGGGGTTCGGTAGTCTGTCTTTGGGGTGATTTTCCTAGCTGATGTTAGCGGTAAACAATAGTGTCTCGCCAGGCAGTGGTGGCTCCCAGCACTTGGGAGGCAGAGGCAGGTGGATTTCTGAGTTCGAGGCCAGCCTGGTCTACAGAATGAGTTCCAGGACAGCCAGGGCTACACAGAGAAACCCTGTCTCAAAAAAACAAAACAAAACAAAATAATAGTGTCTCTTGGCAAGGCCTGCCTGCCTGCCTGGGGTACAAGGGCCTGCACCCCATGACACAACAGGGCCACAGGGTCTTTCCTGTCCCTGATTTGGGCTCTGTGCACCAGTTTCCATTTTCAGGAGGGGCACTCAGTGGGTTCAAATACCTGGGGTGCCACAATAGAGTACCACCAATCATGCATAGTGGGGAGCTGCCGCGCCTGGAGGCTGGGAGCACTGTGTGTACATGTACGTGTGCGTGTGCATGTGCATGTGTGTGTGTGCATGTGTGTATATGTGTGCGTGTGTGTGCATGCATGTGTGTGTGATGTGTGTATATGTGTGCGTGTGTGTGTATATGTGTGCATATGTGTGTGATGTGTGTATATGTGTGCATATGTGTGTGATGTGGGTATATGTGTGTGTATGTATGTATGTGTACACTTGTGCACCAACACCCACTGCCTACCTATCTCTTCCTGACGCCTCAGCAGAGGTGGGGGATTCCCTTGGCCTCCAGTTAACAGTCAAGGAAACGAGGCCAGAGAAAGAGTTCCCTTTCTCAAGCTCAGCAGGCAGGCCTTGAGCCTGAGAGGCCTTGAAGGACAGGAAAGATCTAGTCATCTGGAGAAGGGAGAGAAAGGCAGGTTAGTCAAGGAAACCATCTGGATCCAGTATACTAGGCCCTCACATTGGCCTTGCCCATGCTGGGCTTCCTCTCCAGCTCTACCAGAGCACAGGCTCAGAGCCTAAGCCTCTTGGGGCTCTGCTCAGGGGCAATCGGAACGAGGAGGAGGTGTTCTGTGTTTGCTGGAGAGAATCTCTTGTTTGATTGTGGTGCTGGGGACTGAACAATAGACTGTGTTCTCAGCAAGAGTTCTACCATCCAGTCCTGGCCCTGGGCAGGCCCTAGCCTCAGCCTGGCCCCAGCCCAGCCCAGCCCTATCCCCACCTCTACCCTCGGCCCCAGCTCAGCCCCAGCCCAGCTACTAAAGTTTATCCACAGTGGGGGTAGGGTGTGTCAGAGAGGCGTGAGGAGGACAGGACTTTCCAGACCTGTGGGACCAGGTGAGTGTTGGAAGCTCATTCTGTAGAGAAACTAAATGTTGGGGAGCAACTGTTTTCTCATATCCCTCTCACAGCTTCACGAACACAGGGTCTGTGAAGGACCTGAGTTCCCAGGCAGAGACGACTGTGGGCAGTGGTACAGTAATGGGCAGGGTAGGGTGTAGGGCAAACAGGTTGGACCTGCTGGGACAGGAGTCCCGCCCCTGGGTGGGGCACGTGACTGCCTCCTCCTGGGAGGGAACATCTGGATATGCTCAGGCTTGGTGAAGCTTGGGCCATACGGACCCACTGAGCTTGGAGCAGGCACTCTCTCTCTATCCCTCCTGAACAAACTTGTACCTGCTTTAACCCTTGACCCCATTCTGCCTCAACAGCCTGCTCACCTTGCGCTGGCCCACGGGGACTTCACACGTCTACAGGGCTTTCTTCACCTCCTCTTGTCCTGTTCCTGTCACCCTCTGCTCTCAGACACCTTCTCAGCTCTCTGCAGCTCTAAGGCTGCAGCGCTCCAGGGCCCTGGCCCCAGCTGTCTGCTGTAGTCTATAAGGCTCAGTGGTCTAGGATGAGTTCTGCCCTCCCATTTCTCCCCTTCTACCTCTAACCCCAACTTAAAGCACCCCAAACCTTCCCAGCTTCAGACCCAAGCCGGCCAGCTCCCGTGTCAGGCACTGCCCAAGTCTGTCCTGCAGACCTCTCAGGCACAGCCTTGTTCACTCAGCTTTCTCGTCCGGTTCTAATGCTTGACCTTCGGAATCCTGGCCAGCTCCAGCTTCTAGTGCGGTTAACAGTGGGAATAGAGTACTGCTCTTCTCTGTTCCTAGGACAGTGCCCCTAGACACTAGGTTCCTGGAGTGCCTGAGAGGAAGTACCAGGCACCCAATCCAGCAGAACTCAACTGTCCAACCAGG
Organism: Mastomys coucha; assembly: GCF_008632895.1. Taxonomy (NCBI): domain Eukaryota; kingdom Metazoa; phylum Chordata; class Mammalia; order Rodentia; family Muridae; genus Mastomys; species Mastomys coucha. The sequence goes on along the minus strand of NW_022196912.1, from coordinate 124,766,377 downwards.
ACTGTCACTGGGGGATAGTGAGAGGTAGCCCTGGATCCCAGAGGCCCTGGATCCTGTCTCCTCAACTTGACTTCTGGATTCTGGGAAGGGCGGGCTAGTGAAGAAAACAGGATGGGGGATGGTGTCACTCTTCAGGTTGAACGAGACTTCTACTGTAAGAGCTTGCCTCAACCTCTTGCTTAGGAGGTTAGCACTGAGCAGCCAGCCCCGGGGGAAGTCCACGTGGCCAGGGCCTAAAGCTACCAGCAGAGATGCCTTGTCCTCACTGCATCCTGAGTGCGGTGGGCTGAGTCACTTCTGAGTTCCTGACCTGCCTGAACTGTGAGACAATGAATGTCAGATGTCCATTAAAAGTCTAGTGTAGTGGTGTATATCTGTACACACCACCACTATGCACACCCAGCACTTGAGACAAGAAATCAGGATGATGAAGAATTCAAGGACATCCTTGGCTACTTAGTGAGTTGAAGACTAGCCTGGGCTACAGAGGACCCTGTCTCAAAACAACAACAACAACAGCAACAACAACAGCAACAACAACAAATCAAAATGTCACTAGAACCATGGCGACTTGCACCAGCAATCCCAGCACTCAGGAGGCAAGGGCACTGTGAATTTGAAATCAGCCTGGGATACATAGTGAAGCTTGTCTCAAAACAAAACAAAAAGTATCCACTTGGGGACTAGCCAGTGAAGGCTTACCTCCTGAGCGAAGGGCTGGCTCATCATACTTTCTTGACATGCATGCTCCCTGGCAACTTCTGCGTTGCGCAGGAGCAGCCAGCCCCACATGCCAAGGGGCTATTGCCACTTCTGTCACCACAGGACTCAGAAACACGAAGGCAGCAACCTACACTGAGGAGCCTTCCAAGGCTGACATTTTTTCCCACTCCCTCTTCACAATGGTCTCATTATACCCAAATCCACAACCATCAGAAGGTTAAGTCACTCAAAGCCTCAACCTTGGGTGACTGGTTCGGTTTGGGCAGTATCTCCACACCCTGTGTAGCCGAGGATGACCTTGAACTAGCTGAAGAACCTCGAGCGGCTGTCTCCACCTTCTTAGCACTAGGATCACAGGGGTGACGCGGCCAGCTTCGCCAACAGTGTTCCTAAACCCTGCAGCTGCCTGCATTCACTTCTGCCGCTGGGGCTACTGTTGTAGGGTTCCAGCCATTAAGTCTAACAGTTGTCCAGAGGTTGGGAACAAAGCATGTGGTTCTCAGGTGGTGGGTGAGCAGAGGTTCGAGGCCGACTTGATGCAGCCCTAGTCAGAACTTGTTGGGGCTGGAGAGTTGGCTCAGCAGTTAAGAGCACTGGTTGCTCTAGCAGAGAACACAGCTTCAGTTCCCAGCACCCACGTGATGGCTCACAACCACCCATAACTCTGGCTCCGGGGGCTCTAAAATCTTCTCCTGACCTCCTCTGCCACCGGGGCATGCAAGTCAAACACACACACACACACATAAAATCAAATAAAGCCTTTTCTAAAGTTTTTTTCTCTTGTTCTTGTTCTTGAAATAGTGCTTTACTATGTGGCCCTGGCTGGTTTGGAACTTGCTGTATGCGCTACACTGACCTTGAACTCAGAGTCTTACCTGCCTCTGCTTTTCCAGGGCTGGGATTTAAGATGTGTACCATCATGTGGAGCCCAGTGAAGAATTTTTTTAAACCTTTTTTTTAAAATTATTTATTTATAATTATATGTAAGTACACTGTAGCTGTTTTCAGAGACTCCAGAAGAGGGCATCAGATCTCAATACGGATGGTTGTGAGCCCCCATGTGGTTGCTGGGATTTGAACTCAGGACCTTCAGAAGAGCAGTCAGTGCTCTTAACCATGGAGCCAACTCACCAGCCCTTTAAACCTTTTTTTAAACATTTACTTATTTTATGAATATGTGTACACACTAGCTGTTCAGATAGTTGTGAGCCTTCATCTGGTTGTTGGGAATTGACTTTTAGGATCTCTGCTCTCTCTGGTCAACTCCACTCGTTCTGGTAGACCCTGCTTGCTCAGTTCCTGCTCGCTCTGGCCCAAAAATTTATTTGTTATCATAAATAAGTACAGTATAGCTGTCTCCAGACACTCCAGAAGAGGGCATCAGATCTCATTATGGATGGTTGTGAGCCACCATGTGGTTGTGGTTGCTGGGATTTGAACTCAGGACCTTCGGAAGAGCAATCAGTGCTCTTACCCACTGAGCCATCTCACCAGCCCCCAGCGAAGGATTTTTAATTAAGGGTGGAGGGATAGGCCTAGAGATCCCAGGAGCTCCTGGAAAGAGCCTGTCTTCTAAGTCTGATGGGCACAGTGCCTCTCAGAATGTAGCTTTTTTTTTTTCATTAATTTATTTGTTTTATGTTTGTGAGTACACTGTAGCTGTCTGCAGACACACCAGAAGAGGCCACGGAATCCCATTACAGATGGTTGTGAGCCACCGCGTGATTGCTGGGAATTGAACTCAGGACCTCTGGAAGAGCAGCCAGTGCTCTTAACCGCTGAGCCATCTCTCCAGCCTGGAATGTAGCTTTTTAAACCTGTGTGCTTCACAGATGCTGTGGATCACTCAGTGAGGTAAGGAGGTTAGGAAGCAGCATGTTTAATTACCTGCCGGTGTGTGGTCCACGAGACTCCTGGGACCTCGGGAAGCTTTACTCTCCTCCCACTTATCCCTGTGTCCTGGTCAATCTACACGTCTCTGTCGTATGCCCTTCATTACCCTAGCCTGGCCTGGAACTCAGCATCTCAGCGTGTCCCTGAGCTCCCAGAGCATCCTGTCTCTGTCTCTTGAGCGCTATCATCATAGGCAAGTGCCACACAGCCCACCGTGTATTGTCTGGGGATCTTTGTCTCTTTCTCAGTGTCCTTTCAGAGCTCCCACTCCAACTTGGAATGCGAGTCACTGAAATCATTTAATTTTGTGTAAAGTCAGAAGAAAAAGATGAATTTTGGGGAGAAGTAAATGTTAGAACATCAGTGTAGTCACCTTCACACCAACTGAACCTAAATACGATGTGCATACTTTTTAGAAGAAGGGGAATGGGAACAAAAGACATGGATCTCACGAGAGGAAGTGCACGCTTGGCCGAGCCTCAGTTTCTCCCTCTACCATGGATGTGGATACCTGGCTCATCCTGGCTTGGTTAAGTGACATGGTTGGCTATTGGCTGTGGTCCTTCATCCTCCTGCTGAGCAGAGATCTCTGGATATCTTGAGGGAGCTGGATAGAGGAGCTGTGGTCGTCCTTTTTCACTGACCCCTGATGGAGAGGGCACCCTGGCAACAGGTGCCTCTAGCCAAGAGCAGAGGAGGGCCGGCCTCTCCTGTTAGCTGTGTGCTACCCTGTTCACCCAAGGGTGGCTGAGGCCTTGCTGAGCACCTGTGTGTTAGATGCACAAACTCCACAGGATGCACCTGACATCCCTGTGTGAGAGAGAGATCAGGGACAGTGAGGACCAGCCTTTGTCCAGGTCCTTGATTGGCCCTGTGTTTTCTTTTTTTTTCTTTTTTTTCTTTTTTGGTTTTTCGAGACAGGGTTTCTCTGTGTAGCCCTGGCTGTCCTGGAACTCACTCTGTAGACCAGGCTGGCCTCGAACTCAGAAATCTGCCTGCCTCTGCCTCCCAAATGCTGGGATTAAAGGTGCGCACCACCACCACCCGGCTCTGGCACTGTGTTTTAGCCTCCTGTCCACGCTCGGCTGCAGCCCCTCAATCCTAGGACCATGCAGCTGAGGGGTCAAACATCAGACAAGCCTGTGTGTGTGTGTGTGTGTGTCTCCAAGTTTTTGTGTGTGCACGACAGAGATTTATAATCTCAAGGCACACCCCTAGCCCACCATCCTCTGATGCCTTGGCACCAAGAATGACTGGTCACTCAATACACTTATCCAAGGCACAGTTCATTTAGACATTGTATGGTAACATACACAACCAACCCGTAAGTCCACAGCAGGCAGAGCGAGAAATGCTTCTGCCTTGCGTTTTGGCCACCTTTCTCTGAATTCAGCCACAGAGAATCCCCCCCACTCCTGAGGAGATGGCATGGTAGGGCAGTGCTTATCTGTCTCGGGAGACCTGCCTCCTCTAGCTGTGGCATGAGGGTGTGTGCTGTGACTATACTCAGTCCTGACAAACACTGGGGCTGCATGGAGGGACATCCTGCTGGGAGGACCAAGGAGTGGACAAGGAAGGGACAGAGGCCCTCTGAGGGGAAACTACACAGCAGGGCTCTCCTGCCTGTCAGGACCTCCCCACCTATGACTCCAGGCCTAGCAATCTCCTCTCTCAGCTGAAGGCGATCCCAGACCTCCCAGAAACATACCTCTACGGATGTGAACCTGGGACCCTGCCTCAGTTTCTCCCAGGAAACATCCTCAAAATCTCAAGCACTCTGAGAAGGAGAAAATAAAGCCCTAGCTGCCAGAAACTCACTCTGTAGACCAGGACGGCCTCAAACTCAGAGATCCGCCTGCCTCTGCTTCCCAGAGCGGGGATTGAAGATGGTGCATCACGATGCAGGCTCCTTTTGATTGTTTTGAGGCAGGGTCCTGCTTGGTAGCTCAAGTTTACCTGGAGCTCTGTAGCTTGAAACAACTCTCTAGGAAGTCTTTTTTTTTTTTTTTTTTTTTTTCTTGAGACAGGGTTTCTCTGTGTAGGGCTGGCTGTTCTGTAGACCAGGGTGGCCTTGAACTCAAAAGATTCGCCTACTTCTGTGTCCTGAGTGATGGGATTAAAGGCATGCGTCACTAGTACCGGTGCAGTAGACGGGCTGTCTTTGAACTCTTTTTGGATTTTCTTTGACTGTTGTGTCAATGTTTTCTAAGGTGTCTTCTGCCCCTGAGATTCTCTTTTCTATCTCTTGCATTCTGTTGGTGATGCTTGCATCTATGATCCCTGATTTCTTTCCTAGGTTTTGTATCTCCAGGGTTGTCTCTCTTTTTGATTTCTTTATTGTTTCTATTTCTATTTTTAGATACTGGATGGTTTGTTCATTTCCTTTACCTGTTTGATTGTGTTTTCCTGTAGTTCTTTAAGGGATTTTTGTGTTTCCTCTTTAAGAGCTTCTAGCTCTTTACATGTGTTCTCCTGTATTTCTTTGAGGGTGCTATTTATGTCTTTCTTAAGGCCCTGTATCATCATCATGATAAGTGATTTTAGATCTGAATCTTGCATTTCCGGTGTGATGGTGTGTTCAGGACTTGCTATGGTAGGAGAAATGGGTTCTGATGATGGCAAGTGACCTTGGTTTGTGTTGTTTATTTTCTTACAATTACCCCCCACCCCCAACATCTGGTTAACTCTAGTATTACCTGCCCTTGTTAAATCTGACTGGAGCCTGTCCTTCCTGTGATTCTGGTTGTGTCAGAACTCCTCAGAGTCAAGCTGTCTCTGTGATCCTGTGATTCTGGGATCCTGGGATCCTGGGCTTGTTAGATCACCTGGAAGTGTGGCTTTCTCTGGGTGTTGTGGGACTGGCTGCAGAGCTTGTGCCCAAGGTCTGCTCTGGACCCCAGCCCAGACAGACCGGAAGGAACCCAAGTCACTGGACGGAGTTCCTGTGTGCCTGGTCCCGCTGGACCCAGTTACTCCCAGTGTTGGGACAGATGCTGGTTCCTGCTCACCTCTGATCCCGGGTGTGTCAGAGCGCCTGGGAGTCGAGCTTCCTCTGGGTGTTGTGGGACTGTCCTTGAACTCTTGATCCCTCTGGGAAAACACTCGAGTTCAGCTGTAAGCAGCTGATCTCACTAGGCCTGCTCTCAGGTACACCCTTGTGGGAGCATCTGGTAGAACTGCCCTCCCTTCTAAGACTGAACAGCATTCGATATTTATCCAAGTGTCCTCCATGGATGAGTGGGCATCCTCTGCCTTCTGGCCACTATGAATAGTGAGGCTGTGAATATGTGTTCACCAATGGAGGGGCAGCGCTTAGATGATAGTGAATTCAGTTCAACATATAGTGAAGCATATAGTGATTAGGGTGTGTCTGAAGTGAGACAGATGGCTTAGCCCAACTTTTAACACTGATGGTGGCCAGGTTAAAGTCACCCAGGCTGTAGGCAACTCTGGCTCTAGTCTTCTCTTCATGTCCAAGGTGTGTGACTTCATCTCTCCACAGTCTACAAGAGGCTAGGTCCTCCTTAGCAGCCCCGTAGGATCCGTTATCTGCTAAGATCCAGGAAACCATCTGATTGGCTATGCTATCATCAGGGCACCTCCAGTAGGTTGTAGTCAGTTGTGGAAAGGCTCCCTTTCAGGACTGGTCCAGCTCTGATGAGGCCCCAGGTAGCCTGAACAGTGATAGTCAAGGTGTGAAGATGGCTTGACTCCTGCCCCTTGAATGGCAAGCTTGGGTAAACCAACGATGGGAACCCCAACACTTTGTAACACAACACCTGGGGCTTGGCCCTTGTTGGTGTTTGAAGGGGAAGTCCCCACTGCTCTGCACCCATAAGCAGCAGAGTCCCCTCACCAGTCTGTCTTTTATCACTCCCATTTGATCCCTAGTGTTGCCTTGTCCTAGATGGCCTGCTGCAAGGCCCCCCACGCCCATCTTTGCTTGCTAGGTAGAGGGAGGGGACTGCTTCTAGCTGTTTGTGGGTAGCCCCTTGTGCTCTTCCCACTGGATCTGCCCCGGAGGGGTCCCACCAAATGAGGAGCGCCCCTAATTGCCCTGTGCTAATTGCTTGCCTCACCTGTGCAGCTGGGCTGAGCTCCCAGGGGGCAGGGCTTGTTGTTGGAAGTTAACAGAATTCCCCAGTTTGGAAGGATTCAGCTTGGGGGATAGACGCACTTGTTCCTTGAAAGATTTCCTCAGAATAGGCCTCAATTCCTCAGCAACTCACCAGGCTTTCCCCAGCCCAGCTGGGGGACCTGACCTACCAGGAATGGCTAATACCAAACTCTAGTACTAGGAAGGCACAGGGCTGTCCAAGCCCTGGCTTTCTCCTTTTAAGAATTTTATGGATATATATTTAGATACATTTTACATTTACATTTGTAATACATTTAGAGTTGTGCAAACTAATGTTCGTGTCCATCCTTATGTCATCTGTCTCCTCTCCAGGGCTCCTGCTAGCCAGTCCCTGCACGCACCTCTTCACGAGCTGCTTCTATCTGTAGATCACCTCTCCTGCTCATTCTATTACATCTGTGTGGTCTCACTATGTAGTTCATCAAGCTGTCCCCCAACTGATAATCCTCCTGCCTCAGCCTTCTGTATAGTGGGATTACAGGAATGAGCCTGGCTTGCCTTTTTTATATTCTCCTCCTTAGAATATTTTTAATTTTTAATTTCTATGTGTGTATGTGTGTGTGTGTGCTTATGGGTGTGTATCCAAGGAGGCCAGAAGAGGGCACTGGAATCTCTGGAGTTGGAGTTACAGACAGTTGTGAATCACCAGAAATAGGTGCTGGGAACCAAACTGAGGTCGGGATCCTCTAACAGCAAATGTTCTTGACCATTTCCTACAACTGTGAACTTTCTCACCTACACTCTTAATTCCCAAAATAATGATCCTGAGACTTATTACTTATGATTAAATGACTAGACCACAAGCATTAGCTCTTTCCCTGACTTAATCATAAGTTAATTAATCTGCTTATTCTATTCTAGGAGTACCACATGGCTAGTTACCACTCCTCAGTTTCACGTGCCTGTCTTCTCAGAGTTTGATGCCAGTCTGTCCCTGACTACATTCCAGAGTTCCTCTCTCCCTACTGGAGCTCCCATCTCCTATTCCTGTCTCAGCTAATAGGCCATAAGCTTTTTATTGACAGGTGACACTTCCATACAGTTCATGAGAGATTTCTTTACAATCTCCAGCTTCCATTTTGGGTGGTGTTCTTGTGAAGTGGAAACTTAAGGTTCTTTAGAAAGTCAGTTGGATGGTGTTTTTCTAGGGGCAAAGAAGTGAAGGAACATTTAGCTGAAACAGATGCAGAAGAGAGCTTGTTCTGCTAAAGCAAGCACGTGAAAGGACACGTGATGAAGGATTCTTTGCTAATGACACGCATGTATTGGTCTGCCTTACATTGTGTAGTTGAGCTGCATTTGTGGGGACTCCATAGAGAGAAACCACACCAAAAAACCTTTTTTGCCGCTTGTGCAGATTCAGGCAATTGGCAAAGTGATGTCAGCTGAGACAAACTCACATGCTGAGGCAAGACCTACGGAGGACATGCGATGTTTGGAGGGAGGGTAAAAAGGAAGGACAGTGATGGGAGCTCAGCTAGGCTTGCTTCTAGAGCTGTGCTTGTTGCTCTCAAGTCTTCTCTGGTTTTCACTCCCTGAGAAAGGCACAGCGGAGAACTCTTCTTGTTCTTCTTGTTGCGGTGTATGGAGGCCAAGGCCTGGCTGTCTGCTGGGTCGTGTCACCGCTGTTGCTGATTCGTGTTTGCTCTCCGACTCTACCAAACTGGAGTGTTGGTGTGTCTGTGAAGTGTTTACAAGTGGATTGAGCTGCTGCTGACCTGGGACCTGAACTGCCGGTTTGCAGACAACACAGGAGTTGCTCAAAAGAACTCTTCTAAACAGGTCCACTTCCCCGTATCCTTTCTTTCCCACTATCTCTGGTGGGTGGTGGGCTAGCAGGTAGGTCAAAGCATCTAAGAACCATCATAAAAAAAATCGGTTTTGGCCAGGCGGTGGTGGTGCACGCCTTTAATCCCAGCACTTGGGAGGCAGAGGCAGGCGGATTTCTGAGTTCGAGGCCAGCCTGGTCTACAAAGTAAGTTCCAGGACAGCCAGGACTATACAGAGAAACCCTGTTTCGAAAAACCAAAAAAAAAAAAAAAAAAAAATTGGTTTTGCCAGGCGGTGGTGGCGCATACCTTTGATCCCAGCACTTGGGAGGCAGAGGCAGGCGGGTCTCTGAGTTAGAAGCCAGCCTGGTCTACAGTGAGTGAGTTCCAGGACAGCCAGGGCTAAACAGAGAAACTCTGTCTTGAAAAACAAAAACCAAACCAAAACAAAACCAAAACAAAACAACAAAACAAAACCAAAAAATTTTGTTTTGAAAAAAAAGTAAACTTACATTCATTTGTTTTTTGAGAAAGTGTTCCATTACATAGTCTGGGCTATCCTTTAACTCAATCTTCCTGCCTTAGCCCCTCAAGTGCTGAAATTGAAGAATGTACAATTGAGCTGGGTAGTGATGGTGCATGCCTTTAATGCCAGAACTTTAGAGGCAGAGGTAGGTGGATTCCTCTTAGTTCAAGGCCAGCCAGTCTGGCCTACAGACTGTGTTCCAGGACAGCCAGGGCCACACAGAGAAACCAGGTCTAGTAAGTTTTAAAGTTCATCTTGTGCTATGGCACGCTCTTTCCATTGTAGGGTTATATCACAATTTCTATTAATTTATTGATATTTCTATTGATCTGTTTGCTAATAGACATGTAGCTATGCATGTACTGACATGCTCACAGTATTAGGAATACAAACATTTATGATTTGTGGAGAAAATGATTTTGTTTCTCTTAAGCAATAATAGCTAGGGGTAGAATTCCTGGGTCCTGTGGTTGGTGTAAACCAATGTCAAATATTTTTCTGAGGTCCCTTACTTCAGTTTGTATTCCAACCAGCAATGAATGAGAGTCTCCCATGTTTCATGTCCTAGTCAGAAGTGGTTCAGTGTTCAATGCATTTTACATATTCTTTTTGTCAGTTTGTTTGAGACAGGGTCTTGTTTCTCTCTGTGTAGCCCTGCTTGTCCTGGAACTCACTCTGTAGACCAGGCTGGCCTCGAACTCAGAAATCTGCTTGCCTCTGCCACCTAAGTGCTAGGATTAAAGGTGTGTGCCACCACTGCCTGGCCAGACTTAATTTTAGATATTCTGATATCTGAGTACCTCACTTTGGCTTTGGTGTCTGTCTCTGATTACTGATGACATGGTGAGTGTGCATTCAGGAGCATATTGGCATCTGTGTATCTTCTTTAGTAAAGTGTGCTCAAATTTTTTGACCCTTTCAAATTTGACACATTGAGCTTCCAGAGATGGCTCAGTCATTAAAGGCACAAGCTGCTCTTCCAGTGGACCCAGGTTCAGTTCCCAGCACCCACATGGAGGCTCCCAACCATCTGTATTCCAGCTCCAATGGATCTGGCGCCCTCTTCTGGCCTTTGTAGTCACTGAATGCACAGACATGGTGTAGGCAAAATAACCATAAACACACAATAAAAATAAATGCATCTTTTCCCAATTTGTTGGTTGCCGTTTTGTCCTATTGACAATGTCTTTTGCCTTACAGAAGCTTTG
>NW_022196912.1:124742417-124754966 GCF_008632895.1 Mastomys coucha | reverse complement strand
CTGGGAATGGAGAAATTTACATGTAAATAAAGAAAATATCTAAAAATAAATAAATAAATAAATAAATGCATCTTTAAAATATGACATATTAAGCACATTAAGGCTGAGTGTGGTAACACACACACACAGAGGGAGGGGGAAGGAAAGAGAGATTGTTTTTAAGAATTCTTAGGGGAGCTGGCAAGATGGCTCAACACTTAAGAGCACCAACTGCTCTTCCAGAGGTCCTGAGTTCAAACCCCAGCAACCACATGGTGGCTCACAACCATCTGCACTGAGATCTGATGCCCTCTTCTGGTGTGTCTGAAGATAGCTACAGTGTACTTATGTATAATAATAAATAAATCTTTGGGCCGGACTGACCGAGAGCCCACCGGATAGAGCAGAGGTCCTAAAGTCAATTCTCAACAACAATTCCCTGTCCAGATGAAGACTCACAACCATCTGCCCAGCTACAGTGTGTACTCAGATACATAAAATAAATAAATAAATCTTTAAAAAAAAAGAATTCTTAGGGCTTGCCTGGTGGTGGTGGTGGTGCACGCCTTTAGTCCCAGCACTTGGGAGGTAGAGGCAGGAGGATTTCTGAGTTCAAGGCCAAGCTGGTCTACAGAGTGAGTTCCAGGACAGCCAAGGCTAATCAGAGAAACCTTGTCTCAAACAACAACAACAACAACAAAACAAACAAACAAACAAACAAAATTTAAAGATTTATTTCTTTATTTTATGTATATGAGTACACTGTAGCTGTCTTCAGACACATCAGAAGAGGGTGTCAGATCTCAGTGCAGATGGTTGTGAGCCACCATGTGGTTGCTGGGATTTGAACTCAGGACCTCTGGAACAGCAGTTGGTGCTCTTAACCGCTGAGCCATATCTCTAGCCCCCTAAAAATTTTTTTTTTGAGACAGTGGTCTCACCACTAAGAGAGCCTGAAATTTGCTATGTAGACCAGGCTGGCCTCAAACTCATAGAGAACCACCTGCCTCTGCCTCCTGAGTGCTGGGATCAATGGTGTACCACAATGCTTGGCCTTGCTGTATTTTGAATATATGATTTACAAAGATATTTCCTCAGTCTGTATCTTATTTTTATTTTGTTGATGGTATTTTGTTTCTTTCATTTATTTATTATTACTATTTTGGTTTTATGATACAGGGTTTCTCTGTGTAGCCCTAACTGTCCTGGAACAGGACCAGGCTGGCCTCAAATTGAGAGATCTGCCTGCCTCTGCCTCCCAAGTTCGAGAATCAAAGATGTGTGCCACCACTGCCAAGCTGTTTCTTCTATTTAACTTTTTTAAATATGTAATTTATTTTTATTGTATGTCCGTTGGTATTTTGCCTGCATGTGTCTGTGTGAAGGTGTCTGAAGCCTTGGAACTGGAGTTACAGACAGTTATGAGCTGCCATGTGGGTGCTGGGAATTGAACCCGGATCCTCTGGCAGAATAGCCAGTGTTCTTAACCACTGAGCCACCCTCTATTCCTTTTATTTTTGTTGATATTTTTAAAATTTTATTTATTTATTTAATGTAAGTACACCGTAGCTGTCTTCAGACACTCCAGAAGAGGGTGCCAGATCTCCTTACAGATGGTTGTGAGCCACCATGTGGTTGCTGGGATTTGAACTCTGAACCTTTAGAAGGGTCTTAATCGCTCTTAACCGCTGAGCCATCTCTCCAGCCCCTATTCCTTTTATTTTTAAAAATTTCTTTTTGTATTTATTTTATTTTATATGCAGTATATGCTTTCATGCATGTATTGTACATGCCTGGTGCCCACAGAGGCCAAAGAGTATTAGATTCTCTGAGTTACAGATCGTTTACAGATAGTTTTAGGAATTGAACTTGAGTCTTCTGCAAGAGCAACAGTGCTCTTAACCACTGAGCTATCTCTCTAGTCCAACCCCCCCCAACTTTTTTTTTTTTTTGAGACAGGGTCTCGGAAGGCTCTATATAGACCAAGCTGGCCTTGAACTCACAGAGATGCACTTGTTTCTGTCTCCCAAGTGTGCTAGAAGTAAAGGTCTATGTCACCAGTCCAGCATAGTGATGTTTTCCTTTATTTCCCAAGGCATGTGGCAATCCAGGAGGGCAGAATGATTGTCTCTGCCTATCGTCTAAGGAGGCGGCATCTTGGCACCTAGCTGACACACCCACCACATACAATGTTGTATCACATTACACCTGACAAAAGTTCATCTATTTTTTTTTTTTTTTTTGAGACAGGGTTTCTCTGTGTAGCCCTGGCTGTCCTGGAACTCACTCTGTAGAGCAAGCTAGCCTCGAACTCAGAAATCTGCCTGCCTCTGCCTCCCAAGTGCTGGAATTAAAGGCGTGCGCCACCAGTGCCCGGCCAAAAGTTCATCTTTAATGTTCAGGCGACAAGGCCCACATACTGGGCACTGCCCACTGACCCCACTTGCTTGCCCCGCCCCTCCTCGCACTGCCCCTGCCCACTTCTCGCACTCCTGTCGGGTCCTCTCTGTTGAGACTGCAGCATCGGCTTCCTCTGTCTGCCTTGATTCACTTTGCTCAGCTCCTCCAGCTCAGTGTGAACACCACCGCAGCCATTTCTGAGAGGCCCTTATCTAACGCAGCTGCCTTCTTCATGCTTTATCCATCACCCACAGACGTGACCACTGAAACCAGTCTGCATGCTGTAAGAAAGCCCAGGTTAGCGTGGAAAGAAGCCTTGAGGAGGGAGCCAAAAGCCCTGCTTAGGGCAAGGGCCCCAGCAGAACATGGAACAGCCAGCTGAGCCCCCAGTCATTATCTAGAATCACCTAATGAAGTCTCTCGGGATATTTCACCTATTGAGCCTCCAGATCACTGCAGCTGCAGGGCTCAAGGCAGCTCTCCTAAGGACAGCATTTAATTGGGGCTGACTTACAGGTTCAGAAGTTCAGTCCATTATCATCATGGCAGGAGCATGGCAGGGTCCAGGCAGGCATGGTGCAGGAGGAGCTGAGAGTTCTACAGTATCTTCATCTGAAGGCTGCTAGGAGAATACTCACTTCAAGGCAGCTAGGGTGAGGGTCTCTTTCGAGACAGGGTTTCTCTGTATAGCTCTGGCTGTCCTGGAACTCACTCTGTAGACCAGGCTGGCCTCGAACTCAGAGATCCACCTGCTTCTGCCTCCCAAATGCTGGGATTAAAGGCATGCGCCACCACTGCCCGGCCTCTCTCTCTCTTTTTTAAGACTTATTTATTATTATATGTAAGTATGTGTAAGTAGCTCTCTTCAGACACACCAGAAGAGGACGTCAGATCTCTTTATGGATGGTTGCGAGCCACCATGTGGTTGCTGGGATTTGAACTCAGGGCCTCTGGAAGAGCAGTCAGCGCTCTTACGCAATGACCCATCTCTCCAGCCCTAGAGTGAGGGTCTTAAAGCCCAGACACACAGTGACACACTCTGGAAGAGGAGTCAGTGCTCTTAAGCGCTGAGCCATCTTTCTAGCCTGGTTTTGTTTTGTTTTTGTTTTTGTTTTTTGAGTCAGGGTTTCACAGTGTAGCCAAGTTGACCTTGAACTCATAGCAATTCCGCTGCTTCAGCTTCTTGAGTATGGGGATTGCAGGTGTGAGCCACCAGATCTGGTTCACTTCAGCCCATTTGTTTGTTTTTTGAGACAGGGGTGTTACTATGTGTTAGCATCCAGAACCTGCCTGCGGCAGATATGTGGGCGGGTCCACAGACCTGTCGCCAGGGCAACGGTGACCATATTCCCAGAATCCATTGGGTTCAGCTCCCACCTTTACCTGGACTGCTACATCACGACATATATATATGAGCACTTTCCTCCATCTTTCTCTCTCTTTTCTTCTCTCTCTCCCCTCTCTCTTCCTGCTATCCCCCTACCCCCCTTCCAATTAAACCTCTTACACGTGAAACTGCCTGGGCCTGGTGTCTGCAGACGCTTCCTGCCGCGAATCAAAACCCATCACTATGTATCTCTGGCTGGCCTAGAACTCTCTATGTAAACCAGGCCTGTCTCTGCCTTCCCAGTGCTGGGATTAAAGGTAGAAAGGACGACAGTTTGCAAAACTACCCTTTTCCAGCCGGAGAGCCCCTCCCAGGCTGTTTCTTCCTGATCTGCGGCCTCTGGGAGGTAGCTTTCCCCAGAACCTTGACTTTTATCTAGACAGAGGCAAACACCTGATGTACTGCACTGGTGTGTCATTGGGGTTCCCGCCTCCCAGGTACCAGGTAGGTCGTTCTGTGTTCGGCTTGTCTTCCTGTGTTCAGCCCTTGGCCCAGCAGGCGCCCAAGAGCCTCATAAATGTGCACCCTGAGAAGGCCAGGCCAGAGCCTGAGGGGCCCGGGGAAGCTCCCTGGGGGCATAGTTATAAAGCTTGGTGAGCAAGCCCGGCTGGGAGGACAGCATTCCAGATGGAGAACATGGCCGGGCCTGACTGGAGCGAGAGGTGCAGAGGGCTGGACTTGGGCCACCTTTGCCTCAGGCAGAGGGCACTGTGCAGACAACAGGCCAGTGTGTTTCTAGGTCGGTAAGGTGAAATGGTGTGTCACCGCCAGATCGACCCAGCCGTCGTCTGCACCTTGAAGCACTGGAAACGTGGGTGTCGCACAACTCAAAGCCTGGGACCCTGTGGGAACCCAAAGGATTGGCAGGACGCACCTCGCTACGAAAGGAGAGGGTCCTGGAGGAAACGAAGGCCAGCGTCTAGCAGGATATCGAGGGGCCCGGAGGGGGTCACAGGGTGAGGTGGCCAGGACAGGGGCAGGTTCGAGTGCAGGCGGCAAATTTCCGTAGGAAGGAGCCTTCGGAGGGTACATGGCTGAAGGAGTGGGGAGCAGTGTCAGAGGTGGGTTCGAACTCAGATCAGTGGAGTCCTGGAAGCCAGGGTCTGATACCCTCCCAGGAGACGCATCCTGGAGGCTCCGCGATGTCTTCCTCTACCGCTAGCGGGCAGTGCTGACCGCTGCTCCGCTACATGAACGGGGATACCTTGCCTCGCCCTCTTGTCCCAGTCAGAGCTGCGAGACAGTGCAGCCACCTGCACGCTCTCCGTGGCCCCGCGGGTCCGGTGGACCTACTGGACGCCACTCCCTGTCCTACGCCCTCGCCGCACGTCTTCTTGGATCACGCGAGAAAGCGAAGACGCAAGGATGCGGGCCGCTTGGGTTTGGGGCGACTGCAAAGCAGTGCTGCTCCCTACCATGTAGGGGCGCTGCATCCTTAGGACTAGTCTGAATTGTGTGACCTGGACTAGACCTGACCCCGTCCCAGCTCAGTTCATCCTGCTTTACTTCACTGCCTGCTCCACCACTCCTCGACCTGGCAGCTAGAATGGCACTATATAAATAAGAGGTCGCACCAAAGACGCGGAGGCAATACGAGCTCTGAGCCCCTGCTGCCGTTCACAGTCCAGAGGCGTGGGTCTTACTCCTGAGGGAAGCTGAGCTCTTAAGCCAGCAATGCTGTCAAAGTCACAGAGCCCCGCAGGAATCCAGGGCCAGGTGCTGGGAAGGTCAAGGGGTAAACTGGCTGTCGCCTCCCAGCCTTCCTGATCCTACCAACTTCCTGGCCCCCAGGGCAGCCAGAGCTTACTGGTTAGTCTCTTCTGGTAGGAGCGTGGTAGGTCCTGGCTGGGCCACTGCTGTTTCTGTTCCCAGAAGCCAGGCTGCGCCCTCTGTCGGCCTTTCTGACACAGCCTAGGAGGGAGGAATCTCCACATCCGGCTTCCAGCTCAGCTCTCACACCCCCTTCCCCATTTCCTGAGCCCTCTCCACCTAGTCCTAGCACCTCAGAGTCAGCCCCACCTACCTTCATGCTTAACTCTCCACTTAGTCATCCTCGTTTATGGGGCAATTTCTGTCCTCATGGCTGGACAAGCAGGTCCCACCCTCTGGGCTGACCTCCTAGTCAGGATGCTTGGGATTAGAGGGAGCTGTGCGCAGGGGTGGGGCGGGGCATGGGGGCGTGTAATGTGTACTCCTTTTGCCAAGCCACTCCAGAGGTGAAGCCATGCTCACTTCTGGGGAAGAGAACACCAGGCAGAGGGGATAGCACCTGGAAAGGACCCTAAGCCCGAAGGCTAAGGTTCTCGGGAGGTGTGGGGGGGTGCATTTGGGTTGAAAAGTAGGATGGGGCCGGACAGTGGTGGCATACGCCTTTAATCCTAGCACTTGGGAGGCAGGGAGGCAGAGGCAGGCAGATTTCTGAGTTTGAGACCAACCTGGTCTACAGAGTGAGTTCCAGGACGGACAGGGCTACACAAAGAAACCCTGTCTCTATTAAAGAAAGAAAGAGAGAGAGAGAGAGAGAGAGAGAGAGAGAGAGAGAGAGAGAGAGAGAGAGAGAGAGAGAGAGAGAGAAGAGAAGAAGGAAAAAAACCCAGAAAAGTGGGGTGGGGATGGTTTGGAGAAAAAGAGGGGTCACATCTGACTTTGATTGTGGCAGGTACACTACTAGGGGTCTCTAGAACAGAACCAGTAGAACGTGTTATATTTAATATATCCAATTGTATTTATACCTAATTGTATATTACGTGCATTACAAGAGGTGAGTCAATAGATGGATGGGATTGAAGGTGGAGTAGTCTGAGCACCGTCGCCCATCTGTGTGCTGGAGAGTCAGAGAATGGGGTTTCTGAGAGGCTCAGTCTAAGCAGTGGGGCCACCCACTGTGTTCTCAAACCACGGTGAAGGCCAGCACACTTCCTGGGAGTCACCCGTTGAATGGACACTGAACTGATGAAGTGATATGTTTGTCATCCCAGCGTTCAGAGAGACAGACAGGAGGATCAGATCCTGTGGTTAAGACCAGCATGGGCTATAATGTGAGACCTCCAGAAAACCAAATAAGCTTGCTGGAGAAACATGGGGCCACTGGCTCAGAAGAGCAAAGCCTGCACAGGCCAACCTTTCTCTCATGTTTTTGTCTCTTACTTTTTCTCCCTCACCCCCAAGACAGGGTCTCTCCATAATCCTAGCTGGCCTAGAACTCCTTACGTAGATCAGGATGGCCCTGAACTCACAGAGATCTGCCTGGCACTGTCTCCAAAGTGCTGAGATTAAAGACACATGCCACCACAGCAGCCTATCAAATGCTGCTGACCCACAAGTCAGTTGGCATCGGGGGTGGCCTCACCGACAGACCCCGGCCTTAGCCTTACCAATGGCCTAGGCATCTCCTGGTCTGGTCAAACTGACACGAGCAGCCCTTAGCATTTTTAGGCTCAAGAGGTTGTGGGCTGGCCCTGGAAGGGTGCAGTCACGGGTCAGGGCATTCAGCATTGATACCATTGAGCTAGCATTGGCTTCTCATTCTCTAGGAATCCATCCATGCCCACACAGAGTCCTCAGTATAGGTTCAAGGACCCGTTTTGGAGGAAACCAATGATGTTACTTGGAAGTTTTGCCTGACAACCCACCCCCCCTGGCCAGAGATGGAAGAGCCTCGCCCACAATCTCCACCTACCTTGTGTCTTGAGGTGGACATTTATGATGGGAGGAACCACAGCTCTGACCAAGTGCAGACCTCAGTGGGGTCAGAAGTTACATAGGTAAAGCCTTTCCTTGTGGGGAGGGAGTGAAGCTTACAGCGTGCTTGTGTGATACCATCTCTCCAGAGATGTGAACACATATCTATTCACGCCAGAAAGGGAACCAAGGACAGACCAAAACAATGATACCACCCAAGTCCCACTTGTTGAACCAGTGAGTTTATTGGGTCCCTTACAGGAGTGTGAGGAACTCAAAGGCAGCTGCGTCACCAAGGCCCACCCCAACATGATGACTCAAGAGAGCTGGAAACCTGGATCTCTCTGAGCAATATACAGGCAGCTCCTCAGGTCTGAGAGTCTCCTCCTTGGCAGTCCTCACTGCTTATATAGCATCATCTGGGAGAAGGAGGTTTGGTGAATCTGGTATGTTTCAGGACAGCCTAAGGTTTCTGAGCTGTTTGCCTCTTGAGTCTTGTTTTGTTTTGTTTTTTTCAAAGATGGTTTCTCTGTATAGTCCTGGCTATCCTAGGACTCACTCAGTAGACCAGGCTATCCTGGAACTCAGAGATCTGCTTGCCCTGTCTCCCGAGTGTTAGGATCACAAGTGTGTGTGCCACAGCCTTGCTTACTTTTTGGCTGTCCTGGAACTCACTCTGTAGACCAGGCTGGCTGGCCTCGAACTCAGAAATCCGCCTGCCTCTGCCTCCCAAGTGCTGGGATTAAAGGCGTGCGTCACCACCGCCCAGCTGCTTTTTGACTCTTAAGAGGCATCCTCCTGGATGGAATGTTTCTGCTCACAGGAAAGTGCAGACCAACAGTGTTGCCTGTCCTTCCTCCCAGTCTCCCAGTCTCAGTCTTTCCTTGTAAAGTGACCTGCATATCATGACCTAGCATTCACGTAGTCATGAGATAAAGTCAATGAGACAGCGTTTTGTCGGCAGGCCCTGCCTCTTTAAACACTTAATTATAGCAATAACTGCTGACTATGCGGCTCTTTCAAAGGACTTTGATGCCATCAGGTATATCCCCAGAAGTGGCACAGCTGTGTCAGACTGGACTGTATTTAGTCCCCTGAGGAACCGCCTTTCTGATGCTGTAGTGGCCACACCAGTTTATACCCCCACTAGGCCGTGATTTAAGAGGTTCTCCCACTCCAAAGCTCCAATCCTTGCTGGCATCTACTGGTACTTGTTTCCTTTCGGGCAGCCATTCTGACAGGGGTGAGAGGAAATCTCAGAGCAGCTTTAATTTTCATGCTCCTGATGGGTAAAGATGTTGAGTACTTTTCAAATATTTGTTGAAATGGGTTTATATTTCCTTTTTTAAGAATTGAATATTCTGTTCTCAAATATTTATTGGAATGGATTTATATTTAATCTTGAGAATTTGGTATTTAGTTTAAGTCTATCAATTGGGTGACTTTTTTGGTGTTTAGTTTTTATAGTTCTTTATAGATTCTTGATAGTAACCCACTATTGGAACTATTGGATGTATAGCACATAGTTGCCAAAGACACCATTGAGTGTCTGTAGGATGTGATTTATTATTCATTTTTGTCTGCAGATAGCATGTGGGTCCATATGGGCTATTACAGCATTCCTCCACTGAGGGATACGATAGCCCAGCCATGTAGGATGACTTTTTTTTTAAAGATTTATTTATTTTTATTTATATGAGTACACTGTAGCTGTCTTCAGACACACCAGAAGAGGGCATCAGATCCCATCACAAATGGTTGTGGGCCACCGTGTGGTTCCTGAGGATTGAACTCAGGACCTCTGGAAGAGCAGTCAGTGCTCTTAACCACTGAGCCATCTCTCCAGCCCGTGCACTTAGCTCTTGATAGGGAAGGGAGAGCAGCCATTGGTAAGAATGCTCATGGTCCTGGAAACAACACAGTAAAACTCAGTGGGACACACACACACACACACACACACACACACAGAGGCAAATACCCACATATAAGTAAAAAAATCAAAGGAAAACCAGGAAAGTAGAAGGGGGTGGGGTGGGGAAGGGAGGGATGGCTGGAACTAGAAGCGGCCAAGGAAGGGCATGGGGTGCATGTGGTTGAAATGTGTCATGTACATGGATGAAGATGTCACAACGCACCCATTGTGATGTGCAAAGTGTACTAATAAAACATTAAAAAATAAACTATCGGGCTGGAGATGGCTCAGCGGGTAAGAACACTGACTGCTCTTCCAAAGGTCCTGAGTTCAAATCCCAGCAACCACATGGTGACTCACAACCATCCTTAATGAGATCTGATGCCCTCTTCTGGGGTGTCTGAAGACAGCTACAGTGTACTCACATATAATAAATAAAAAATAGTTTAAAGAAATGTGTTTGCCTTTTTTAAAAAAAATAAAATAAAATAAGAAAATAAACTATCAGAGTGGCTGCACAAATCATCACTTGTACCTGTGCGTGTGTCCTTCCGGACACCCACGCCCAACCCCCACAAGAAGAGGTGCCTGTGTCGCTGGCTGAGTCCCCTTCTCACCAGGCAAGCACTACCCTGCTAGTTTTCCCAAGGCGTCATTCTGAAAGGTTTCCACACCAGGACTGGTCACACTCACCCTCCAGGGACAGTAGCTTTACAGCTGCCCGTGGAGGCTGCCTGGGGACAGCTGTGAAGGGAGTTTCTCAGAAGGGAGGACAGACATCCGTGTGCAGGGCAGAGGGGATGACCTTCCAGTGCAGTACACATGGTACTCACACCAGGCATGATTGGGTTGGCTCGTGTGCACGGCCACCCACACTTGGGCAAGTTCACACACCTGCTCTCACCCTCCCTCCACGCCCTCAGTCTCTTTCCCTTTCTCTACTCCCTCAGAAACGTTTCTAGTCCTCTACTTGGCTGGTGCCTGAACCCTGTTCAAATAAAGTCCTTACTTCACCCAACCTTGGTGAAGGACGCAATGACCTGTGTGGCAATGTTCTTGTCTCAGCCTCCTGGCACCATTGGTCCCCACTGACCACACTTCCTCCTCAGGCCACCTTAGCGTCTGTCCAAGCTCCATGCACCTGTTTTGCTTCTGAGAGCCCTTTTTTCCCCTTGTTAGCTAGAAGCACTAGGATCCGCCCTTGGACTTCTGATGTCCCCTTTGTGTGGGTACGTGAATATGCCACAGCATGAGTGGAGGTCAGACGATATCCCAAGGGAGTCAGTTCTCTTCCTCCACCTTCCTGGGGTCCCGGGGATTGAACTCCAGTCATTGGGCTTGGCAGCAAGCATGTTTATGGGCTGAGCCATCCATCTTCCTGGTCCTTGAGCAGGAAGCACCTATAATTCCAGCTGTCCATCAGCCAGACCTCTCCAGCTTCCTGTTGCTATGGACACGCCTCTTCCAGCTCCTATACTGGCTTCTCTCCAGCTTCCGGGTACCAGACTCTGGGAACCTTGGGTCTCTCTCCTCACACACTGCGTCAGAGCTATGCAATCTGTGACCCCTCAGCTGTCATCCGTAGCAACTGCCGTTGCTGTTCCTGCTCATTCCCAGGCAGTTTATCCTTGGCGGCCACAGTGAGCTGAGAGGGTGGGCCCCGCGGCTCCTCTGTTGAGAACCCTCCCAGCTTAGTTTCTGAGTCCTGCTTGCCTATAGGAGCCCTCAGTTTCCCGTCCCTTCTCCACCCCCACCCCTGCCCTTGCTGAGCAGCCCGCTACCACGGTATACACAGAAGCTTTGGCCCTGGCAGTGAACAAGCTTTCCACGAGAGAGGAAAGCGTGCATTGGGTCGGGTCTCAGCAAACACACAGCAAGATCAAAGGTCAACTCTATGCCCAGTTAGTAAGATTTTCCAGTTCGTCTCCTCACCCCCCAACCTCGGGTCTCCTCTGCCTCTTAGGGAATCATGGTGTCTTCCTGTCTGGCCACCACTTATCCAATATGACCTTCTGAAGAGGAAGTTGCTTCTTCATGACTGTCTATATGGTAGCCTGTGCACCCTTGAGGGACAGCAAAGACATGCCTGAGGCAGGTTGGGGTACGGGTTACGGTTGGTCTTGGCACAATCATAGGCCTGGTTGTGGTGCCCCCAGCGAGGGCAGGAATGTTCACAGCCCTGGAATCCTTCATGCCAGGGCATGGGTACAGCAGGCAGGCCTTGAGGATGGATACTGTCAGCCATCTCTGCCTGCTCAGTGCAGCCACAGAGCAACAAGGCCAGGAACCTTGAAGGAGCAGAGGTATAGCTCTGGGCTGGGAGGAGTGGGGAAAGAGGGAGGGAGGTAGAGTGGTAGGACTTCTATCCTGTCCTCTCCAGAGAAAATCAACCCATTGCTGAGGTCAGGCGTCTCCTGAGCTTCCTGCCTCTCAACACAGTTGCGCTGGGGACTTGGTTTTTCCAACACGTAAGCCTTAAGGAACATGTTCAAGCCACAACAGTGACCTTGGGGGCAGGGTAAGCTGCTGAGGGTAGGACTGTGTGGTGCCATGACAGAGAAAGCCACCTGCCATCAAAAGTCACGGGACAGGGAACAGGGCCTAGAATAGCTGGAACTTTCAAATCTATCAGCCTACCAACTTGTCTCTCTCCTACCCAGGGGCTCAGGATGGCCTTGAACTCATAGCAATCCACCTACCTCAGCTGGTTGAATGCTGGTCATGTGTCACCATAATGACCTACCTGCTGTTTCTCTCAGGGAGCCAGTATTATTTTTGTGTGTGTATGCCTGACTAACTCACAAGCAAAATAACTTCCTCCCATCCACCTGCATGTACCTCAGATCTACAGCACACACTCAGACGCCTGCCTCAGCAGGTATGGCCTGGGGCCTCGCTGTGGCTCCCTGACCTCGGAGCCTCTCCCACTGCTCACTAGCATACATGCTGTGATCATAAAAAGAGAAAGAGCTATAAGAATGTGTTCTGGCAGGGTGTGGGGGAAGGGGGTGCCTCAGCGGGCCCATGCCAAGGCACCCCTTCCCCCTGAGGGACCAGACACACATTGGTATTGATGTGTTAGAACAGTGGCTCCAGTCAGAACATACCACACACTAGGCCCAAACAGTTCCACATGTAAGAGGTTTAGTTGAGAGGGAGAGGGGGGCAGTAGCGGAGAGAGAGGAGGGAG
>NW_022196912.1:124720973-124742407 GCF_008632895.1 Mastomys coucha | reverse complement strand
GTGTGCATTCTGCCGTAGTGGCCACAGGTAAAGGTGGGAGGTGAGCCCAATAGATTCTGGGAATATGGTGGCTGTTGCTCTGGCAGGTCTGTGAGGCCCGCCCACGTGACATCTCGCTTTGGAGGCCCTGATGCTAACAGGTATAGAATAGAGTTTATTTAGAGCATGGGGAGGGGAGTTAAGAGGATAGCAGAGGCAGAGAAAGGCAGAGAGAAGGAGAGAGTAGAGAAGTAGGGGCTGGCCATGACCATGTGGAGAGTGGGGGGAAGGGAATGGGGAGAGGCGGGGAGCAAAGGGGCAAGAGGCAAGGGAGGGGAGGAGCATACCTGGCTGCTGCCAGGTATCTGTGGGGGTGGAGTTTATACAGAATGCTAACAATAGGTTCCCCCTGAACGCCATTCAGCAACTCATGTAGACTTTTTGGCTAAGTGCCTGTGCACACACTGCTTCCGAGCAGTGAGACAGGGATCGGGTGGCTCTGTGGCTCAAGAGCCCTCTGGAGAGCCTAGCTAGGAGAGGACGTCAGAGACTTGGCTTCAGAGACTCCAAGTGCCCTCCTGGCCTTGGAACCTGTGCCCTTTCACCCTCATGACACAATGGCTGTCGACAGAGCTATGTCTCACCTAAACTGTGCAGAAGTAGAATTGGGTAAGGAGCCCCATGAGGAGCTGCAGGAAGCCCTCTCTCCACATCTCCTCCCTAGGGCGGAGGAGGAGGAGGAGCTGGGGTCCGTTTGTTTTGGTACATTTTCCATCATAATAGACATCCAGAAGACAACAGCTTGGGGGGGGGGGGCGCTGGAGAGATGGCTTTGCGGTTAAGAGCAAAGGCTGCTCTTCCAGAGGTCCTAAATTCAAATCCCAGCAACCCATGGTGGCTCACAACCATCTGTAATAGGATCCAGTGCCCTCTTCTGGTGTGTCTGAAGACAGCTACAATGGACTCTTATAATAAAAATCTTTAAAAAAGACAAGAGTTTGAAGAAACCAGAGAAGAACGCTGCCTTGTGCTGGGATCTCAGCTGGCAGACTGCTATAAACATGTTTTATAGGCTAGGTTACAAACATGCTTGTATGCACTGGGCTGTCTGTCCCCTCTCTGGACTGGAGAGCCTGGTCTATCTCTTGGGACTGCTTAGCTGACCTAGGGTAATGTGATAGCTATTCCTGGTTTGACTACATCTGGCATGAAATACAATCCAGAAATGGAGGGCACACTTGTGATCTAGGTCCTGAGGCTGGGAGTCACAGGCTTCTGACATGGATCTTGATAAGTAGATCTTGAGGCATAGTGGCCATGAAAAACTTAGTCCCAGGCAAAGTAATACACACCTTTAATCCCAGGAGACTGAGGCAGGCAGATCTCTGAGTTCAAGGTCAGCCTGGTACAGAGCAAGTTCCAGACCTAGGCGTGGCCCTAGGATCTTCTGCTGGAGGCGCCCACCTAAGGAAGTAGGAAGAAGACTCGCTCTTTCTCACCTGTTTGCACTTATTGCCAGCACATCTGTTGGAACCGACTTCTTCAGGATTCCAGCTTATGTAGAAGACCAGCTGTAACTTTAATTTTTCTCTTTTTCACTCTGTAGACCAGGCTGGCCTCGAACTCAGAACTCCACCTGCCTCTGCCTCCCAAGTGCTGGGATTAAAGGCATGCGCCACCACCATCTGGTAACTTTTTTTTTTTCAAACCTTATTTTTAATGATGGCTCTTAAATGTTTTAACCTCCCTGTTAGCCCACCACCCACCAGAGGTAGTGGAAAAGAAAGGATACTGGGAAGTGGACCTGTTTAGAAAGGTTCTTTGGAGCACAGAACCTCTGGTTCCACCTGCGTTGTCTGGAAACCAGCAGTTCACAGGTCAGCAGTGGCAGCTTGATGCATTTGCAAACCCTGGAGGATAACCCAGCAATCCTGTTCAGGAGAGTCGGGAGAGCAGACAGGGGCCAGCAGCAGGGGCACGACCTAGCAGAGACAGCCAGGCCTCAGCCTCGCTCAGGCCATCAGGAGGGACCCGGAGGGACCCGGAGGGATCCTAGAAGTTAGTTCTCTGCTCTGCCTCTCTCTTTCAGGGAAGAGAAGATCAGTGAAGACTCACAAGTGTTGCACAGCTAGCTCTATAGGCAAGCCAAGCTCAGCCTCCATCTCTATCCTTTTTCTCCAAACATCACATGTCCACCATGGGCAAGACCATTAGCCCGAGTTCATTGAAGTGGCAAGAACTGCAGCCTGCAGCACACCACAAGTTCTTTTTGTGTGCGCGCATGCGTGTGTGTGCGCGCGTGCGTGCGTTTCTATGAAGTCTCAACAAATGCAGCTCAACTATGCAATGTAAGGCAGAACAATACATACATTTCGTTAGGTAACAATCCTCCATCACGTGTCCTTTCATTTCACATGCTTGCTTTAGCAGAACATCCTCTCTCCTGTGTCTGCTTCAGCTAAATGTTCCTTCACGAGACTGCCTTAGCCTTTCACCTGTGTCCACGTCAGGAAAACACTCCTTCACGTGTTTGCCCCAGCAAAACACCATCCAACACAACTGACTTTCCAAAGAACCTTTATGTTTCCACTTCAATTGGCCGAAACAACTAGCCTCGTGAGGCTGAACATCTAGTAGATTCTTAGGCTTCCCTTTACAGCTGCCCATTGTTGGGTTAGTGGGATGGCAGACTAACTCATTACAATAAACTCACTATAGAGCAACATTGCATACATTCTGTGACTCTAGAGAACCCTAATACAGGTACAGAATAACAGGAAGTCTCCATGTGTGCATGTGCGCATGTGCGCATGTGTGTGTGTGTGTGCCTGCTTAAGTCTGCTCAAAGGACCCAGGTGAGAGAGACACCAGCCTAAAGTCCCATAGCCCCTGCTGGCACGGAGGAGCCAAAGGTTGAAGGCTGTGTACACATTTGCTTTGAAGGCACTGGCTGTGTGCTGACAGAGGCAGGAGAAAGGCCGGAGGAGACTGCATGACCCCATGGCTCTGAGCATCTAAGGAAAGCTAGCCCCGCCTGTGAATGGAGTTTGGAACTATTTCATCAGGGGATCCTTGCCTCTGATAAGGTGGGGTGAGAGTTCCAAGGCCCAGGCGTGACAGCATTAATTCGTGCATTTGGAATGGACTTAGAGCTCCCATTGACTCCTCAAAGTGAGGACTTCACACTCCCTCAAGCAGGGTTTCTCTGTAGTCCTGGCTATCCTGGAACTTGCTTTCTAGACCAGGTTGGCCTTCAGTTCAGAGATCCACCTGCCTCTGCCTCCTGAGTGCTGGGATTAAGGGGATGTGCCATATTATACTGGACTTAAATAACTACCTCTTAGCAGGCATCATAATTGTGCCCACTCCCACCCCACCCCACCCCACCCCACCCCTTCTGTGTTAGTGGTGAAGTCAAAGTGAAAGTGCTTAGCTCAGGAGAAAACACAATGGGCACTATAAACAGCTCTTATCCACTCACCCATCCATGCCTTTCTTATGAGGTTAGAGCCCAGGCTAGCTGCTGGTAGGGCGCTGGCAGGGCAGAGCAAGGTGCAACCATTTTTTAATATTTCATTTATTATATGTAAGTACATTGTAGCTGTCTTCAGACAAGAGAATCAGGTCTTGTTAGGGATGGTTGTGAGCCACCATGTGGTTGCTGGGATTTGAACTCAGGACCTCTGGAAGTGCTCTTAACCACCGAGCCATCTCTCCAGCCCCAAGGTGCAACCCTTTAAGCGCTCAGTCCTATTCTAGGCCTTCCCACACACAGATGGGATGACAGCTGGATGTCTCCCCAAGGTCAGTGAGGGTCAGAGCAAGGGAGGCCCAGAGCAGGACTCCTGCTCCAGCCGCCAGCCAGGGAGCCTATTCTCGCGTGCAGCCCTCGGACCGCTCAGACCCAGCTCCAGGCGCCTGCAGACTCGCCCCGCCTCCATCGTGCCCCGCCCTCCCAGCTCCTCCCCGTCCCCGGCTTCTCACGCCGCACCCCACCACCCGGAGCCCTCAAGTTTCTCCGAAG
This sequence comes from Mastomys coucha, assembly GCF_008632895.1. NCBI lineage: Eukaryota > Metazoa > Chordata > Mammalia > Rodentia > Muridae > Mastomys > Mastomys coucha. The sequence goes on along the minus strand of NW_022196912.1, from coordinate 124,738,404 downwards.
TTTTCCGCGGGTCCCTCTGAGAGTCCCGCCCCCTGGTCCGTGACGCAACAATGGTGCAGCGCGGCGACCAATGGGCAGCGGCGGGGGCCGGCGGCGTGAGCCAATGGCGGTGGCGGCCCGGCCCGCGGTCCTGCCCGGCCCCGGCCGCACTGCGCCGCCCGCCGCCCGCCTCTCGACCGCGCCGGCACCGGCTTTGGGAGACCCAGTCGCGGCGGCTCCGAGTGCGGCGGGCGCGGGCGGCGGCGGCGGTGGCGGCCTCCGCTCCGCGTCCTGGGGTCTGGATCTGCTCGCCCGTGTTGGGACGGCGTGCTCCTCGGCCCGCCGCAGGGACAGGGTCGCGCGGCTTGGTGAGTCGCCTGCCCCGAGCGCCCCCGTGCGCAGGTGCAGCCCCCAATCCTGGCCACCGGCCCGCAGACACTCGGGCGCGCCCCGGGAGGGGTCAGGGAGGATCTGGCCGGCGGCCCAAGCTCCAGTCACAGAGCCGCGGCCGTGACTCTGCCCAGTGACGTGGGGCGGCCGAACTTTACGTAACCCGCCCGGCACCCCACGCGTGCCAATACGGTGCACCTGGGGCGCAGGGGGCCCAGGTTCGGGGAAGGAGCTGCAGGCATGCCAACCCCCCTCCCCCAGGGGCGTCCGCCGCAGCGCACTCCATAGTGCCCACCTCTGTAACCCAGTTGCCGCTAATGGTCATGACACTGTGGACGAGGCCCTCTAGCTGTCCCAGGTCCCTTGTAACCTGGAGCTGGAGGCTGTAGGGCTCTTGGGCAGGGAGGCCAAGGGTGAATGGCCAGGGCTCAGGTTTGAGGCTGGGGGCACAAGGTTGAGGTAGGGTTTAAACTGGAGTCCGCAGTGTCTGGAACGGGCCTCAAAGAGAACGCAGGAGACCAAGGCTCTTGTCCTGGCTCAGCCTAACTTGGTGACTGACCTTGGACTAGCTTGTCCCCGGTTGAAAATTGGGATGGCAGTGTCGGCCCCCTGTGGATGGACCTGGAGTGGACGCTCCAATCCCTCCGTTGACTTCACCTTTTCCCTCCTCCCAGGAGCTCATTCCTGATGGGCAGCAAAATTGTGGATAAAGGAGCCAGAGCCACTTCCTAAGTCGGGCTGCGGGCGCACTGCCAGCCCTGGGACACCGCTTTCTCTATGTGGAAGCTCGGGTTTGGTGTGTCAGAGTGAACAAGCATCTCCAGAACCCAGGGCCGCCTACAGGAACCAGGTAGGTCTATGGGAGTTATCTCCACGACCCTCCTGGAAAGAAGCCTGAGGAAAGAGCTTGGAGTCAGCCCTTTCATGACTCCAAGAGGTGGAGTTGGGGCTGGAGTTGGGGCTTTGAGGATGATTTGGGCTCAACTTGAGCTGTGGGCCTGAGTCTTCTGGGGTGTCCCATGGGCTCCTCTTTATTTGCAGTTTGAAGGACCTGGCTCAGGTGTGAAAGGAGCCCTTTGAAGGTTCCAGGGCTGCAGAGGGTTGGCAATCGGAAGGCTCCAGCAGATCTCCAGCCTTCTCTAGCACAAGCGAGAGAGGAAGTGGAGGTGCAGAAATTCAAGCACGGTTTTGGGCCTAGGAGAGAATAGAGCTGGGGGCAGTGACAGGCAGAGCCAATTCACTTGACCCCACTTCGTCTCACAGGTTGGTCTGGGTGGTGTGACCCATGCTTTGAGGCCAGGAGACTCCTGGAGGCCAGCATGCCGTGGGACGCCAGGCCTGGACACAGCGCCAACGGAGGGCCCGAGGGTCCGGGCGCAGCTCGCTTGCGGGTGCAGAAGCAGTGCCGGAAGTCATCCTTCGCCTTCTACCTGGCAGTGCGAGATCTGCTGCCAGTGTGGCTACTTGAGGACATGCGTGCCAGTGAAGCCTTCCACTGGGACGAGCGCGGGCGCGCTGCCGCATATTCTCCATCGGAGGCCCTGCTCTACGCGCTCGTGCATGACCACCAAGCCTACGCTCACTACCTGCTAGCTACCTTCCCGCGGCGGGCACTCGCCCCTCCTAGTGCGGGCTTCCGCTGCTGCACGGCGCCCGGACCGCACGTGGCGCTGGCCGTGCGCTACAACCGCGTGGGCATCCTGCGCCGTATTCTGCGAACCGTGCAGGACTTCCCGGCTGAGGAGCGCGTGCGCTTCCTGGACCGGCGCGGCTGCAGCCGCGTGGAGGGCGGTGGCACGTCGCTGCACGTGGCCTGTGAACTCGCACGCCCCGAGTGCCTCTTTCTGCTGCTTGGCCACGGAGCTTCTCCAGGCCTTCGAGATGGCAGTGGCTTTACACCTTTGGAGCTGCTGCTGCGCCAGCTGAACCAGGACGCCAGCTCAGCCCCTACTGCGGCTGAAGCCGCCGCTGCCAACGTCAGCGCTGCCGCAGCCAACACCACTTCGTCTGGGGAGGTGTGTCAGCGTCGCCTGCTGCTGCTTGACCTGCTAGCACTGTACACCCCGGGGGGTGTCATAGGCCCAGCTCGATGTGAACTGCTAGGAGACCAGCTACGCTGGCAGCGGTTGCTGGGGGAGGACAAGTTCCAGTGGCTAGCAGGGCTGGCGCCGCCCTCCCTCTTTGTCCGTGCCATGCAGGTGCTGGTCACCACTATCTCACCTGGCCGCTTCCCGGAGGCCTTGGATGAACTGCCTCTGCCACCCTTTTTGCAGCCCTTGGACCTCACGGGCAAGGGCTAGACTCAGGGGACCCTGACACAGCATTTGGGGACAGAAGTATTTTTGAGAGCATTGTACTTGGCACTTTACATATATGGATCTTTGACTGTACAGAGGAATCTGTCTGGTCTGTTGCATGCATTTGGGGTAGGGCTGCCAAGTTGTTCCAGTGTATGAGCTCCCTGCTCAGCCAAGGATAAGGGTGAGGACCCACAGTCCCCGGGGAGGTGACAACTGAGACAGGAGAGGAACAGGAACAGAAGGTGGGGACTCTAATGACCAAGCAAGAGGACAGAATGTGCTGAGGCCCAGGGGACAAGCTTGTGTGGTTCAGACTGGTTCCCCCCCCCTGTGTTGTCAGCCTCATAAATGGCCCATGAGTTGGACTTGATCCTATGTCCAGCAGGACAAGCAGAGCTGAGCAGGTAGCTATAGCAGTTGAGTGGGAGCCAGGCTTGTATGTCTGTCTTCTCATCTCACACTGAACCATTGCTTCTCCACCCGGGCCTGGAATTGGCCCTTGGCCCTGAGTCAGGATTGGCAGGTGCTAGCCCTGGGTTTCCCCACCTGCTTCACCACAGGCTTTGGGTCCTCTGCATTCTTGTCTCCTCATCAGAACCAGGTGTGCCTTCCAGGTCCCCCTGCCCAGCCCCAGGGATGGCTTACCTACTCACAGTGGATGTTAGGTGACACTTATGGGCCTGTGTTACCCCTGGATAGGCTTCTCTCCTACCCTGGAGAGCTGCTTTCTGCTGGACACTTCAGAAGACTGGGGACTTGTTAAGGAATGTACCCTTATCCTTCAGGATAAAGGGACCCTGGCTGCAAAGTTGGGTTCACACCCTGAGGAACTTCGAGACTGGGGAGGGCCCTTCCCTATCCAGAGATTTTGCTGGGCTGTGAAATTCAACCTTTGTGGCATAGGCTTGTAGGCCATGATGTGCTGCCAGCAGCAGAGGCTAGCAGTCTGTCGAAGTGGCCAGCCTGTTTGGGGGCACCTGCTGCTCAGTGCTCCTGAGTGCAACATGCGGGGTTGGGGGTGGGAATGTCCAGGGTGCTGAGCCACAGGAGGGAAAGTCCAGAGAACAGGAAAGGCCCTAGGCTTTGCCACCTGTCCTGGGCCCGTGTTATTGTCAAGGGATTTTAGGCTGTTTCCCATGCCTGAAAAAGGGTGCTTGCTGGTACAGATCCTTCATCTAGACTGGAGGCTCTGCTTCCCATCTGCCTGAGTAGTTTCTCAGCTGTGGCAACTGTGGGTGATGGGTTAGTGTCTTCTGCCCATTCACTTCCCATGGACTTCTAGGAGGCCCCAAGTTCAGATGCCATTGGTGGTAGCTTTCCTTAATTGCAGGACATGACCAATAGCTTGCTGTAGCTCCTGGGGAGCCTCACAAGCTGGGCACCTGTTGGGGATCTCAGCTTCCCTTCACATCTCCCTACATCAGTGCCCTTTGAGGTCTGCTGGTGCAGAGCTAGGTGCTTCTCTGGCCCCTTTACATAGACAAACTGCTGCTTTCCTAACAACTTCCCCAGAGCTGCTTGACCTGGAGGAGCATCAGTGTGCTATGTAGACATTGTGGTCATCAGGGAGACCTTGTGGGAGGAAATGGCACCATAGAGGAAGGACCCAGCTTGAGGAAGGTACAGAGGGGAACATCAAGCCCGGGAGGGGTGGATTGGCTCATGATGACAAGCACGAGTGACGTGGTTGTCACCGTGGAAGGGGATTGGTTCACTGCCGAGCGGTCCCCCAGGCCCCTGTGCCAAGGCAGAAGACTCTCCAAGGACACGGATTTGGGTGGGGCCTCACTACTAGGAGGTGAAAGAAGACAGGCCCAGAGGGGTAGAGAACCCTTGTCATCTTCCTCAGAGGAAGGCCTGATTTCTGCCATAGTTGCTTATTGTCATGTGATGTCTGGTACAGGCCTGTGCTTCAGGAAGCAAGAGGGCCTGGAAAGGTGGTGCAGGCTGATAAGCAAGGCCTCACTTATCACTGGGATGACTGTTTCTGAGAGGAAGGTGGGTGGCCTCAGTGTGTGGCTTAGCTGTCCCCTCGGCCCTCCAGCCCCAGGCAGGGCTGTGGTGTCACCTGACACATTACCATCCTGGTCATGAGCTTGCAGGACTGACTAGAGCTTGCCAAGCCCTGTGCCGGCATGGCATCCACTATCAGCTAGGTGACCTTGGTGTCTCCAAAACATACAAGCGAATGGTGTTCTCTTGGTTAATTCTTCACTTGCCCCCATCAAATGTATGTGTCCCCAGGAGATCTGTACTGTACTCCGGTTAAAGAGTTCAGGAGTCAGAATTCTGGACCCTAAGGCCTATTAGGGAAGGTCAGCCCCTCAGTAATGCTGCTCCCTCTTGTGTATGCTCCCTACATGGGCTCCATCTGCCTCAGCCTCCGCTCCATTTCCTACCTAGCCTCAGTGTGGACAGCGGTTCTGTACGCTCCCTAGGAGGCAGGAAGAACACAGATTCTCCAAGGCTAGCTTCTAGTAACTGCAGGACCATAGTGGTCCTGACGATCAAGAGATCACAGTCGGGCTGGAGAGACGGCTCAGTGCTCTTCCAGACCTAGGTTTAACTCCCAGCACCCTCACAATAGCTTACGACAGTTTATAACTCCATTTCCAGGGGATCTGATGCCCTCTTCTGACCAAGTTGACCACCAGGCATGCACATGGTACACAGACTTACATGCAGGCAAAACACTCCTGAACATGAAATAAATTTTAGGAAAAAAGATGCCAGAGCTCAGAATATAGTTCACTGGTCTGACTGCCTAGCAGCTAAAAAGCCATGGGTTTGTTCAACAGCACCAAATAAACCTGGGTGTGGTGGTTGGGCATAGTGGTGTACACTCTAATCCCAGCACTCCTGAGGTAGAAGCAAGCAATGACTTCCTTGGCCATGTAGTCAGTTTTAAGTCAGCTTGGGCTATGTGAGACTGTCGCAAAAATTTTTATCAAGGTTAGCCTAGGCTACATGAGTTTTAGGCTACTCCTGTCCCTGTCTCAAAAGAGCAAACATTCATGCTGGTGTCCCCCACACCCTCTGATGACTGGCTCTGACTGTAAAAACCTGAGATGATAAGACAGACACAGAGGCAGCAGTTTGTAGCTTGATGAGTTGTGACTAATGTCTGTCTACATGGGTGTGACTGTTGTCCCAGCCTAGGGAGAAGTGTAAATCTCTCCCGCCACTGCTATCTAGACATTTAGGTTTTTTCTCTTATACAGCACAGGGCTGTCAAGATGGCTCAGTGGGTAAAGGTTGCTTGCCACCCAAGCCTGGCATCCTGAGTTCAATCCCTGGAACACATGTAAAGGGGCAAGGAAAGGATAAGTTCTCTCACCTCCACACTTGTGCTATGGAATGCACACCCACCCACACGTGCTTATAAACATACAAATGAATAGAGTCCAGCATGGAACACTGGGGTTGTGGGGAGCAGTCCAGTCCTTCAGGGGAGGCTCTGCCCACCCTGCTCATCAGTGGGCTGCTGGCTTCCTGCATGTTCATGTTGTCTTGATGTATTCTTACAGATTTTTCTTCTGGCAGTGCTGGGAGATGGAACCACATTAAGCAAGTGTTTTACACCAACCATCCCCCTGACCCCAAGATTCAGTATTTTTTTAAGATCACCATGGTAGGTACTGGAGAAATGGTTCAGTGATTAAGAATACTGGCAGCTTTTCTAGAAGACCCAGGTTCAATTCCCAACACTACATGGCAGCTCACAACTGTTTAACTCCAGTTCCTAAGGACTTGGCACATTTACACAGAGTCACATGCAGGCAAAAACACCAGTGCACATAAAATAAGAAAGATCACCATGGTGTAAGCACTTCCAATTATTTTATGAAAAGGATTTTTTAAATGCTCTTGGTGTTGATTTTGTGATATTTGACTCAAATACCATTAATACTGCAAAATTAAGAGAATTGAGTTTCTACATGTAAATTTTATTTAATTTTGAAATAAATAATACATTTACATGGCTCAACATTCAAAGAATTAAAAAAAGACACAGACTTGGAAACAATCACTGGCCAGCTGTTTGTCCCAAGTGAGAACTTGTCTCTCTCTGCGCCTCCTAAAGAGTGAAGCACACAGAGCCCCACCATGCAGTGTTCTCTACCTGTAAACAGTACTGCACTGAGAGGCCAGAAGGATTTCACACCACCCTAGATCGCCTGTGGGACCCTCCAGGACGCTCTGCTGACATCTATCCTGTGCCATTACAGGCATGTACTCAAGCTCATAAAGACAGCGGCACCCTCCCTGCTTGGTTCTATTTGTTGCCTCCTGGGAACTGAAGCCAGGGACTGCGTGCCAGGGAAGGCCTGAACCACTGTGCCACATACACAGCTCTAGTTTTGTCCTTGACTAATTTTCAGAGACGGCATTTTTAGTGTTAGGGTTTTGGACTGAGGACCCCCCAGAGGCCTTCTCAGAAGGCTATGCCTTTGGGGTCTCCCATTGGAGGATGTTTCTGTGAGCTGCCTCTTCACCTCCTTTGTCCATCTTTGTGTTGCGTTTGTTCCTACTGGTCTGGACAAGTTTGACATGGATGCCAATGTTGTGGCAATCATGACTCTCTGTTTGTTTACTCTTAAATTCAGATTTTTTTTTTTTTGAGACAGGATCTTTGTGGTCCAGGCTACTCTGGAACTTAGGGCAATCCTGCCTCAGTTTCCAGAGCGCTGAGATCGCAGGCATACTCAAGAGTCCTACGCAGATAGGGATTTCGATCTGTTGTCCATCACTAAGCCATACCCCAGCCCCACACAGGATTTCTCACTTACAGGCTCTACATTTTGAATAAGTAAAATCTCCATATGGGTTTTCTGTGGCTGTCCCATCATCTGAGTATAGAAAGCAGAGGCAGGCTTCTTGCTCAGTGGAAGGAGCGGCTCAGCACAGCAGCCGTTGGCTCCTCCCCTGCAATGCCATGGAATGCTGCCGTGCTGACTAACTACAGGGCTGCCTGGCTGCCTGGGGTGAAGGTCCTGCCATGGTCTGGGCCCCACCTGGCATGCTGGCCCTTGCTGGGGCAACTCCAGGAGTTTGTGGCATCAGCATAGGTCAGCAGATTTGCCAAGCTGGGTCCTGGTGTATGTTCACTGTGTGACTGCGAATAAGGTACCCAACCTCTCTGAGGTTGAGAGACTAACCATATTCTTCCTCCTGGGCTCTAGAGAAGGGACATGAAGCTGAGAGACCTGAACAGTAACATGGGCTGCCCTGTCTCTCCAAGAGAAACACCCCAATGGTGATTCTGAAAGAGCTACACTCATAGACTTCTTTGTATGGAATCTGACGTCTTTAGCAGGACATGGTAGTGTACATCCATAATCCCAGAACTTTAAAAGGTGGAGGGCAGGAAGATCAGCAAAGGCCATCCTTGGCTAGCTACATGGTGAACTGGAGTCCAGCCTGGGCTACAAAAGACTGACTCCTAACAATAACAAAAGACTAATGTCTTGAGATTGCCCTTCACTCTGTCTTCTTTGGGGCATTCTCTCTAGGACTGCCAGAGGGTGTGTGTTGCTGTGGAATGGTGCTGCCCGCTGTACTGTCTACACCAGCCGCTTCAAACCACCCAGGCAGTGGCGCTATGCTGCAGTGTGGCTGGGCTGCTGGGCTTACTGCAGGCCTCCCAGCTCACTCATCAGACTCAACAGTTGGAAAAAGTAAGATTTTGCATGATCTCAAAGCACAACTAAAATTTAAAACCAAGAAGACAATCGCCCAAAGCACTGAGCTAAAACTGGTCTAGGAGTGTCCAAGTTAGCCTGGGTTTAACTGCACTGTTGTCCGTGGGCTTAGGGAGTGCTGCCACGGCGAGGAGCCCGGCAAGGCGTACCATTCACAGAAGAGGATGAGCCCGCCCGGGGCTGTCCCTGCTGTCACTGAACTCTTAAAAAGGTGTCTATAAAATGAAGTACAGCCATAGCTCCCAGCAGCTCGTCACTGCTGAGATCCGGAAGCCTCTGCATCGTTACTGTTGGGGCCCTGACACATGCTTAGTAGAAAACAGACATCAAGTAACTGCCTGGACCAGGCAGGCTAAAAAAGGCAGCCAGTCTGGAGCAGTGACAGGGGCCTGGTGGGTGGGGTGGGCAGCAGGCTCAGGGAAGGACACACGGTGGGTAGCCTGCCCTTGAACCTCAGATGCTCTGTCCCAACCACTTCGATGGGACATGGCAACTGTGAGCAGAGGCACTGTATTCCAGCAGCCACTGGGGAGTCAATGCTATAGCCACTGCAGACACCGGCTGCTCTTGGGCTGAGGACATGATACTGGATGGCCACCCCTGCAAAGCTATAGCCAGACAAGGTGGGCTTAGGATAAACCGCATGAAGGAACAAAAGACCTTCATTGTTCTAAGATACATTTATCTTCTAATTTGTGAGATTTGATTTTAAGTGAGGTATCTTATTCAGGTTTGTAACATAACAAACAAAAAGGCAATTACTAGATTCATCTTTTGAGGAAGAGCCTGGCTTTAGGACACCTACAAGCACACTAGTCAAGTGTCACCCAAAGATGTCTCTAGATTAGCTCAGCACCCCTGTGCTGGACTACATGGACCATGTGGGCACCTGCACTCTGTCTGCACCCATTGGCTGTTGTATTGGTCGAGGTGGGAGGGGGGTGGGCAGCTACCCTGAGTGTGGGCAACATGACGAGGCTAGGGTGTGTGCATGCTACCCAACACAGCCCCGCACCTCATCCTGCATGGATATTTTCCCACCTGGAATATCCAGTGTGGGATGTGCGCTGTGGCCTGTATCTCTAGGAGAGAAGTGAGGGACCCCTGTGATAAAGTTAACACTGCCACCAAACACATCTAGTGGCTGCAAGCTCTGACCTGCAGGCCATGTGGTCTGGGGTTCTGGTATGGACATGTGCCCAACTCTTCCTGGCTTTGAGCCATCTGCCTCTGGTGGTGTCCCTCTTGGCTCACACCAGGCCCCGTAGTTGCTGATAAGAATTTACTGTGGTGCACAGTTAACTAGTGCATGCAGCTGAGCAGCAGCCACTGTCCCACTTGGAGGTGACCTTGGTAAGATGTCAAAGGTGCTGCTCTACAGTGACAGTTCCGAGCACATGGCTAAGGCTGTGAGTTCTGTAATGAGACCAAAACAAATACAGATGAAAACAAGTGTGGGGTGTCCAGCCTGGTGGATGAGGCATGTCCATACGTGAGCCACTGGGAGGTAGTGGCCTCCATCACAGAACCCGGCTTCCTCCTTTCACTGGCTGTCTGGGCTCCTTCAGATGACCTCCCACTCGTCCTCCAGCTCCTCAGGGTGGGAGGTGGCTGCCTGGCTGTTCTGGATGTTGTGTGAATGGCTGAACGTCTTTGTCAGTCGCTGAAGGAGACAGCCAGAGGGGCCCACTGCCCACAGCTCGTCTGATGAAGTTACTGCAAAGATGACAGCCAGTCAGTTTTGTAAACGGTATAGTCTGAGACAAGGGGCATGGGTGGTGCTTGGCCCTGGCTCTGGTCTGGACTCTATGACATTATGGTTCAGGGAAGAGGAAGAGCTGGCTGTTCATCTCTCCAACCTGTGCTGTGTTCACTTAATGTAATTTCTTTTTTTTTTTTTTTGGTTTTTTGTTTTTTGTTTTTCAAGACAGGGTTTTTCTGTGTAGCCCTGGCTGTCCTCGAACTCAAAAATTCTCCTGCCTCTGCTTCTTGAGTGCTGGGATTAAAGGCATGCACCACCACTGCCTTCACTGTAATTCCTTAGGTTTTGTTTTTGAGACAAGAGTCTTACACTATAGCCTAGATTGGCGTGAACCACTATGTAGCCCAGGTTAGCCTATAACTCACAATCTACCTCCTCAGCCTTTCAAGTATTAGGATTACAAGTGTGGGGGCTGGAGAGATGGCTCAGCGGTTAAGAGCACTAACTGCTCTTCTTGAAGGTCCTGAGTTCAAATCCCGGCGACCACATGGTGGCTCACAACCATCCGTAATGAGATCTGACGCCCTCTTCTAGAGTGTCTGAAGACAGCTACAGTGTACTTACATATAATAAATAAATAAATCTTTAAAAAAAAAAAAGGATTACAAGTGTGTAGCTCTGCATGCAGTTTGCTACAAGCTGTGGAACGAAACTGTTCCTGCGGAACCTGTGTCTGGATCCTTCCCACAGGCAGGCCTTGGCTCTGGCTCTGGCTGTGGGGATGTGGGGCTGAGTTGAAGCAGGCTCTTTACTTCCCTTCACCCCTGCCTTGCCCACCGCTCCACCACTTATCTTCCCCAGGAGACACCGAGTCCCCCAGCACCTGTGAAACAGGACACGCTGCCTGGGATTTTCTTCCAGTAGTCCCCAGCAGGATTTTTGTCTGTGACGCCATAGCGGCGGGCAAGGTCACCATTTGGACAGCGGGCCCACACAGTCCTGGTACTCAGGGCCAACTGGCAGGCCTGCAATCCTGTGGGAATGGGAAAACTTGGTATCAGCTCACCTCTGGAACATACATACAGAGCACCATTCCCAGTGCTACTCTCTCCAGACACTGTTGGCTACCAGGGTGTCTTGTGGTGACACAGTACAGTGCTGGGCACCAAGGCAGAGAGTGCCAGGAGGCTAGTCGAGTTGGGGCACGGAGAAAACTCTATTCTAGCATACCCCACAGTAGGCTGGCCTGGGTTCTCCCAGCAAGGAATGCCCTTCAGGTCTTTACCTGGCTCCTGCTTCAGAACATCTCAGACCCAACAGAACACCTCTACATGGCCCCTTGGTGGGTGACAGCCTGTTTTACAGACAGTGGGGCTGGGAGACCTCAAGTTAAAATGATTTCAGCTCCTGTCTTCCGTGGCTGTGTGTGGGACAATAGGATAGCTGTTACATTGTTCCTACCTGGCACGTGCTCCCAGTCTGTCCCCACAGGCATCTCCTCAGTGATTCCCGTCCGCACATGCACATTCCATCTGCTATCCAGGGCCCACAACATCTGGTCATTGGGGCTGGAATGGACGCTGACCAATGTGACCCCAGCAAGCTGGAAACAGGAAGGGTCAGTCCTCAGAGAAGTCCTCAGAGAAGGACAAGGGTTTAGGGAGCTCTCCAGCAAGCACACTGCAAGCACACGCGTGCACACACACACACATGCACGCACGCACGTAAGCACGCACGCGCACACAATTGGAAATCACTGAGATGGCGCCGTCTCTTTGAAGAGTGATTAAATACAATCCACAGACACTTAGCTAACTAGGAGAAAAAGAGAAGGCGAATTAATAAACTTAAGAGATGAAAAATGGAGAGTTGCAAAAAAAAAAATACCAATGAAATCTAGAGGGTCATTAGGGAATGCTTCCCAAAAATCTGTATTCAAAAACTCTACAGGAATTCTTAGATATAAGGATGAATTCTTAGACATATGTGACCTACAAACCTACCTCAAGAATTATAGAAAGCAGATGCTTTGATAAGAAATGAGATAGACATGGCAATCGCCTCCTGACAGACAAGCCCAGAACAGAGGGCTTCATGGTTTCTTTCAAAAGACCTTAAAAAAGGAACACACACATCGAGCTCTTGGAACTAGTCCACAAGGCAGAGAGGACCTGAATGTTATCAAACATATTCATCCTACCAAAACCAGACAGGGACAAAATAAAAAGGGAAACTACAGTCTGATTTCCCTGGTGAACACAGATATGAAAATTCTCAGTAAAATACTTGCAAAGTGAATTCAAGAACATAAAAAGACATATATCTCAATCAAGTGTGTTTTAATCCAAAGATGCAGGAATGGGTCATCATATGAAAACCAATACATTATAGTACATAGATAAGACAGAAATCACATCTCTGAAGATGTAGATAAGGCCTCTAACAAAGCTCAACATCACTTCATAATAAAAGCGCCAAAGAAACTAGAAATAGAAGGAATATACCTCAACATAATAAAAGCTGTATTCAACAAACCTCTAGCCAACATTATATAAGCAGAGGAAAACTGAAAGCACTTCCTCTGAAATTATGAATGAGACAGAGTGGACTCTTCATCCTGTCAGTACAGTGCGTGAACTACTAGCCAGACGACAATAAGCAATGTAAACAGATGAGGTGGAGATGGATAGGAAGGGTAGGATATGGAAGGAAGAAGCTGAGTTACCTCAATCTGCAAATGGCAAAGCTCGACCAAAAACCTGAACCCTAATATACACTATAAACAAAGAAGTAGGATAAAAAAAACTGATATTAAAACCTAGGAGCTTGTTTTATGAAATTGGAGAGACGATGCAGCCATTAAGCGCACTGGAAGCTAGAAGACCTAAGCTCAGGTTCCTGCACCAATACAGTACCAGGGGATCTGATGCTGGCTGCCTCTGCAGGCACTGGAATGAATGTGGTGAATGTAAATTGATGCAAGCATGAACATTTTCAAAAAATTAGGAGTTTTCCTATAAGTTAATAACAAATTTGCTAGCCGGGCAGTGGTGGCACACACCTTTAATCCCAGCACTTGGGAGGCAGAGGCAGGCGGATTTCTGAGTTTGAGGCCAGCCTAATCTACAGAGTGAGTTCCAGGACAGCCAGGGCTACACAGAGAAACCCTGTCTCGAAAAACCAAAACCAACCAACCAAACAAAGAAACAAAACAACAACAACAACAACAAACGTCTAACAAACATCCAGAGGAATGGGTAGATGGCTCAGTCTAGCACTTCCATGTAGTATGAAGACCTGAGTTCAGATCCCTTAGCACCAGGTGAAAGCTGGGCATGGCAGCACACATCTGTAACCATGGAGACAAACACATCAGTCCTGAGGCTTCGCTCCTTAGCCAGTCTAGCTTACTTGTTGGCACCAGGTCAGTAAGAAATACTGTCTCAAACAAACCAACAAACAAAACAACAAACAAAAATATAAAAAATAAAAACAAATAACAACAAGAAAGCAGAGGCACATGATGCTGACCTCTGGTTTCACATGATGCTGACCTCTGGTTTCACATGTGCATGTATAGGCACACACCCACATGTACACACAGATATGCATATGCCATACTCACAAAGTGGAGTAAAAAATTTTATTCATAACATCAACAAACAAACAAGTGGAGCTGGAGAGATGTCTCAGAGGTTGAAGAGCACTGCCTGCCCCTCCAGAGGTCTCAGGTTCAATTCCCAGCACCCACATGGCAGTTCACAACTGTCTGTAACTCCAATATCTGACACCTTCACACTGACATAGATGTAGGCAAAACACCAATACACATAAAATAAAAAATAAATAAATAATTTACAAAAGACATACAACAGTAGAAGATATAAAAACTCTAACAATTTACACTAGCACAGGGAGGTGAGAGAGCACTACAATGAAAACTACAACCCTGAAGAAACAGTGAAGGCCCTTAGGAGATGGAAAGACCTCCCACACTCATGGGCCAGTACACACACTGAAACCATCCACAGGACCACAACACATTGACAGCTGTGGAATTCATCTTCAGTGTGGGCAGAGCACACAATACTGGATGGCCAATAATGCCGCTGCACAGAGATGCCTGGGGAAGGTGGCTCAACAGCTGAGCAAAGATGGCTCAGGAAGAAGCAGAGCCTGCTCAGGATGGGGTCAAGTGAGGGCAGGTACCTGAGGACTCCTTTAATTCAGCCAGAGAGCCCACAGTGCTATAAAAGACCCATCACTTGCTCTAGCTGTAGAGGCACCCCAAATACGGACATAAATCTCTGCGAACTCCAATTCTGAAACCTGCTAAATACAACTAAAAATATTTCCCTCAAGTCCTCCTAAGTACTAGCAAGTCTGAAAACTGAGTCATTTGTTTTGAGTATTTCGTTGAAACTTCACTCTAAAACTACTATCAGAGGGAGGTTCTAACAGAGACCAGGACACAAAAATAGAGGCTCTGCTCCTTTCATGTGCCATGGTGCCCTCTGTGCTCCACCTCTGCTCGGCTCGGAGGATGTCCCAAATGAGACAGGAAGCCTGAGCAGGGTACAGAGGACCCAAGGGCACAAAGGTCACTCAAGGTCTGCTACGGATCCACCACACACTTCCTAAACCTCAGATGCAGAAAACCCTCCTGACTGTTGTATCTTTTAATGGCCTCTTTGCCATCCCTCATTGCTGAACTTTCTCATTTGTAGAAAAGTCCCTGTTGGTCTCATCATTAACCTGTGAGTGACATCAGTGAGCTCAAGATGGACATGAGCTCTCTCATGGCTCACAGAGTCAGGGTCCCCACACAGGCCTAGGACCCTAGAGCCAGAGGAGGGAGCCAGATCAGGTATCACACACCCATGTCTGCATTCAGCTCTGCCACTTATGTGGCCAGAGCTCGCTAAGGCCAATAGGCAAAGCTTGCCTCAGGGTCAGAACTGCTGGGCTGTCTCCAAGACCAGGAAGAGCAGCCCTGCCAAGGAGGAGTGCGGTTGGCAGGTGCTATAAGCTGAGCAGGAGTGTAGCAGGAAAGCACTAAGGTAAAAGGAGCTGCTGCAGGTGTGTGTGTGGTGCGTTGGAGGGGCTCTGGCTGTCAGAACAGCAGGAGCTGTGGTTAATCTGTTGTGCTGAGAGAAGGGTCAAGCAGACTTCCGAGGAGTGTGGAACATTCAGTTTTCATTTTCCCGAAGGGGCTGGATGGGTATGCATCTTGGTGTTTTAGGTGATTCTATCATGGGCCAGAGCTTTGGGGCAGCTCTGTATCACCTCCTAGACATAAGGCCTCAGGCAACTTCCTGAACCACTCTGAGCTGGAGTCTGCTCTGTCACCTGGAGACAGAAAGCTGGGTATTCTGGCGCACGCCTATAGTCTTAGTACTTGGAAGGCTGGTGCAGGAGGATCACTACAAATTCAAGGCCAACCTTGGCTACAGGTAGAGATCGTTTTTCAACAAAACAAAAATCGAGGCATGGTGGCACAGTTACTCAGCACTCAGGGAAGAGGCTGGAGGATCAGGAGTTCAAAGTTAGCTTTGGCTACACAGTACATTCAAGATCAGCCTAAAGACAGGAGAGCCCATCTTTAAAAACCAACAACAAACCAAACATAAAGGAAGAGGGAGGGGCTGGGCAGTGGTAACACACACCTTTACTCCCAGCACTTGGGAGGCAGAGGCAGGCGGATTTCTGAGTTTGAGGCCAGCCTGGTCTACAGAGTGAGTTCCAGGACAGCCAGGGATATATAGAGAAACCCTGTCTCGAAGAGCCAAAAAAAAAAAAAAAAGAAGAGGGAGGGAAAGGAGTGGCTGCTTTCTGCAGAGCCACAGAGGAGGACAGAGGAGGACAGGTGAGTTCAGAGCACTCAGGCTGCCTCAGGAGGCCATCTGGGACAGCTCAGTGTCACCCTAACCTTGGTTATGGCTCAGCAGGTAAGAGCACTGACTGCTCTTCCAGAGGGCGTGGGTTCAATTCCTAGCACCTACATGGCAGCTCACAATGTTTATAACTCCAAGATCTGAACCCTCACACAGACATACATGCAGGCAAAACACCAATCATTGCACATTAGGAATGGATGAATGGATGTATGGATGAACTACACAGTCAGTGCCACACTGTTAGGGACTCCGATAGAAGCCTCAGCAAGGGTGGGTCTCAGTGAGGCTCTACCTCACAGTAGGGATGTGTGCTGGACAGGCCCTTAAATTGTTCCAAGCAAAGCAGCAAAGCCACTTGCTGGAGAAGCAGGGAGAACGGCCTCTGGCTTCAACTTCTTGGGGGCAAAGAATAGGATGAAGGAAAGGGTATATCCTGGAAAAGTGCTTCCTGAAGGCCCCCCGCCCCATCCCCCCATCCACAGCTTCTTTCCTCTTCCCCAGGATCCAGTGTGAAAAGCACCGGGATTTACACATTCCCAGGCAAAATGAGTTCCTTCTACGACACACTGCAGAGTACGACGTGAGCAAACGGCTCTGTTCAGAAGCACTACTGAAGGGGCCGATGTTTAGCAGCCACTTGGAGTTACTGCTTCACTCACAGCATAGCTTTGAGGTCCTTTCATGGGACTTTATTCCATTTCAGCATTTTCCTGCACCAAACTGTCACATCACCTTCAAATCACCCCAACTAAAGTTTTCTGCCCACATCTTGGTTTTGTTTTCTTGAGATTACTGTGGAATCAAGATGGAGAAAGGAACAGAGGCTTGTGATGTGACACATGTCCCCCATGATCAGGATGCACAGAGGTTCCTGTGGCAGAGGCTGGGGAAAAGTCTTTGGCACCATAATTGTAGTCTAGCTCTTTACTCAACATGGCCATTGCTAATGTGCTCAAGCCCTACTCACAGCCCATTGCCATTGCATGGCTTCAAAGATGCATCATTGTAATCAATAGAGTTCGAGCTATCAGTGGAATATTACTACCAAGCAAAGCACTGTACACAAGAGTGTGGGGAAGAAATAAGGATTAGAGCAGAAATAGACAAAATATAGGAAAACAATATAGAAAACCAATAAAACCAAAGATGGCATTTTGAAAAGAAGATAAAGTGGACAAAGTCTATGATGAGCTGAGAAAAAAAGAGGAGCAGGAGATGGCTTAGTGAAGATGGGAGGTAGAGACAGGAGAATCCCTGGAAACTCCCCAGGTCAGTTAGCCTGCTGCACACCTGCTCAAACAAGGAAGAGGAGGAGGACACTCAACTGCCTCATGTGCAGTGTACAGGGCCATATTCATATGCATCAAAGTACACACATATCACACAAAAAAGGAAAGAAGCTGGGCGGTGGTGGTGCACGCCTTTAATCCCAGCACTTGGGAGGCAGAGGCAGGCGGATTT
>NW_022196912.1:124674980-124720828 GCF_008632895.1 Mastomys coucha | reverse complement strand
AAAAAAAAAAAAAAAAGAATTTCTAAAATCAAAATAAAACAGGATATCACTACAATTATACAGAAGTAAAAGGACCATGAAAATACCATATGGACACAGATGAACAAATTACTAAAAAACCGGAAACCACTCAATGTGAATCAAGACTAGAATAGACATAATGAGTAGAGACTGGGTCAGTAACAGGATTGGAGAGAAGGCTTGGCAGGTGACAATGCTCTGCACAAACCTGATGACCTGTACTCCACAGCTGGAGTCCACAGTAGCAGGAGAGACCACCAGCTGAAAGCTGTCTCTGATCTGCACATGTCCACCATACACCATACACTCACAAAAGTAATAATAAAAAATAGGTACGTGCCACCGCTGGGCACCCTGGTGGGGAACAAAGTGGGGGAGGGAACCCCGTGTTCCGCCAGAGCTCCAGTACTCTGGGCAGGCTGTCCTGTGCACTCCACTCCGCCAGGTGGGTGTCTGGATTCCAGTCTGTGGGTAGTGGAGGGAGACAGCAGCAGGGGTCCCTGGGACTCATGAAGGCCAAGGACGACATGTTCTAGCTCCTGGGCATCGCAGGCGACACTGTGGAAGAGGTGAGAACTAAGGGAAAAAGGGCACGAGAGATTGGAAGCGGCAGCCAACACGAAGAGTCTAGTTGAAAAGAGGCAATCCCTGGTCTTAAGGTGTTTTAGTATAGAACAGAAAGAGAGAGAGAAAAGGTAGAAAAGCAGAGGCTGGCCATGGCCACGTGGAGAGAGGTGAGAAGCTAAGTGGTTGAGGGGGGGAGAGGGCAAACAGCCCCTTATATGGTGGGCTGAGCTACCTGCCTGTGGTCTAGTGACTGTGGGTAGGGCATACCTGCCTGTGGTCAGATGACTGGGGGTGGGGCATACCTGCCTGTGGTCAGCTGACTGGAGGTGGAGTCTAGCCAGGATACTGGGCGCTGGAGCACTGTCTACCTGATAGATAGCAAAGGATAATGGAGTGAGGTGTCAGCAGTGTTATGTTTTGGGAGTGTGGCTTTTACTGTCCCGTCCCTTGTAGAACCTTCTACTGGGTCTCCAACAGCAAGCCTCACTCAACCAAAAACACAGACTGCCCTTCACGGTCCTACAGATAAGTAAAATAAAAATTGAACAACTATAACAACAACAACAACTACTACTACTCTCACAAAGGCATTCTCAGAACCTGAGTGTGGACTTCAGCACCCATCCTGGGCAGCTCACAAGCACAGTAACAGGAACGCCGGGAGATCCAATGCCTCCTTCTGACCTCTGGGCACGTATATGATATATACACATAGACACAGAAACAAAAAAGGCTTAGAAAGACAAGTTGAAATCCAAAGGCGGAGGCAGGTAGATCTTTGAGTTTGAGGCCAGCTTAGTACATAGTATGCCAGTCAGGGTTACATAGTATGACTCTTTCCCAACCAACCAACCAACCAACCAACAAACCAACAAACCAAACCAGCACACACAAAAAGACAAGCCCAGGCTAATATTATTACCTTGATAAATTCTGACAAATGCTTAAAAACTCCATAACACCAATCCTCTACAAGCTCTTTCAAAACAGAAGAGAAGTATTTCAACAATGTCTTTCTTGAAAGCAGTGATGGGGACTGAGTGCAGGGCCTGCTGTACACCTGGCAGAAGCCCTACTGCTAAGCTATGCCTCAGTGACCTACAGAACAGGAAGTCAGGGTGACTGCTCCTCAGGAATGTGAAGGTAAAATCCTCAAGAGTACCAGTAAAGCAAGCCTGACAATGTACACAACATAACACAAAGGGTTGTGCATCACATGGCGGGCGCAGCATCCACCACTGCAGTGAAAGTGCAGCAGACCGTGTTCACTGGACTTGTTTAGGTGCTGTGACAAAATATCCCAGGAACCAAAGGAGGGAAGGGGCAGGTATGAGGGCACATGCATGCCTTTTCTGGTGGTGAGAGTTCAGGGCAAGCCTGATTGATTTACATAGAGAGTGCCAGACCATTCAGTGAGACCCATCACAAACAAACAAACCCCATTTGACATGTACTAAAAATAGAAAAATTTAGGAAAAAAATTTGAGAGGCCAGTATGTAGAGAAACTGAAATCCTCACATTCTGCTGGCAGAGTGCAAAGTGAAAGAATCATTGCAGAAAACAGGAAGTTCCTGCTCCTCAACGAGCAAACCATTCTGTAGGACAGAAGGAAGCCCGGCTCCCTAAGACTTAGGCAAATGCTGAGGGGAGCCTTCACAGTAGCTGGAAAGCAGAAACAAGCCAAATACCATCAGCTTAGGCTTGACTGATGGAGTTATGATGTCATAAAAGTGAACAGAGAACTGAGGTGTGCTACGCGACATGAAGAACTCTGAGCACATAACACCCTTCTGCCCTCTGAAAGCTGTCTTTCTTTCTGCCTGCATAAGAGAAAGAAGTCTGATGAGAAGGCAGGACACTGACATGCAATGCATGGACTAGGAAACTAGGAAGAGATCAGTGGCAGCCATCAGGTTTAAGGTTTCTGAGCCCAAAGGAGTCTAATTGGTAGGATCTGCTCTTGGGATGATGAAAATGGTACAGGATCGCACAGTGGTGAGGTACAACTTTGTAAACACACTAAAAACAGCGTGCAGTATCACATAGAGTATACTATAGAAGGATAAGTTTTATGCTATGTAGATTTTAACCTGTTTTCTCTCTCTCTTTTTTTCTTTTCTTTTTGGTTTTTTTGAGACAGGGTTTCTCTGTGTAGCCTTGGCTGTCCTGGAACTCACTCTGTAGATCAGGCTGGGCTCTAACTTAGAAATCTGCCTGCCTCTGCCTCCCAAGTGCTGGGATTAAAGGCCTGTGCCACCACCGCCCAGACCCTTTTTTCCTTTATTTTTTATTGAGACAGGTTTATGTAGGCCTGTCTGTTCTCTAGCCATGTAGACCAGGGTAGCCTGGTCCTTGGTGGCCTGCCTACCTTTGCCTCCCAAAGGCTGGAAGTAAAGCATACACTAGCACACCAAGTATTTTTTTTTCTTTTTGGTTTTTTGATACAAGGCCCCATTTATCCCAGGATGGCCTTGAACTCACTATGTACTAGCCGAGGATGAGTATCAACTCCTTTTATTTCTACTTCCCCAAGTGCCAACATTAGCACACCTGGCCATTGTTTTCCCCCTGGGGAGACTAGATCTTACTCAAGTTACCCACAGTGGCCCTGGTCTCACTCTGTACCAAGGCAGTCCTTGAACTGAAGATCCTCCTGCCTCAGCTTCCTAAGTAGTGAGGGTTACAAACCTGTACTATCAGGCCTGGCCGAATAATAAGTCTTAAATTATATAAAGTCATCAGTAAAAGAAAGGTGGGAAGGGCTGTGTTGACAATGATGTGGAGGAGGCCACCTGCATGCACGTGCTGGGGACTTCAACAGTGAAGGTGACAGTGGCACTCAGGCCAAGCACATGCAGTGATGAGTGCTCCTGTCAGGATGGGTCCAACTGACATAGCTGGCCTGAGCTCAGTGCGCTACTACATGCCAAGGAAACGCAGAACACATTAGAATTCATTCTGTTTAATTTTATGGTGCAGAACACAAAGAATGTAGACAATCATAATTACTCTGGATTCTTTCCCACCTCCATAAGGATGTCTTCTTGCCCCTGTTCTTTCTATACAAGATAATTTCACATCTTTCCTAACAAAGCCACAAAGCAGAGATGAACTGGAGCCTGAGCACATAACTCTGGAGGTGCCATGGCTGCTCACAAGTTGTTTGTTTGTTTGGTTTTTGTTGTTGTTGTTGTTCCAGAAAGGGTTAGTAGCCCTGGCTGTCCTGGAACTTGCTCTCGAACTCATAGAGATCTGCCACCTGTCTCTGACTCCCAAGTGCTGGGATTAAAGGCATGGGTCACCATAGCAAAGCCCAAGCTTTTGTTTTTGTTTTTTAAGGTTTATTTATTTATTATATGTAAGTACACTGTAGCTGTCTTCAGACACACCAGAAGAGGGCGTCGGATCTCATTACAGATGGTTATGAGCCACCATGTGGTTGCTGGGAATTGAATTCAGGACCCCTGGAAGAGCAGTCAGTGCTCTTACCCACTGAGTCATCTCTCCAGCCCCCTTGTTTTGTTTTTTAAACTATGTGTTTTATATGTATATGCATTTCTGGATGTATTTCTATAATTGCATGTGTGCCTGCTGCCCAAGGAGGCCAGAAGAGGATACTGGATCCCATTAAACTGGAGTTAAGGATGGTTAATGAGTCACCATGAGGATGCTGGGAATTGAGCCCTGGTCCTCTAGCAGAGCAGCTAGTCTTAACCATAGTCTCTCCTCACATAAAGTTTAAGAGAAATATACTTAGTACATGAACCAAGCCTATTTATTTAGGTTTTCTGGAATAACTAGCCAAAATAAAACAAAAATGAAAAAACAAAACAAACACCCCCCCAAACATGCCAGAAGACCCGATGAACTGAAAGCCAAGAAATAGATTTCAGGGCAGGGCAGGGCAGGGCTAGAACCAAACACTCACACAAAACAGACACATGGCTTCATTAGTCCAGGAAACAAAATTCTTAAGTCTAGGAAAGGCACTCACAGAACACTAGGACCAGGCCAGGGACCTCAGCTCAGCAGTTGAGTGCCTGCTTGGCATTTGCGAGGCCCGAGGTTCAATCTCCAGGGGAAACAGCAAGCCCATAATAACCAATGTCTCCATGGCAACACTTTATGCAAATTTTACTTTCTTTGTAGTTTTGAATAGTGTTTAAAATTTTATTTTTAAAGATAATGTTCATTTGGTAACAAGTCAAAAATGTTTTTATTTTAAGAGGGAAAAAGCTTGTGTTGCTCAGATAATCTCAACCTGTTCAGCTCTAACCTTCCCAAATACCAAATTCCAAGCTTTGTGTTATCAAGCGACTGCGCACACACCTGGGAGTTGTCCTAAGAACTCCCTCTTACTACCAGGCAAGTTCTTTCAGGCTGGCTTTGCTTACCTGGACAGGTGGTTCAATCATGATCCAGGCTGGAAGCATCAGGCTAGGATTCAGAGGCTGGGTTCCAACACGGAAGTAAACCCCACCCCTGGAATCACAGGCCCAGATATGCTGATTTCCACATGCCAAGCTGGTCAGTCGCACAGTTCCTGCAGAGACGGGAAACACACACTGTAATTAGTTTGACAAATGACAGATCTTTCAGTTAGTGTATAAACTCTACTTCAGAGAAAGACAGGAGGATATGTCTGCAGTTGAACACAGGTGTGTGTCATCTGGTTGTCCTTCCACATCAGTTAGGAACATTGGCTTCTCTGCCAGGTGCCTCAGAGCATCCTGTGAAGGCTGCTGGAGCTATGGTGCCATCAAGCACAGCACATCCCCCATTGACTTCATCCACAAGTGATCACTGCTAGTAAACTCTCGGTGTGGAAATGGGGCTCATATTTACTAGAATTAAGAGTAAATCTAGACAGGCAGTGGTGGCGCACGCCTTTGATCCCAGCACTTGGGAGGCAGAGGCAGGTGGATTTTTGAGTTCGAGGCCAGCCTGGTCTACAGAGTGAGTACCAGGACAGCAAGAGCCATACAGAGAAACCCTGTCTCAAAACAAACAAACAAACAAAAACAAACAAACAAAAAAACCCCAAGAGTAAATCTAAAGAATCTTCACTTTTATTTTTATTTATTTTAAATAGCACTTTCTCTGTGCTATTTAAACTAGCAGGGCTGGAAGGGTGTGGCCTCGCCCAGAGCACCTGATAAAGCACCTCAAGGAAAAAAATGAAGAGATTATATTTGATAATACTCTAGCAACTAAAAAAACGGCAACAGCCAAGTTATTGAACATCTCCCGTACGACAGGCTCCAGCCAAGCCTCTCACCACTTCACTTCAAACCTTACAGCAGCGATAAGGGTTCACACTGGAGAATGGAAGGGTGGTGGGCAACCCAGGAAGCAAAGAGGGTTAGCAGGCTTGAACCCAGGCCAGCTCCCTCTAACCCCTAAGCCTTATAAACAACAAATGGACAGGTAGATGTTCAGGTTCAAGTCCAGATTTGACGATCTACAAGAGCAACCCACACCTTATCAAGATTTAGGACATTTTGCCTCTCTAGGAATTTCCTCTGGTTGCTCCCTGCCATGGTCTTTCCTTGAGGCCAGGGTCTCATGCATCCCAGGCTGCCCTAACTGACATCTACCGCCAGAGCTTAGTTCACACGAACAGGTTCAAGGCCCTCCTGCTTCAGCATGAGACAGCATGAGGCAGCAGCCACTCCCTTTGTGGCTAAATATCATTCCATTGCTCACAAGAGCCCCGGACAGTTTCTCTATTTACCTCCTGATGGACATTTGGAGCGCTTCCATGTTTTACTATTACAGCAAAACTGTCATGACCATTCTTGCATAAATTTTGTTTGCATGTGGCAAGCCAGGCCTTCCAGTGCATATCTAAAATCCCAGTCTTTGAAAGGCTGAAGGAGTAGAGTTATTTTTAAAGCTATCCTGGACTTCAAAATAAGACCGTGTGTCAAAGGGAGAATGAGGGGAGCAGAAACAGGTATTATTTTTATTTCAAAGATGTTTTATTTTATGTGTATGAGTGTTTTGCCTGCATGTATATAAGCACACCATGTGTTTTGCAATGAATGCCTGAAGAGGGCAGAGGGAAGCAGATCTCTTGTAACTAGAGTGACAGATGTAGTCACCATGTCAGTGTATGAAGATGAGCCCAGATCCTCTAGAAATGCAGCCAGTGCTTTTGGCCACTAAGCCATCCCTCCAGCCCCTATTCTTTTTTTTTTCTTTTTATTCCCTAGAATAAACAAACAAACAAACAAAAAAACCCAAAACGTATAGTAGAATTGTCAGGACATAGGTTATATGTTTCACTTTAAATTTTATTCTCAAATTTACTTATTTTCATTTTACTAGAAAGAGAGGGAGAGAGAGCGAGAAAGAGAGAGGGAGGTAAGAGAGAGAGGAGTTATGTTAGTATACGTGCTGGCAGAAGCTAGAGGCATCAGATCCCTGAAGCTGGACTTACAAATGTTTATGAGATACTGACAAAGATGCTAGGAACTGAAGTTGGGCTCTCCCCAAGAGCAGCAGCTCTTAGACACTGAGCCATCTCTCCAGCCCCTGCATTCACATGTGTAAGTCAGAGGACAACTTATGAGAGTCGATTCTTTCCTTTTACCACATGGTTCCAGAGATGGAATCAGGCCATCAGGATCAGCAGTATCGTGTTTAAAGAGAATGCCAGTTTCTCCAAGTTGTACCATTTTACATGCCTACTAGCACACATGCTTATATCCTTATAACAGAGAGGTTTTTGTTTGTCTTTTTTTTGTTTTTGAGACCAGGTTTCTTTATGTAGCTCTGGATGTTCGGGAACTTACTCTGTAGGCTAGCCTGGAACTCAAGAGATCTATCTGCCTCTGCTTTTCAAGTGGTGGGATTAAAGGAGTGTGCTACCAGGGCCCAGTGTTTGTTGTTTGTTTTTATGTATATGAGTACCCTGTAGCTGTCTTCAGACACATCAGAAGAGGGCATCAGATCCCATTACAGATGGTTGTGAGCCACCATATGGTTGCTGGGAATTGAACTCAGGACCTCTGGAAGAGCAGTCAGTGTTCTTAACTGCTAAGTCAACTCTCTAGCCCATTATCTATCTATCTATCTATCTATCTATCTATCTATTTATCTATCTATCTATCTTTAAAGATTTATTTATTTATTTATTTATTATAAGTACACTGTAGCTGTCTTCAGACACACCAGAAGAGGGCGTCAGATCTCATTAAGGATGGTTGTGAGCCACCATGTGGTTGCTGGGATTTGAACTCAGGGCCTCTAGAAGAGCAGCCAGTGCTCTTAACCACTGAGCCATCTCTCCAGCCCCATTTATTTATTTTTTTAAAGATGGCGTCTCATGTATCCTGTATCTCAGGCTGGCCTCAACTGGCCTCAACTGCTATGTAGCCAAGGATACCCCTGAACTTCTAATGTCCCTGCTTCCATCCTCAGTGTTCCCAGTCTGTGCTGTGCTGGGAACTGAATGTAGGACTCATGCACTACGAGGCAGGTACTTACTCAGCTTGCCCACCAGATGTTTAAGATTGAGAAAAGCTTGTTTTATTCTTATTCTACTGACTTATCTATATAAGTAGTAGAGCCATATATGGAAAGGAGAGAGGTGTCTTTTTTTTTTCCCCTTTGAGACAGGGTCTTCTATAAACAAGGCTGGCCCCCAATTTACTATGTAGCCATGACCTGCTTCCACCTTCCTTTCTCTCTCTCTCTCTCTCTCTCTCTCTCTTTCTCTCTCTCTCTCTTTTTAGAGACAGGGTTTTTCTGTGTAGCCCTGGCTGTCCTGGAGCTCACTCTGTAGACCAGGCTGGCCTCAAACTCAGAAATCCGCCTGCCTCTGCCTCCCAAGTGCTGGGATTAAAGGCATGCGCCACCACTGCCCGGCTGCTTCCACCTTTCAAGTGTTGGGATCACACAGATGTGACCTCTGTTCTTAGACAGCCTTGGTCACCTTCCTAGCCCTAAGGCAGGCACTCCTCCTGTGTGCTGCATTGTCTGAGTGTGGCCAAGGGCTTCTGGCAGGCTTTGTCTAGCTTCAGTTGTGGGTCTAATTTGGAACCTGTTCTGAGGTATAGGCTGGGATACATGTGGCAATTACCTTTCACAGACTCACAGCAGTATCTCCTGAGCAACCAGAGCACAGTCCACATCCTCTTCTCTCAGTGGACCCTGGACATTGGAGCGCTGACTGCACTCTTTCACATACCCATGCCCAGACACCTTCCTATCCAGCAAACCACGGTGTTTTGTAGCATCGTGCCGTGGAATGAAGTCATAGGTTGTGGATGATCGGCCTGAGTTTGATCAGCCTGGGGATCTGCTGATGGGGCATCAAGAATATGGTCCTCGGGCGGTGGTGGCGCACATCTATAATCCCAGCCCTTGGGAGGCAGAGCCAGGCGGATTTCTGAGTTCGAGGCCAGCCTGGTCTACAGAGTTCCAGGACAGCCAGGGCTACACAGAGAAACCCTGTCTTGGAAAAACCAAAAAAAAAAAAAAAAAAAAAAAAAAAAAAAAGAATATGGTCCTATTGGATCCCAGCAGACCTTTTTGCTACAGTGAAGGACATGGAGGCCACCCTCTTCTGGTTGGAGCACCCTCATGGCAACAGTAAAAGAGAGAACTCTCTCTGGACAGGCTTCTCCCATCACTGGGCACTTTTTTGGTGTCAGCAATTTAAACCATAGCTTGTGATGGCTGTAACTTGTGGTTCTTTGCTAAGGAATGACAGTGATAAGTGTTTACTGTGCTTATGGCCAAAGGGCCATCTGTACGTCTTCCTTGAACAAGCTTTCACAAATGAACGCATGCATGTCAGGTGTGGGGATGTCTTACCAAGGACTTAAGATGGACTTCCTAGAATTCTGACATTACATGAAAAAGTCTGTGATAAAGCAACTTCTGCAATAACATACAGCAAAAAAGGCTGGGACTCAAATGCTAATTACAAGACAAATTTATTTGGAATCTATAACCTGCCACTTAAAAACTTGAGGCAGGGGCTGGTGAGATGGCTCAGCAGTTAAGAGCATCGACTGTTCTTCCAAAGGTCCTGAGTTCAGATCCCAGCAACCACATGGTAGCTCACCACCACCCATAATGAGATCTGACTCCCTCTTCTGGTGCACCTGAAGACAGCTACTGTGTACTTATTCATAATAATAAATCTTAAGAAAAAAAATGACTTTCAGATATAAAAAAACAAAAACTTGAGGCAGTAGCTGAACATGACAAAGTCACATGGGGATAAAACCACACTGGGCTGGCATCTCAGAAGTGACAAACTGTAACAACACTGGCGACAGGATGGGAGCACATGTAAGGTGTGTGGATCTGGGTTCAGAGCAAATAGAACCTGTTGAATGCATACCCTAGAGGGCATTCTGGATTCAAGAACCAGGTCAAAGACAAAAACACTTAGCTGGGCTTACTTTTTTGAAGTTTTACTTCAGATGTTGTACTTATGTCCACGCTTGGGGTGGCAGAACCTCCTCTCTCTAGGAACTTTCAGAGTTAGCAGCCATGACAGATTCTAGTGATGGAAGGTGCTGTGCACCTCTGCACTAAAGTCTCAGCTCGCAGACGCTCTCTTCAGCTCTGCCCTCCGGCAGCAGTAAGATGTGCAGCTCCAGAGCAAAGTACCTCACTCGAGCACCGAGGGGACAGGGAGCTGCTGGTGCCTGGGGCTGGAACTAAAGGGAGCCCAGCCTGACAGCTTCCATTTTATTTGCTTCATCAAGGAGAAAAACTTTTACTTTATTCCCCAAAACAGACACTTTCCATGACTCAGGGGTTCAGAGCACTGGCTGCTCTTCCAGAGATCCTGAGTTCAGTTCCCGGCAACCACATGGTGGCTCACAACCATCTGTAATGGGATCTGACACCCTCTTCTGGCATGAAGACATACATGTAAACAGAGTGCTCATATACATAAATAAACAAATAAAAGAGGTATGTGTGTGTGAGTGTGTGAGTGATTGATAGCACAACCTGTTCTCAACCTTGTGCAACCTCGCTGCCTCCGTTGGGGTTACAGGAGTGCACTACCATGTCCTACTGTAGACTCTTTTTAAGTGTGTGGTAGAGAACAACAGCAGCATTTGCTTGTTGTTTCCTATATTATAAAATTCTTGTCTATATAAATTATTGCATGATATAATCTTGTTTGTTACCTAAGGCACAAACTGACAATATGTCTTCATCACATGCTGTGACTAGATGAATTAAACCACAAACTGCATTAGTTTGCTAAATGGTCTAGTGCCTGACATGCATATTTATGAATAATGGAAATGAAATATTATGAGCATCTTAAATATTTGCTAAATGATGCACATTTTCCTCCAAAAGCCAGGATTGTACTAGATCACTATAAAATTCCATACGCTATCTCTTTAGCTGGGTTCAGCAAACAGCCACTTAAAGAATATCTTAATGTAGTCCTTTTCCTGGCTGCTATAGTTGTTTCAACATCTGTGTAGCCTAAGCTGGCCTTGAACTGGTGAGCCCTGAGTTACAGGTGCAGCCACTGTTTTGGCAATCAGAGCAGCATTTGGCTCTGTAAGGGTAAAAGGGGAAGGACTTGATTGCTGTAGGCTGATAATACTCAGCTAAGCTCAGAATCGGCAATCACTTTTGTGTGGCAGTACATGGGCCAAGGTTCATGAGTAGAGGTCAAAGGACAATTAGCAGGACTTGGTTTTCTCCTTCCCCCATGTAGGCTCCAGGGATCACACTCAGGTCACTGGGTTTGAGGACTTGGTTTTCTCCTTCCCCCATGTAGGCTCCAGGGATCACACTCAGGTCACTGGGTTTGAGGACTTGGTTTTCTCCTTCCCCCATGTGAGCTCCAGGAATCACACTCAGGTCACTGGGTTTGAGGACTTGGTTTTCTCCTTCCCCCATGTGGGTTTCAGGGATCACACTCAGGTCACTGGGTTTGCTAGCAAGAACCTTTACCTTCTGAGCCATCTTGCTGGCCTTAGTTCAGTGATTAAAAGCACTAGCTGCTCTTCCAGAGGTTCAATTCCCAGTACCCATAACCATCTATAACCCTTGTTGGGCACCATGCATGCATGTGGTACACAGACAGACATACATGCAGGCAAAACATCCATATACATAAAAATGGTCATCTTTACAAAGAAATAAAATCCCAATCTCTCTTCTGTCTGTCTGTCTGTCTGTCTGACTCCAATTTGAGAGGTGTGTGCTGGGATTAGTGGCTCAAGCCACTATGCCCAGCTAAAGTTATCTCCTGACCCACCTGCTTTCCTCACTGGATACAGACCAGGCCTGGAGAGATTCGGTACTGCAATGCTTAGTGTTTCAGGCTGCAGTTCAGTGCCCTGGATGGCACAAGTGGAGGCTTCTGACACAGCAAAGGCCAATTTCCTTCCCACTGAGCCCTGCCTAATTCCCTTGCACCAACACCAAGCCTACTAGCTGGACTTTGAGAAAATTGGTGCCAAGAGTCTATACTATTTTACCACCAGTCACATAAAAGCACCAAATGAAAGCACAGAGCAGGATACAGATGTAAGAGAGGCAGGGCTTCAGTACACAATATAGTGATGGAAAACAAGTGGTCCAAGTGCATACCTCACTGGTCCAAAGGCCAGTGCTATAACGAAAGGGGTCTTCCACAACAGGATGAGAGTCATTTGCTGGGGTCATTGGGATGGGGTGACCATATAGAGGGACAAACTTGGGGCAAATGGCTTCACTCCCAGCTGAAGAGCATAGGACTTCTCTAGTTTTCAAGGTTTGGTAGTAAGAATAAACACTAGCTCTGGCTTTTCTCGGAGATACCAGCAGCCTTCCTCCATGGTCTAGTGGAGACTGCTGGAGAAAGGCTCAGGGCCAGTGAGTCTCTGGACAGAAGAAAGAACTCTTAGGCCAGGCAACAGGCTCAACTGGCACCCATGTCCAGGCCACATCCAGCTCAGCCTTGTCTGAGCCTTGTCAGGCATGTGCCTTTGGAAAGCTGGATGACCAGTGGATCTGAAAGACGGTGTGAAGCCCAAGGCATACGTAATCACAATTCCTCTGGAAGTCTCTAGCTGTGGCACACAGCTCATTTTCACAGCAGACTAGGTTATATTCAAGGCCTTATCTCTTCTAGCAGCTTGCAGAAACCCCATTGCCAAGAGTCACTGGTCTGGCCCAGGCTCACCAGGGCAAAGCGCGCTTTACAAGGGTAGTGGTACGTACTGGTGAATATAGGAGGCAGTTCTTCCACACCCCCTTCTCTCATGTGGTTGAGTATTATACATTAAACACTTATTTAAGTCCACAAAATACTGGTTGCCAGTACACAACAATGTCTACTTCCTAGACACTACCACTGACCCCGGGAGCTCCTGCTATTGTCTCTCCCTCCACTAGCAGACAAACTACACTTGAGTTGCTGAGGCAACTAAGAATATAATACTCTGAGTTCATTTTATCATTTCTTAGACTATGAAATATTTCCATGTCACCACAAGCTGTGTGTACTCTAACTCTTGAGACGGTCCACAGAAGGTGGCTAACAGCACAGCACCTCTTTAAGCGGCTGAAAGAGAGCCCATAGCTCACAAGTGTGTGCACAGCACCTACAGTAGGCACACGTCCAGATGCCAAGACACAGCTCAGCATACACTGATCCAGGCACAGGACACAGCCGCCACTTCAGATTTAAAGGTCAGAGACAAACCACTATGCAGCTGTCCTAGTGCTGTCATTTTAAGCAGACCTTGATGGCACTTCTGCCCCGTGATAGCTCCTTTGGTTCTAAAAGTATAAACTGCATGCAGTGAGAGAGGTGAAGCTCTCTACAAAATTAAGATGCTCATTTACTCTGGGGAAGTGGCCAGTTAAGTCCAACAACTGACAAACCTCACCTAAAAACCCGCCTTCCGCGCACACACACAGAGTGAATATGGGGCAAGGTACTTTAGTCAGTTTCACACTGAGTGAAGCACTCACACTCTGCACCATACATACCTAGCTGGGAAAGGTCCAGTCTCGTCCAGTGCATGCCTGTGGGGCAGCTCTTGGAAAGTGTCCTGATGAACACCTGTCCAAGGCTGTCCAAGGCCCATAGCGCATCCTGGCAGGCAGCATACGCTCTCATCTCTGCATCTGGAGGCAGCTGCACTGTGGAGGGGCGGCACTGTGTGCTCTGGGCACTGATGATGCACAGGTCTTTACTGCTCTGGCATAGCCATAAGGAGCTTCCTGCAGAAAAGGTTCACATTGGTCACCAAACACTGTCACACTGAGCTATCACCCTAAGAGTACCACACAGCCTTTTTCTTCAGGCATGGCCCTGACACCTGGCCACAGATTGCCTAGTCAGTCATTCACCATTACCTTACAGGTAGGCTTGTTATACCCCTCAAGTTAGAAGGAAACACTAACATCAGACGTGAAAAAGGTCAAACCTAAGACATTTCAAAATCTGGAAAGAAAGCAGGGCCTATGAAATACCACTGTAAAAGAAGTCTCCTTGCCCACAGTAGCCATGTCATGGAAGGCAGAAGGTATTATATGGATCTCTTGGAACTGAAATTTCAGATAGTTGTGAGCTGCCATACGAGTACTAGGAATCAAGCTCAGGTCCTCTGGAAGGAATGGGAAAGAACATCAGGAAGTCACCTGCTGCTAGCTCTGACCACACTGCATGGTGACCTCCTTTCAAAGGACAGTGCCTCAGACTCAGCTTTGCTACCCTTAGTCCCGCTTGGCAGTTCTCTTGCGCACGCCATTCCAGTGCTGCTGGCCCACAACATATCCCCTCTCTCAGGGTCTATAAGACCATATCGCCTCACCCACAGGCCACAGTCAGATGAAGGTCTGAAGTTTTCATCCACTAATTAAACTTGTGCTCTATGATTCTCAGCTGGGCTAAGGCTGACTCACCATCCTGGGTGGGAGCAGGAGAAGCCAACACAAAGGCCCATTTTGTGGCAGAAGCTGTTCCCCGGGGAACAACAGTATTCCAGTAAGTTCCTGGAGAGAACAAATATAAAAATGGGTTAAGAAAAGAAAAAAACAAATAATCAAAAAGCTCTAATACTTCAGGTTTGGTTTTAGACTATAGTCGTCCTTCAAAGCTCTTACAATGATTTCTAGTGTCCTTAAACAATGTGGCATGAGCTACTTATTTCTCTAAGCATCATCAAGAAGAGCCATACCTTGTTTACTGAAGCCCAAAGAGGCTACACAATGAACAAAGCTAGAGGAAATTCATCAAGGGGGAGTCATTCAGAAGTGAACACCCAGCTCATCTATGGATATGGCCAGCATGTTGCATGTTCTACAGTGGCCACAATTTCCTCCCTCTAAGTGGACTATTCTTTCTCAGTAGACTCTGTAGGTGTGATAGACCTTAAAAAAAAAAAAAAAAAAAGAGTTCCTTACTTGTACATGTGTCTGTGTGGGAGTGTGTGCCTAGGCATGCATGCTCATCAAGTCTAGAGGAGGGTCCCAAGTGTCCTCATCTATCACTTTCCACATAGGACTTGAGGACAGGTCTCTCCCTCATCCTGGGGATCGTGTTCTCTCTGCCAGTGTAGAAGCCAACAAGCCCCAAAGATTTTCCTGCCTCTACCTACCTTGCCTGCATAGGATATCTGGCTTGTTATATGACTAGTGGGATCTGAACCCCTACCCTCATATTCTTTTTGTTTGTTTGTTTTTCTTTTTTTTTTCTTTCTTTTTTTTTTTTTAAAGATTTATTTATTATCGTATGTAAGTACACTGTTGCTGTCTTCAGATACACCAGAAGAGGGCGTGAGATCTCATTGCAGATGGTTGTGAGCCACCATGTGGTTGCTGAAATTTGAACTCAGGACCTTTGGAAGAGCAGTCGGTGTTCTTAACCACTGAGCCATCTCACCAGCCCGTTTGTTTGTTTTTCAAGACAGGGTTTCTCTGTGTAGCCCTGGCTGTCCTGGAACTCACTCTGTAGACCAGGTTAGCCTCGAACTTAGAAATCCGCCTGCCTCTGCTTCCCAAGTGCTAGGATTAAAGGCATGCACCACCAATGCCCGGCTTACCCTCAAATTCTTAACTGCTGAGCCATCTCTACCCAACCACACACCCTTGAAACAAGATTCTTTGTGTGAGTGTGTCCACAAGTGTGTTATGGCATGTGTGTGGAGATCAGAGGACAACTTTTGGAGTTATGTTTTCTCTTTTCCTCTTATTCTGGGGGCAAAGTCTCCTGGACTGCCAGTGGGCCATGTATGTGACCGTCTGCCCACTATCTCCCCATTTCCTCACAGACATGCTTTCCTGACCTCCACTGTATCTGGCTTCTTGTTATTTGTTTTGATACAGGATTTCTCTACATAGGCCTGGCTGTCCTTGAACTCATCTCTGCCTACCTTTGCCTCCTGGGTGCTGGAATTAAAGGCATGTGCTACCATGCCTGGCTGTATCTGGATTCTCATGCAAGTTCTCAGGATTGAACAGAGGCCTGCAGGTTTGAGTGGCATATACTCTTACCTGCAGAGCCATTTCTCTGCGCACACCTGAATGGATTGTGAAGTTGAGCTGGTCTTCCATTTGTCTTCATGAGAGCATACTAGGTTTTCATAGGAAAGTGATGACACACTGTCCAGACACAAAGTTTTAGGAATGGCAGAATGAAAATGAAAACAGGAAGGAAAGAGACCACGAATCCTGGGTGCCTCTGTCACAGGCTGCTTTCCCACTGGTACTGTATTATCTTGAGAGGAGACCTTAAAGCTGCTCATTAAATGTTCTATGAGTTCCTAGGTTAGATTCCTGCCACCATGAAAAATAAGATAAGAAAGTAAAACTAATGTGAACACTGGAGTAATTGACTCACCTATAAGACTTCCTTTAGCAACATGGAATTCATTCTTCCCAGAGGAGATCCACACACCACTCTTGTTAACCCCTAGGAGGCTGGGCTGGCATTGAAGCTGCTGAGACCAAAACGCCATGCGCAATTTATCTGCGACCTTTTCCACAGGGGCTTGGGCTGCTGTTGCTACTGAGTGTGTGGCATGCATGATGGTCTGGAACAAGCTGCACTGGTCAAACACCACATAGTCCGTGATGCTCACCTGCAGAGAGACCACCTGAGCATTGCACCTGCCTTCAAAGGCCACACCCACATCCAAGTCCCCACACCAAGACCACCAAGTGCCTGAGACCATACACACACTCCTGCACAGAACTGGAGTTAATAAGCAGCTGTATTATGTCCTTAGGTGGGCCCATGGGGAAAGAAGAAAATGTTCTCACTTTATTTCACTTTTATATCACAAGGCTCTGTTTTAAGTATGTATTATTTTTGTGATTAAACAGCACCCACTCCACCTAAGAAACCTTTTATTCTAGTCAGGATGATAAAGAATAATTTTAGTTTTAAATTCAGGTGTTTCCAATGACAATAATGTTTAAGACTTAGATTCATAATATGAGCGTTAAAAAAAGTCTACCAAGCGTGTGAAGCAATTACTTAAGCTATAAGCCTGACTATTACAACTTACATCAGATACCAGCCTAAGCAAGAAGACCCCAAGATTCTAGAAGCCATCTCATGTACACCTCGCCTCGCCTCGCCTCGCCTCGCCAACATTCCTGTACAGACAGACACTGTAGACAAACTGTGGGACAACTGAAAGCATCTGCACAGACAGACAGACACTGTAGACACACTGTGGGACAACTGAAAGCATCTGCACAGACAGACAGACACTATAGAGACACTGTGGGACAACTGAAAGCATCTGCACAGACAGACAGACACTGTAGAGACACTGTGGGACAACTAGAAGCATCTGCACAGACAGACAGACAGACACTGTAGAGACACTGTGGGACAACTGGAAGCATCTGCACAGACAGACAGACAGACACTGTAGAGACACTGTGGGACAACTGGAAGCATCTGCATAGACAGACAGACAGACACTGCAGAGACACTGTGGGACAACTGGAAGCATCTGCACAGACAGACAGACACTGTAGACACACTGTGGGACAACTGTCTCCCAGAGGGAAGCCTCTCAAGTGCTGCGCAGCCAAGCTGAACAGAGTTCTTTTTAAAAATATTTATTAATATTTATATTTTGTGTATGAGTGTTTTGCCTGCATGTATGTATGACAGGTGCTTACAGAGGTCAGAAGAGGGTATCGGAATGTGAGCGGCTAGTTGGGAATTAAACCGAGTCTTCTGCCAGACCAGTCACTGCTCTTAACCTCTGAGCCATCTCTCCAGCCCTGTGCCAAGGCAAAGTAAGTGGAAGCCTGGCTCAGCAGAACTCTCTGCAGTATTTTACAATTACACTCCATTTATTTCTATTTATTTATGTATTATGCATGTGTATGGGCATGTAAGCTCCAGCACACACGGAGAGGGACAACTTTGGGGAGTCACTTCTTTCCTCTACCATGCTGGTCCTAGTGCTCAAACTCAGGTCGTCAAGGCTTAGCCGGCACTCTAACATGCTGAGCAGTCTCGCCATCCTCTATAGTACTTTTGCCCATTAGATTTGTTACAGGTTGGCACAAACACCCTATTCCTAGGACCCATTCCCAGGTCACACAATGAAATAGTAAGTGAAAGTATTACAGGAAACTTAAACTTATAAAAACAAAACAAACATAAAGAAATTGTTGCAAGTTAGTATAACACACATACATGCTGCCCTTCTGTCTCTGAAGGTGCACAGCCTCACTATGGAGCCCGCAGGCATGGTCAGCATCCTGAGCTCTGTGTCCAGCCTGGCATGGGGACTCTCTGGGTGCTGAAAAATGAGCTCCATTCAGAGACTCCATGCATTCGCTGTGCACCTCAGGATAAGTGCTGCTCCCTGGAGACTTGGCAGACACTGTGCCAAAGCCACATACGAGTCTGTGATACCCAGGAGTGACAGGCATGTAAGCAGTCCCCAACTGAACGAAAAGGGAAAGACCTAGTTGCCAAACATAATTGCTTCTAGAGAAGCACAGAATGGGGCTGGAGAGATGGCTCTGTGGTTAAGAGCACTGGCTGCTCTTCCAGAGGACCTGGGCTCAAGTCCCAGTACCCACATGGCAGCTCATACCCGTCTGTAACTCCAGTTCCAGGGCTTCTTACAGCTTCACAGATACACATGCAGGCAAAACATGAATAAATATTAAAAAGAAGAAGAAAAAGCACAGACTACTTCACTCTGCTTCTGTGCCTGTCTGTTAAAGTTGTGTGCATTATGAAAAAATGACAGCGTTTTCTTTGTGTTGACTTTAATGACTGAGGGATGAAGCACCCAGCACCTCAACAGGCAAAAACAACAAAACAGTGGATGAAGTGCTGAGCACACAGAGGACTGGAGTCTGGATCCCCAGCATCCATAAAAGTATTGGAAGGCAGAGTGGATTGCTTGTAAACTCGGTGCTTGAAAAGCAAAGACTGGATCCCTGGTTCAAGCTAGCTAGCTAAGGCTAGCCAGGCCTGTGAGCTTCAGGTTCAGCCAGAGACCCTATCTCAGTAGATAAAGTGGAAAGCAATCAAGTAGGATTCCCAACATCAACTCTGGCTGCTACATGAATAGACACATACACACCCATGACCTCACTGACACACATACACATGCATGTTTTATATATATATATGTATATATATAAAATTCTATCAGAATTTAGCACATACAGATATGTATATATGCTTATGTGCTGTTTACATGTGCATGTTCATACACGATAGTTATTTTTGAATCATATAACCTCAAATATTAGAATATAAAATTACATATATGTATATGTGTATATGTGTGTGTAATATGTATGTTCATTTTCATGGGAAAGACTAAGGAGAGCAGCACACTCGAGACAAGCCTCACTAGGCTTACCTGAGGTGATTATAAAGCCTGAGCCAAGGAGACATAGAGGTGAGGTATCTCACTGCACATATGTCACAACAACCTTGGGCACAATGTATATCGGACTGCTAAAAGCTTAGTTCTGAATGTACCAAGGAAGGAAAGTGGATGCTCCTTGCAAAATCCAAGGTTGGGCTGGGACCTCCCTACTTCTCACAGTACTCTCTTCGCTGGCAGCATGTGAGGAACTGCTGAGCTCTTTGTTGAAATATCATTTACTTAAAGGCCTTTCAAGCAAGTAGAGATAGATGAGTTTTAATTGCGGGTTGGGTTTCCAAACCTATTGTTTGGTCTCTTTTCTTAGCATGTTTGTTCAGAATTAAACATCATTATTACCCAGGTCTTCAAATGGATGTCACTGGGTTTATTTAGCCTATAATGGTGAATACCTAAATAACATCTAAATAAATAAATAAATTCCAGCCTGTATTAAAGTAAAGAAAGGTTTTACAAATCATTTCCTATGAGGGAAAGTTTTTGTGTATGTTTTTAATATACCCAACCACAGGAAAGTCTCATCTACTAAATAGTAAAAGTAAATACTACTAATTTAATCCACTCCTTTCAGAAAAGAGAAGGCAGACAGGGTGAGTCTGTAAGTCAGAGAAAGTCCCATCAGTTACCTGCCACCAATGATCATCATCCCCTTGGGGCTTCTTGGGAATCACACCAGTTCTGAACCACAGCTTCCCATGAACGTCCAGGGCCCAGAGTGTGTGCTGATCTCCGAGAGTTATGCAGACAGGCTCCAGAGCTTGCCTTTCACTGGTAGTGAGAGAACACAGCATCAGCCCAAGTGAGGAGACACAGTACGCACAAGGCTGCCTCACTGAGTGTCTCTGAACAGGCTAAACAGGAGTGGATTACTGAGTGACAAGGAAGGAGCTAAGGGACACTGCTGGGCAATACTTACTGTCCAGACATGGCTGCCTTGGAAACACACACTCATAGAAGAAAGCTCCCGAGCACAAGTGAGCAGGCACTTAGGCCAAGAGCACTGCACTTCTTCTTCCCCACCTTCTCCCATGCCAGGTTGTGGTGTAGAGCTATCTCTGGCAGACACATCATCTCTGATGAGTCTGTGGTTCCTTTCTTCCTCTGGGGATACCCTTGGCAGCTTTGGGGCTCAGTTAAGGCTAGCCATGGCATGCTGCCTGTTCAACTACTAAAAGCAATCGACAACCCTACACTGCTCTGTGTTCTTCATCTTGCTTAGTATCCTCACACCCAACTGGCACCCAACTGGCTGAGGTATGGTTCCCCACTAAGTTGAAGGGGTTGTGTTTTGGCTATCTTGTACACCTAGGCCCCAGAGTGTCCTGGTTCCCAGCTGGAAGATTTACTGGCTAGTTGAATTAAATCAACAACATTCAAATCTGTATATGAGCAAACCTTTTTTTTTTTTTTTTTCTTGAGACGGCTGTATATCCCTGGCTATCCTGGAACTCACTCTGTAGAACAAGATGGCCTCGAACTCAGAAATCTGACTGCCTCTGCCTCCCAAGTGCTGGGATTAAAGGCGTGCGCCACCACTGCCTGGCTCATCCCAAATCTTATATGTTAAAAAGTAAGATATAATCCAGAACAAATTTCAACTGACTAGGATAAAAATACCAATAAGCATTTGTATCTAACCATTATAGACTTGCAACAGAAACATGTGACAGCAGGTAGCTCCGCATGGAGAACATGTGACCTAGTGCCTCTGATGTTCCAGGGCATTTTTTTAATGGACTTTCTTTCTTTCTAAAATAGATTAATTATATATACATAAACACACACACACACACACACACACACACACACACACACACACACACACACATTTTGCCTGGATGGCCAGAAGAGGGCACCAGATCTCATTATAGATGGTTATGAGCCATTATGTAGTTGCTGGGAATTGAACTCAGGACCTCTAAAAGAGCAGCAGGTGTTCTTAACCTCTGAGCCATCACTCTACCCCTACACACTTTTTTTGGAGACATGTAGTCAAAGGTGAGGATGACTCTGAACTGAGGGAATTACTGGTTGCCTCTGTCTCCTAAGTGATGAGATTGCAAGCATGTGTCACTCAGCTGAGTTTATGTATTACTGAGGATGGAACTCAGGGCCTTGTGCATGCTAGGTAAATAGTCTACCAGCAGAGCTCTACATCTAAACCCCAACACAAATGGTAATGTGTCCCTCTGGCAGTCTCTGCCAGCAGAGGAGCACAGAGCATTCTCAAGACCACTTTGTTTTTTTTTTTTTTTTCCCGAGACAGGGTTTCTCTGTGTAGCTCTGGCTGTCCTGAACTCACTCTGTAGACCAGGCTAGCTTCAAACTCAGAAATCCACCTGCCTCTGCCTCCCAAGTGCTGGGATTAAAGGCGTGCACCACCACCGCCTGGCTCAAGACCAGTTTGTTGAGACCAACTCTGTCAAATAGCCAGAACTCTACCATCATGAAACCTGTAGTTGTTGGTTTTGCCAGAAAAGGCTCACCTAGGTGGCTGGTCAGGAATAAATGTCACAGTGCTGGGGCCCATACCTGACAATATCACATTTCCACTGTTCCCCTTCAGGACAGAAGCTGCTCACACCCTCCCGGTACAGGAGGGCCCTCTGCTCCGTCAGTGCCCACACCACACTGTTCCGGGCTGTGATCTGGGACAGTGGGTAGGGACAGTCCACCTTCAGAGCTCGGGCACAGGGCCGATCCACACTGAGACCTGCAGTGAGAGGAAGAGCCCTGCAGACTCAGTAGAAGCATGTCACATTCTATTTTGATCTGGTGCTATCTGTGGTCTTTCATAAGAGACACCTTTTCAGGTATAACTGCTCAGGTAAAACCAGACTTATCATACTGCAAGGCTTGTGCAGTCAGAGCTCCAAGGAGCTTCCCTCTCCTCTTTGTGGCCTGTCAGTAATATGTGTCATGTATCTAAATGACATCAAAGGCAACTACTGAGGGAGCAGGCTGGACAGATAATATGAAATCCCATGATCTATAGCTTTGGCCAGCAAGTGTGTCCTAGTAGTATGATCTCAGGGGTACCAGCAGAGTTTGCAACTACGAGGATTTGCCCGCAGGACTTCTGCAAATCGGTGCCAACCACAGATTCCAATTCAGTAGGACAAGAAGGGGCAGGACGATATGAACATGGTTCTGGGGACTGCTCTGACACCATGGTTGGAGGTCACCTGCTCCTTCCTTATGTGTAGGACCAAAGTATCCCCTTTCCTGCCATGACCAAGTCAAATGCCCTGGAAGCTAGATGTGTACGTGTGTATCAGAGCCTCTGATTCCCACTGAAACACACGAGAATTAATGAAGCTGAAGGCTAGAGCCCCACACATGTCCATGAAGTTGGCAGTGCTGATGGCCAGGTGATGACCTCCAACCCTGAGACAGAGCCAGGTGGAGAACCATTTGTAGCCGATAGCTCACTCCAAAGATGAAGCCATGTTCTCAGAATCAGTATTAAATGACTAGATCAATCTTCATGTAAATCCAATATGGCCTCTTGACAGCACAAACAGAGCCCCGCTCCCAAGGCCATCATTTCCCCCTGCTGCCAGTACACAGACACTGACTCATTATAGCATATTTTTAATAAACGAGTCCCACTGTGCCAGGTCTAGTAGCTAAAGGTTTCCCTAAGGGCAGTTTCCTAGAACAAGTCAATCGCTATTTACAGCAAGTTACTTCTTGTTGTTTTTTTCCCCCCAATCCACATGTAACTATGTGTCCAGGTGCTGGGCTGTGACCTAGCTGAGAAAAGGGGGAGATGCCTGTCACGTCATGGCTACTCCTGCTTTCCTCTTCGGCCTGTACACTCCAGGGTATGCACAGGGCATGGGCAGCGGCAGGCTCTGCCTATGTGGCATCCTACCCTCTACTCAATCATCTATCTATTCATTCCTGCTCAGACCAGTCTGTGTCAGGGGGAATTGCTCTTCCATGAAAAACATTGCTTCTAGAAATGTTCTCACTTATAGAAATGTTCTCACTTAACTTGGTTTTCGATCTCTGCATCCTGTGACTGGTCTCAGAATGTGACTAGCTTCGGATTCAGCAAGTGACAAGGACAATGTACGTGGCCTTCGACTACCTGTCTGAAGGTACAGATCTCCGTTGGTCCTGATGATCCAGGCTGTGTCATCACTCAGGGCCACAAACACAGCCTGGGGCAGAGCCTCGTACCAGTGCCGCTTCCCCTTGATGGTGACTTTGCCACAAGCAAAAGCACGGTTGGATTTCTGTTCAATCTTCCAGAGAAGAGCCCCTAGGAGAAAAAATTCTACTCACTGCTCAATAAACATGAGATTCAGCTACACAAATGCTCCACTCTTGGCCCTGCAAGGGATAGCTTTCTAAAATACAACTTGTTGCTTCCAATTCAGGAAGAGCCCACCATGTCAAGAGTTTAGATGCACCAGCTCTGTGTTGTCGAACATATGAATGTGTCCAAGTCTCACTTTTCTCAACTGGAAAGTGGGTCATTTCCACCTTCTGGGACTGATCTAAAAGCTAGACATAAGGACACATCCACCACATAGCACAGGATTGGGCAAGAGGCAGTCACTCATGTCGTGGGAGAGAAGTGACATTTCATTAGGTACGTGCCCACTAAGGAAGGAGGAACAATTAGTGCCTAACACTGACCTTGGAGACCAAGGGAAGGGCCTTTTCTGGATCACTTATGTGTATGTGAGTTGGGTTGGCATGTTTTCATTCAAAAGAATTCTGAGGAATGGATAAACGAAGTGAGAAAGGTGGGCAGGTCAGAGGCACTGTGGGTGGAGGTTATGGCATTAGGCCAGGAGAGGGATACCAAGGAATGAGTACACTGAGCTACCAAGGCCTCAGAGCAGTCATGCACACAGCTTTGTCCCCTAGCCCTTCCCTGGCCTGAGGCATCCAAAGACTCAGCTGAGAAAAATGATCTCACAGAGACAGACAGCTCTAACTACAGCAACCAAGGAATGGTTGGAAAAATAAAAAGTATTAATACAATCAGCAGAGAACCAACACTTCTAAATGGCTAGGAGGATGAGCTTAACAGTGTGTGACAGAAACAGGAAAAAAATAAAGATATACAATTACACCCCAGCAGCTAATGGAGTGGGCTATTATCTCACTGAGTCTCCAGGGGAAAATAAGTGCCAAGCAAACTGTGAAAGAGAGTGAGCATACACTAGTAAGCTAATGATTTAGCAAGAGCCCCCTTTATTCGTTCTCCTCCGTGATGCCCACTGCTTCAGAAGAGATAAGCATGGATCCAGCATTAGGAAAACACAAGTGAAGCATAGTGGGGTCATGCCTATAACCCCAGCTCTTGGGAGGCTGAGGCAGGAGGACCCAGTCTGAGACCAGCCAGAACTCCACAGTGAATTCATGGTCAGCCTGTGCTATATGGCACAGCCATATCTAAAAACAAAACAAACAGAAGTAAAGAAAATCACAAGTAAATGAGTCTCCGTAAATAAGGGAGTTATCTCAGCCTCACAGAACTGTATCAAAAAAGTCTCCATGGGTTCACTAAAATGCTAAACAATGCACAAAAGTGTGAGGCCTTTGCTACTGCAGTCGGGGAAGCGATTTCTGGAGCACATCCAGCACATATCCATAGGCCTATCTTCACTACTTCAGTTGCTTTATAGCAACACTGACAAACTGAAATACATTATTTTTATGAGGATTTAGTGTTCCAACATGAGGAGAAAAAAAAAACCCTCAAAACTCAAATTATTTGTATAGCTTACACAAATATGTTCCTTGTGTTATCACTGCAATTAATAAAATAAAAAAACAAAAAAAATAAATCAAGCAAGTATGCTGAACACCCCTCACCCTAACTGGTGTCAAAGGAAGCATTTGTGATCTTTACAGTCCCCAGGGAAGCTGGTAGGAAGGTCAATCTGTTGACACTGCTGTTGCCAGAGGAGAGCTGCCCTGTGAGCTGGGAGCTGTGTTGGGGGTTGGGAAGTGGGAGCTGGAAGGCGAACCTGAGGGAGAGACTGCCATCTGCTGGACGGCATCTTCAAACCTCTGCCAGCGCAGCCCTGCACCAGGCAGGGCACTGCAGAACAGGCCACCTTTGTAGTCCAGGCACCAGAGAAACTTTTCCGAGACCGCCAAGCTGAGGATGCCATAGCCAGGACCCGAGTAGCCCATCCAGCTCTCTGCAAACTAACAAGGACAGAGGCCAGTGAGTTCTGTGGCAGGGGACACTGCTGCCTTCACCATACTGTTACCAACAAGACAAGTGGACAGGATACTGAAGTCAAAGGATCGTTGAGAAGCCTTGCCTACCCGTTCTCCTTGAATCCAGTCCCAGAAACATTCTGGAATAGGAACTGTGGTCCTTGTGGAAGACCCCACAACATCCCCAGATAACACTTTCTCATGGCATAGTACCCTCCCTAAGTAATGCTCAAAGGTGTATCCAACCACTTGTCAAAACAAGACATTGTCACCTCGCAAGTCACTCAAGAACCATATAACTGAGTTATACTCCTCCCCCAAAAAAGTTTGCAAAAGGAAACATAACATTTAAGGTTTATGATTTGACAGCTGAGCTATGTTTACAGCTATCCTGGTGAACATGCCCTGTGCAGGATACAGGCCACGCATGACATCACATCAAGAAACCTGACTTTATTCTATACAGACCTTACTTT
This sequence comes from Mastomys coucha, assembly GCF_008632895.1. Lineage (NCBI taxonomy): Eukaryota > Metazoa > Chordata > Mammalia > Rodentia > Muridae > Mastomys > Mastomys coucha. The sequence goes on along the minus strand of NW_022196912.1, from coordinate 124,694,702 downwards.
ATACAAGGAGATGTGTTCATCAACAACACATGTATGTAAGTCAACTTTCTGTACACTTAACTTATGATAGATACTCTATGGGAACAGCATTACAACTGTCTACATTACAATTTTTCAAACCCTGTTCTAAGCTTTGGACTCCTGGCCTGATGTACGGGAGCAGATGGGGACGTGTGGATGACATACAGTCTGAATTTTACATACTAAAGCTTTGTTGCTATTTTTTCATTTGAATTACTTGTTTAATGTAACCATGTGTATGCACACACGTGAGTGTGCTATACACAGCATGTGCGTGGCAGTCAGAAGACAACTGTGAGAGCTGGCTCTCTCCTTCCACCACAGGGATCCTAGAGATGGTCCTCAGGTCCTCAGGTCTGGTGTCAGCCCTAACCCACTGACCTGTCATGCTGGTCCCAAGGTACCAGCTAGGATTTGCTTAAAAGTCAAAGCTAAATAAAGGTTTCCTTTAGACACACTTGTACAAATACCTGATATGGAAGCTAGTGTTATGAAAGACAATGGTTTCTACCTTTTCTCTATCTGGCTTTGTTCACCATAGCAAACTTTTCACTTAGCCCTTATTCTCAAAAACAAACAAACAAGCAAACAATCCAACGCTTCTCAGCTTTTCTGCTATTTGGAGCAAGACCAGGTACTACAAAGCTTGGTAGACAACTTCAGAGCTCCTGGACCCGTTCCATGGGCGAGGGCTTCCTTAAGCTAAAGTCATCTGATTTGCGGACTAACACTCGTGTCAGGTGTTCAAGCTGCTATGGCTTCCCATTGCTCTGCACTTGGCTCAACACCCTATCCAAGTCCCACTCAACTGATACTCTGAGCATGTACCTGGCTTCCCAGAGACATGAGCCCACAGCTAGTTGCCACTTGCAGTGAGCTCCCAGCATGGACACAACCACTGTCAGTTAAGAGCACTGAGGAAGAGTGCGCTGAAAAGATGAGTGCAGGATGCTGAACAAGCCGCCCAAGTTCTGGTACATTCACTTCTAAGATAGAACACAGAGAATGGGGGAGAGTCCTTGGGCCATCCTGATCTTGTAATGTGACCTGCTGCATACACTGCTTTACTCTTCTGAGGCTCAACTTCCTCCTCCATATAAACGGGAGCAACTGCACCCATGTCCTAGTTTTGTTTTTTTAAAGATTGATTTATTTAATGTATATGAGTACATTGTGGCTGTCTTCAGACACACTAGCAGAGGGCATTGGATTCCAGTACAGATGGTTGTGAGTACCACGTGGTTGCTGAGAATTGAACTCAGGACCTCTAGAAGAGCAGTCAGTGCTCTTTAACTGCTAAGCCATGTCCAGTCACCCTAGTATTTTTTTTTTTTTTGTCCAGTCACCCTAGTATTTTTAAAGGTTTTTCTGTATAGCCCTGGAACTCACTCTGTAGACCAAGCTGGCCTCGAACTCAGAAATCCGCCTGCCTCTGCCTCCCAAGTGCTGGGATTAAAGGCGTGTGCCACCACTGCCCAGCCCTAGTTTGTTTTTAAAGAAGCAATTGAAGTGTGTGAAGTGCCTAGCCCGGAGCTACACGTGGTGCAAGCTGGTAAGCATCGTGTGCTTGCAGCACTGATGATGCAGGGGTGGGCCTCGCATCAGCTACAAGGGAATGTGCTGATACATGGCTAGCTTGGAAGCCAGACATATTTGCTATGACTTACATGCCAAAGAAAATCAATGCTTAAACATCATTTTTTTAGGGCTAGGCGGGTAGCACGGGACTTTGATGCCAGCACTCAGAAGGCAGAGGCAGGTGGAACTCTGAGTCTAAGGCCAGTCTGGTGCACAGAATGAGTTAGAGACCCTGTTTTTAAAAGTAATTTTAAATATAAAACTCCCAAGAACAATAAACTGCACTGGCCAAGAGGCCCCATCGCAGATTGGGGACTTCATCCTGCAGTGTGTCACTATGAGGGGCACTATGAGGATACTGCAGAAACAGCCTTCCCCTAGAGATCCCCAATTCACACTGATGTTCCTAGAGTGAATGGACTCTGGGGAAGGCAGGACCTACCCACCTCACACGAGCTCAGGGAAAACAGTTCTCTACAGTGGTGTTCCAATGACCCCAGGCTACCTTAAGTGCCCACACTGCTGTGGCCTTCAAAGACTCCACTTTTATTGGTAGGAGGTTAACTGAGCGGGATCAGAATTAATATAGTTCAAATGATTCAGAGTCCCTGTATTGGAAATTCCCCCAAACCTAGACTTCAAAGCTGCGATTTTGCATAAGAAGGAAAATGTCTGCCATGGATGTTCTTTAAAGGAAAAGCAGCAGCTGCCGCAGCCACCACACTAGTTACGTTTCCTGCATCAGCACACAGACCTGATCTGCCTTGAGCAGTGTGGTGTCCTCAGCACCTGGCTGGCTCAGGTCCTGCAGAGAGTGACCAGCTCTAAGCTCTGTGACACTTGTCTCTGAGGATGAAGATGGGAGTCCGTGGGCATAAATGTCTTCCTCATCACTGGATGTCACTGCCTGATCCTGGAAAGGTTGGTCCAGCCAATGTGCATGGGTGCTGGCCACCGAGGCAGAGGCAAGAGGAGTCATCTGTACTTCCGCATTTCCCATGTCACATTCAAAAGTAGATGTTTCCTTCTGACCTGTGTTAGGATTTGCGCTCAGGTGGCTAGGGACCTCCACCTGGCTCAGGATGTCTGCTTCTGGGCTGGCCTCCTCAGTGCTGACCTCATAGACTCCAATCCCAGGCAGCCACTGCTCAGCACCTGGGGGCCAGCTGAGAATGGAAGGCGGCATACTTGAGTTCAGAAGAGGGGCTTCAGAAAAAGTGCTCTGGGGGTCACAGACCTCCATGGCGTCTGCCTCCTGCTCCTTAGGAGAGCTGTTCTGTCCCTGCAGGCATAACTCTGAATGTACTGCAGTATCAGCAGCAGGACCAGGCTCCTCTTCAAGGCCTGAGATGATGTCAGCAGCTTCCACATCGTCCTCTGGCTGCAAGGGTAGCGTCAACACTCCGCTGAGCAGGTCTGTGTCCTGTGTGTGGTCACACTGGGAAGCTTCCTTCCTAGTGAGATTTTCTTCATCCACTGGGTCAGGGCCAGGGCCAGGGACCTCCAGGACATGGAACGCTTCGGGGCCATTGCTCTCCCGTGTGATCCCATCCACCTCACCACTGGGGTTGCTCTCCTGGTCAGGAGATTCTGTGCTCAACTGATCCACACTACTGCCCAGAACACTTGAGGTCATGGACTGGGGGCTGTCAGCAGGGAGCTCGGAGCAGGGAGTTGACTCGAGGGAACTGTTGCAGGTGCTCTTGCTTCCACCTTCTGATTTAAAATAAGAACATTCAAAGTAAGGCATGACTCTATGTAAATAACTGGAGTACTGAAAAAGCATTTGGCTCAAGGAAAAAAAATTTAAATGAAGGCTATTTAGTTGGGTATAAATTAATTTTTATAGTCCCAGAATTGGGGAAGTAGAAATAGGAAGCTCTGAGTTTAGAGCAGGTCTGAGCTACACAATAAGTTCCAGGCTAGCCTCAGCTATTTGGTGAGCCTCTGCTCTCACACCCCCATAAAGAGAAGAGGAAGGAAAAGAAGAAACTTGTTAAGTAAAAATGATCTTAGTCCAGCAATGTCCAGTGAAATGAACATGTCACTAGACAATGACTCTCACTAGTGCAGTTCTGAGGGAGTGGACCAGGAATGAAGCACATGGGTTACAGGCCATCCTTTAAATTCGCCAAAAATGCATAAGTGCTCACTAATGCTCCTTTCAACACGGCAGCAGCCTTTAGCTGCAAGCCTCAATGAGCACCTAGGAGGCCAGGCAGTGGTGGTGCGTGCCTTTAATCCCAGCATTTGGGAGGCAGAGGCAGACAGATTTCTGAGTTCGAGGCCAGCCTGGTCTACAGTGTGAATTCCAGGACAGCCAGGGCTACACAGAGAAACCCTGTCTCAAAAAACAAAAACCAAGAAAAAAAGAAAAAGAAGCACCTAGGAGCAAAGCACTTAAAAGTTCTTGTGGCCTGGGTGGTGGCACAAGTCTTCAATCCCAGCATGTGGGAGACAGAGGCAGGAAGAGCTCTGTGACTTCAGGGACAGCTAGGGTTACACAGATATCTACCTCAGTAAAAGAAAAAAAAATAGTTCTATGTTAAATCCCATATCTGGTAACAAGGTCAACACAAAATGTAAGATGTCTAACAAATATAGCAGCATAAATCCCTGTTTCAATGACTGTCCCACATGTCTGTAATGTCTCTCTGGTCTAATGAATGGTATAGATGGTAAGCCAACATCTTTTTGTTTTGTTTTTTGTTTTTTTGTTTTGTTTTGTTTTGTTTTTCAAGACAGGGTTTCTCTGTGTAGCCCTGGCTGCCCTAGAACTCACTCTGTAAACCAGGGTGGTCTTGAACTCAGAAATCTGTCTGCCTCTGCCTCCCGAGTGCTGGGATTAAAGGCATGAACCACCACCACCCGGCAAGCCAACATCTTATATTAAGTATTATCTTAAATATTAAAGAGCAAAATCTAGGCCCTTCAATCAGAGCCTGAGCACATGGATAAATGCCTGACCAACACAGGCCCTACAGAGATGCTTCTGTGTGTATGTATGTACTGTTAATGTGTGGGGAAGAGTTCACTCAGTATGTGAAGTTCTCTGTCTGCCAAGAGCGGCAACTGGCGCTTTAGTGAGAAGCACCATGCGTTCCCAGTTGATGCGCACATCCCCAAAGCTTCTGGCCAGGCTACCCTAGGTGTCACATGAGTTAAGTGTGTGCTTGCCCAAGGACAGTACCTGTCTTTCTCTTCCTCCTCCTCTTCTTCACTTTGATAGGTTTCACAATAAGCTCCTGGTCAAAGTCTTCAGAGCTGATGACACTGAATCTCTGTGAGGATGGCTGACCACTCTGGCCCAGCTCAGGGGTAGCCTGAAATCCAGGCAACAGCAACCCAGAGCCACTGTCCGTGGAGTTCAGTGAACTGCTCCTGCTTCGTTGCTCACTGGCCACAGAACTGGCCACAGAAGAGCCTCGAAGCCTTGTCTCACAAACTGTGGCCCCCAGTGACTTCTCCAGATGCTGCCCACGGACCTGCTCTGAGCATCTTGTCATCTCTGGACCGTCTCTCACTGAGAAAGAAGAGATTGGTTTACTGCTGGGCCTTTGGGAGATGGCAAGGTACAGCACTCAGCCTGACAGCCTGGGCACCAGCAGCCACGAAACACGCAACTTCATCCTGCTAAAGAAATCAAGCAATTCCAAATTCTCCAAACCCAGAGAAACTGAAGGATCGCAAAGGAGATTCCAGGGGGCCGTGTGTCCCAGGAAGTTCATACAGTTAAGGTCAGTAAGATGATTCACTGCAGCTGTCTTTTGCAAACACCACTAAATATAAAACACTTCTCATTTCAGTTTTAGAAACTTTTATAAATGTTTCTATGTAAAGAAGGGTATAGTTAAATTCCCTACTTATACTATGCTTTCCTTATACCTTGATATTATCTAAGAAGCATTCTAGTTAAATTTCTTGAAATCCAAGGAAGAGAAGTAATTTCCCAATAGAGTGGGTTCCCAGCAGAGGACATATGGAGGTCAGTGTCAGTGCAAGCATGGAGCGGGGTGAAGGCCCCGTGTGGGACATGAGTCCTGTGTTAAAGAGCCAGTAAATGCCCAGTGCAGTGCCCCTCTCTCCACTCAAGAGCTCTGAGGTCTCCAGGGCTAGAGCTTCCAGCTTCAACACCTCAACACCAAAGCGCTGTGCACTTTGACTGAGCATCTTCTGGGTGCTGTGCACTGTACAAGGTGCCAGGTTACAGCCACCAAGAAAACTCACGGACTCGTATCCTTGAGGCACAATCATTCTTCTGAGGGGTGTCACTAGGCTGACTGTGGGTGCCTGAGTATACACTGGCGAGGAGAGAGACTTAACTCTGTTCTTCGATGACTTACCAAAGATCACACAAAGTAATGGGAGTACTAGGTCTAGAGCTGTATCGTGCTATGTGGAACCACTTGCAAAATGTGATTTCCAAGATTCAAATTAATTAAAATTAAGCAACAGTTAAAATTCAAATTATTAGTAGCACTTGCCACTTGAAGTACCTCAAACCACAGATGGCCAGTGAACATCTGAAGCAGTCAGTCCTGCAGATAAAGTTCTCCCATGCAGCAGTGCTAGGCCACTGCTCTCTCTGTGAGCCATGCTGGACCTTCTTATACAGCTCATAATTCTTACATGCACTTCTGGTGCATGGTTTTAGAATATTCACCCCAACTTTTAGAATATTCACTCTCTACTTTGGGGAAGATAGGTGGCGATGGTAAGGAAAGGCCAGCATGCTGTTATCATCTCCAAAAACAAGTTCAGCACCGAGCCCCAGCTACACCAAGCTGCCTGAAGACTCCGTTACAGTTCTTTGCTCATTCACAGTTATAGAGTTAACACGTGCAAGGGCTGGGGCTGAATCCCAGCCCTGCAAAACCAACCAACCAAGCCAGGATCCTGCTTCTGTGGCAGATACCTGTGATCCTAGTACTTGGGAGGCTAAGTCAGAAGGAATGCAACTTTGGGCCAACCTGGGCTATAAGATCCAGTCTAAATCAAAACAAATAAACAAAAACCATTACGGTTTACATGGACCATAAAATAAGGCCAAAGCACAGGGGAATAACAATCCCAAAGGACAGTCCATGTCTAGGGCAAGAGATGCACAGTAAGTTACAAATGTCATTGTTTTAAAATGATACAACCTGTGCCTCAGAGACATTAAGCACACACAGTTTCAGATAGGGCACCTGGACGAGTCAGGTGGTTTCTGATTTCTCATTTCCGATCACCCAACCACCCGTCTTCACACTCGGAGAAAGCTCACCACTACAGACTGCCTAACAAGCTCAAAGTGGGTCACCTCTACAAGCCTCTAAATACCTCCCCGCCTGAGTAAACCCCAGTGATGGAACTTTTTTTCCAGTTCTTCAAGACATACATGGCCTCTCTGGGTAGCCCTGGCTGTCCTGGAACTGTCTCCCTGAGTGTGGGGGTTAACAGTATGCAGCATTGCACCTGACTTCTGGTGCACTTTCTACCCTAAGTAGGACGGATACTCTAGAGAGCAGAGGACTGACAGCACGCACAGCACACTTGGCAGCTAATACAAACCTATGGATGTGAGTCCTTCAGGTCTGCTTGAAATCCTTATAATGTTCCTATCTCCCTTTAGGAAAAATATTTCGTTTTCTGTGCAGGAGACAGACACAATATCACCCAGTCCTTCCAAACCAGCAACTGTGGCCTGTCAAAACAAACAAACAAACACGTAACCAGGCAATAAACAAGCAGGTGTGATAACTCAAATAATTGCGAGTAATTATTGAATTTTGTCATGGCAGTTCCTGGAAAACTCATAGAAGTCATTCAACCCTCAGCAGGACAGTATTCAACATGTGCAACCTTCAGTACATACCTAGGCAGTGAGCCGCCATGATGGCTGGTGCAGCCTCTCCCACCTCTTAGCACTGTCTCCTGACCCACTGCTTTCTCCCTTCTTAGGACACGAAGCTCATATTCCCTGTTAGGGCAGGGGCTCTGCCAATCTGCGCCATCTGTCATCCTGCCTATGCTGTGTCTCACTGAAATGGAGTGTCAGGCCGAAGCCCAGACCAGCTCCTCAGCCTACGCATGGAGCGCAGGTTTTTCTCTATGCTGAGCTTCCTTCCCTGCTCTACTCACTGGGCAGGCTCTGCCTTACGAAGTGCTGCCTGAACACTGTCATCCTGAGTGGCTAACCTGTGTCCCGTGTCTCCTGTGCTACAAACCTGGATGGATTAGGAATGATACACCACCCAACAAGTGCCCCTACTGTGTGCTTTCCTACAGGAGACTAGGAAAGTCTTGAAGCCCAAGGCTCTTGAATTGAAAGAAGGGAGGGAAATGGTGTCTGGCTAAAAGCAGATGGTACTACATAGGGTTATCCTGAGCCCACTAATCTAAAACAGTTCTTGCTTTACAGCTGACAGTGTGCACAAGAGATGAGTTCACTGCAGAAGACACGGAGTCTAGGTCCTCTGCTAAATGTCAGGTAGCCCTGACAGAAAGCTGGGAACAAGACATGAGGTTCCAAAAGCTGCCAATCATAGTACCTCACAGAGATGCAGCCAGCATCTGTCCACAGACACACTGTCTCCATGTCCCTGCCTAGGTAGTTAATTACACATACACTGAGAGGTGCAGGTGAGGGTTCAGATGAAAAGCTAATGCAGAGTTACAACATGTCTGGAAAGCAGTAATTAACAAGTCCCTCAGAAACCTGGCAGAACAGTTAAGTCATCCACAATGGGAGAGACCAAAGAGACAAAGGCAGGGCTAGAAGGTGGCTCTAATCCAGAACCCGTGCCTGACTCAGGCAGCTCCAACACATCACTGCACCAAAAGAGTTACCAAGCATGGCAGAAACGAGAGAGGTGTCAGTGGGAGCAGATGACTTTGATTCTCTGGGGACACTCTCTCTAGAGCTGCTATGCCACAGGCCCACAGAGCTCATGTGGAGGAAAGAGAGCCCAGCCTGGATTCTGGAGGTGAAAGGCCGGGAGTGGGACAGGCCAGAAGCTCTGATCGTAGGACAAGAAGTAACTGAAACCAAACAGCTTTGCTTAAAGTCCTAAGTCAGACTCTGGGAGTGATCTGTTAGCACCTGATTTAGGCAGAAATTGTTTTCTACCATGAGGTAATGGTACTGGAAAGTTGCCAAGGTATGCCAGTTAGTTTCTGAAAAGAAAGGGGTGGGGGCAGGGGGAAGCAAAATAATATGCTTGTCTTTGGTTAAGATGCAAAGGGGGAAAACAAAATGAAACAAAACAAAACAAAACACAAGGAGAGCACACCAGACAGGGGGCCCGCTCCTAGGCAGCACCAGCAGGACTGGGAGCCAGTCCTCAGAGTTATTCTATCTGTCACGTCTGAGTCTCCACTGGGTGGGATCATATAGTAATTGGGTAGTCAGAAAACACAGGATCTATAAAGACTCTGTAGCACAGTATAATCCCAGGTACCTGGCAGGCTGCGGAAAAGCAATCAAAAGTTCAAAGCCTACCTGGGCTACAGTAAGGGGTCAAGATCAGCCTGGGCAGCTGAGTGAGTGAGTCCCTGCCTCAAAAGAATGTAAAAACAAAAACAGAACTATATAGCTCCGTGCAGAGCGTCCACTCAGCATCCATGAGTAAAATGCAAAGCTGAAACCAAACCCGCCCTCTTCTGACGGCATAGCTCAGAAGAGGCAGAGCACATGTCTACCATGCACAAACACCCTGAATCCAATCACAGGAAAAATGCATGCATGCATACACACACACACTTGTACATGGAAAGGAGAGAACAGGAAGGGAAGGCTGACTGGTACGAGGCTTGGCAGGCAAAGAAAGGTCAAGGCACTTACCATCAAATCAGATATCTGAGTTCAATCTCTGGGACCAAGGTGGAAGGAGAGACAACTCCCACAAGCTGTCCTCTGACCACCACACAGGTGCCAGGACATGCAGGTGTGATCACAAACAGGCACATGTGAGTTTGCATACACACACATTAAGTGGAATTTAAAAAAATGAATCAAAGATTATGATGAACAAGTTTAATTGGGGCTTTAAAAAAAACCAAAATATCTAATTTCTTAGCAGTGTAAGACTATGAATATCAAAAAACAAGTTTTTTTTTTTTGGTTTTTCGAGACAGGGTCTTTCTGGGTAGCCCTGGCAGTCCTGGAACTCACTCACTGTAGACCAGGCTGGCCTCGAACTCAGAAATCCGCCTGCCTCTGCCTCCCAAGTGCTGGGATTAAAGGCGTGCAACCGCCCGGTGAGTTTTTTTTTAAACTAAAAATTACAGAACTCTGTTTGATGTCCTTGTTTGTCTCAAAGGGGAGGAAGAACACCAGAGTTAACAACTGCTCCTTCCCTCTTCCTAGAAGCCCAGCAGCTGACATGTGGCCACAAACCCTCCTCTTGCCCTGTGACCCCCAAAGGCAGGTGCAGTTCTCCCACACACCTGATTGACAGTGTCCAGAAGGTAGATACTGTATTCGTTCCAGCTCAACACCCAGCCTTCTCGGAAGAAGCAGGAAACGAGCCCCAGGTGTTTCTCAGGTGAGCTGCAGCTTCCCCCGTCAGAGGGCTCCAGACGAGGGTAGAGCTCGAAAGGCGGGACTCCTCCAGCAAAGACATCCTTGAGGATGAATGTGGCTTGAACGGTCCCATGGACATCAGCCTTCCACAGCCGGAGCCCAGGTCGGGCTGCATACAGGGTCAGATCGCTTTGCTTACACAGTCCTGGTATAAAACAAGCACCAAATTTCCCAGTACTAAAATCGGAAAAAAAAAATGAAAAGGAAAAAAAAATACAGGCATGGACTAACTGGAAGTGATTCAATTGTCAATTCCTTATATCAACTCTAGGAATCTACTGAATAACAAATCATTGCTTTTCTTGTCCTTTCTACTGTTTGTTGGCTACTAAGTCACACTGGCATCCTTATACCCAGGCTCTGCCATGCCTTCACACCACCTGTACACCAGGTGTACCACCTGTGGTATCAACAGTTCCCACCACGGCTCGCTTGTGTCTCATACTTTATGTTCATTCTCCCTTTAATCCTGACAGCAACCCCACGAGGCCACTATTACAACCCATTACAGAACAAAAGCTGAGATGCCCAGGGCTGCCCCTGCTCAGCATGCTGCTCCTTCTGAAGTCTGATGGCTACCACCACTCCCTAGTTTCCTGAATGAAAAGCATTACTCACATCTGAAGCAGCTCATCTGTGTCTCTTTCAGAAATCCTCCAAACACATCAAAGGTACTAGTTTCCCTTCCCACCTTCAAGCTTGATATTATTTTCTTTTAAAACTATGAAATAGGGCTGGAGAGATGGCTCAGTGGGTAAGAGCACCTACTGCTCTCCCGAAGGTCGGGAGTTTAAATCCCAGCAATCACGTGGTGGCTCACAACCACCCATAATGAGATCTGATGCCCTCTTCTGGTGTGTCTGAAGAAAGCTACAGTGTACTTATTTATAGTAATAAATAAATCTTTGAGCTGGAGTGAGCAGGACTGAGTGAGTAGGGCTGACTGGAATGAGCAGAGGTCCTAAAATCAATTCTCAACAACCAGATGAAGGCTCACAATTATCTGTACAGCTACAGTGTGTACTCACACACATTAAAAAAAAAACAAAAAAACTATGAAATACCCAACACACACAAAAGAGCATGTGTGGGAGCTGGAGAGACTGCCCAGTGGTTAGGAGCACTGTTGCTCTTGTAGAAAACCCAGGTTTGGTCCCCAGCACCCACAACCAGCCATAACTCATGTCCAAGGGATCTGATACCTATTTCTGACCTCCTTTGGTTCCAGACACTCATGTGATATAGATAGATAGATAGATAGATAGATAGATAGATAGATAGATAGATCCAGACGATCGATCGATAGATAGATAGATCAATCCAGACATAACACTCATACACATAAAATAAATAAATAAATCTCGAAGAAAAAAAAAGGTGGTTTAACAGTTAAGAGCACTTGTTGCCCTTCAGAGATCTAGGTGTGATTACTGGCAACCCCACAGTGTTCACGACCATCCATTAACTGCAGTTCCATGCGATCCATGGGCACCAAGCACACACATACAGATATGCAAGCAAAATACACAGAAAATTAATAATCTAGCCAGTCATGGTGGTACACGCCTTTAATCTCAGCATTTGGGAGGCAGAGGCAGGAGGAACTCTGAGTTTAAGGCCAGCCTGGTCTACAAAACAAGTTCTAGGACCAACAGAAATTTACAGAGATACCTGACCTCAAACATTTTTTAAATACGTAAATACAATCTAACAAATTTTTTTTTAAAAAGAGTATGTGCTGGACTGGTGAGATGGCTCAGTAGGTAAGAGCACCGACTGCTCTTCCGAAGGTCCTGAGTTCAAACCCCAACAACCACATGGTTGCTCACATCTACCGTAATGAGACACCCTCTTCTGGTGCATCTGAAGACCGCTACAGTGTACTTATTTATAACAGTAAATAAATCTTTGGGCCGGAGCAAGCAGGGACTGAGTAAGCGGGGCCAAATGGAGCGAGCGGGGTTGACCAGACTGAGTAGAGGTCCTAAAAAAGTCAATTCCAACAACCAGATGAAGGCTTACAACTATCTGTACAGCTACAGTGTGTACTCATATGCATAAAATAAATAAATCTTTAAAAAAAAAAAGAGTATGTGCAATAAATGTCACAAGACCTAATGTAATGGTTCCCAACCTTCCTAATGCTGTAATCCTTTAATACAGTTCCTCACTGTGGTGACCACCAACCATAAAATTATTTTCATTGTTACTTCATAACTGTCATTCTACCACTGTTATGAATTACAATGTAAATATCTGTATTTTCAGCTGGTCTTAGGGGATGCCCGTGAAAAGACTGTTCACCCCCAAAAGGATTTGACCCACATATGTTGAGAACCACTGGCCTAATGGAATGTGCACCAAGGACCCATCCTCTGCCTTCAGACCAAGTTAGAAGCTGAACCATGCATGCATTCTGTGCTCCTAATGACTTACCCTGGCCAAAATTCAGACCAATGCATTGAATTTTATAGATATCATTCTCATTTTTATTGATTCTTCAACACATATCTATTTACTCCAACACTAATTTAGCCCTTTCAGTTTTAATAAATGATACAATGTGTATAACTTTGCAGGTTTTAAATTTAATTTAAATTATTTTTTTTAAAATGATGTGCTTTTGCATGTTATTATGTGTATATGAGAGCAAGTGCCAATACAGGCCAGAAGGGGGCACAAGATTCCCTAGAACTGGACTCAGGTGAGCCACCTAATGTGGATGATGGGAAAGAAACACAGATCTTCAGTACGAACAGCTATGAGCTCTTAACTGCTAAAGCTCTATACATACACATAGACACAGCGCGCACACATAGACACTTCTTAGTAATTTAAAGTAATTTGTCTTTTATACTTAACCAATGTATCTTTGATTTAAAAACACTATAGTGCTTATTAATTTTGACTGTTACATAGTTATTCACAACTTATTCAATTTTTAACATTATCCCTTTTTTTGAGCTAAGATCTCCCAGGTTGAACTAAAATTCAAAATTCTACTGTCTCACTCTCTTAGATTCTATTCTATAACTACTACACTTGGCTTGATATTGTTTTAAAAAAATACATATATATCACTACAAAATGTTTCCTTGGAATACTGGACTATGCGTGGATTTGGGGAAAGTATCCATATCTATGAATCTAATGCTTAGTGCTGGTTTTACAGTGGGCCTGAGTTTGACTCCAGCACCCATATCAATGCAGCCTACAACTCATAACCAGGAGAGTAATGCTCTGCCCTCGCCTCTTCAGACACTGTGCTCGCCCTGACAGACAGACAGACAGACACGCATACACTTAATTAAAAATAAGTAAGTGAAATCTTTTTCTTTTCTTTCTTTTATTTTTCTTCCCTAAACAAAGTTTCTCTGTGAAACAGCTCTAGCTAGCCTGGAACTCACAGAGATCCCCCTGCCTCTGTCTCTTGAGTGCACAGTGCTGAGATTAAAGGTATGTACTACTAAGCCCAGCTCTAAATAAAATCTTAAAAAACAAATAATTATTCAACCTTATTACCAGATTGTTACTGCTATTGCTTTGTTTCCAGACAGGTTTCCTGAAGCCAAGGCTAGCCTGGGATTTGCTAGGCCAGGATGAGTGCTATATAGGATAACCATCAGGATGACACTGAACTTCTGATCTTCTTGTCCCTTCCTTGCAAGAGCTGGGATTACAGGTGTGCATCATTGAGCCCATCTAAGACATTTTGTTCCTTTTCTTTTTCTTTCCCTTGTGGCTGGAGATTGAACTCAGGGCCTCGTCCATGTTAGACAGGAACTTGGCCACTGGGCTGGGATTTGAACTATTATTTTGTTTGGTACAGAACTAGGAGTGGAACCCAAGCTTCACACCTGTTAGGTAAAGTTCTTTTTATCTGCGCCACATTCCAGCCTTTTTCCTAACCTATTTTTTGTTTGTTTTTTTGGTTTCCTAAGACAGGGTCTCAATAAATGACCCTGCACGGACTGTAACTCACTAGGCAGAGCAGGCCTACCTCTGCTGGGATTACAGACCTGTGCCACCATGCCTGGCCTTCTTAAACTATTTTCCTAGCATACAGGCCTGAGAGTTTGTCCAAGCTGTTTCCAGACTAGGACTGCTGAGTTGTTGCGCTCCAGTTTACAACCAATGTCCTCACTCCAGTCTACCCACCCAGCTCCTGCCCCTGTCCCAAACTGAATTCTCAGGAGCTCTCACTGTTTGACATCTTTGTCAATGCTCAGATTTTGACCAGAGTTTAAATTGAAGAAGTTTAGCTCAACTCTGCGCCTTGCTTATTCTTTCTCTAAATAGTAGAAAGGGCACTGGCGTGAGTCATTATTAATCTTCTGAGATCTTCATGTGCTAATCTTTAGGAAGCTAAACTTCCATACCCCAGGTGAGTGAGACTGAATGAGAAAGCTCCATTAAGCTCAAAACTAAATGTGTGCCATTCCCAGTCTTCTGCCTGAGGAGCTGCCAAGTGTGCCATACCCTCGCAGTCCATAGCTTCTTGCTCCCCATACATGTCTGGGGGTGGAGAGCTCCTCTGCATGAAGGTATCCCACTAGACCCTGCTGGCACCTTAGTAAATTAAATCCCCCAGGATAGGATCTAGGGGGGATATCATATATCAGATTCAGCTTTAGAATAAAGATCATTAGACTAATCAGCTGTTTTGAGACCACAGAGTTTTCATAGACAACTATATAATCGGACTGTGTCTGACTCTTGCCTTTAGTGGGTTTGTGCTGGGGAGAAAAAAGAGAAAAGCCTAAGAGAAAAGCCCAAGCAGTGCCATTCCCTCCTGCCTTTCCTGTCAAATAATCTGTTTGGGGATCCAGTTTTAAGTTTGCTTTCCTTCTTCTGGGACCTCTTACTTCTGTCTTGCTCACTGTATGTCCCAGAGCACTTCTTTTACCCTGCACTCAGTGAACTGAAACCTATCAAAGCATGTGGTGCAGGAGGGTGTGCGGATGTGAAAGATGAGAGTGAGTTGGCACTAGGAGCCACCTACCAGTATAGCAGGCATCTGTACACTAGGAAGGGTCCTAGCAAGAGCTGGCTTGGAGGGTGCTTTCTGTTCAGGAGTTCTGTAAGCTTAGAAGCAGACAGAAGGCAGCTGGCAAGAACCAGCCCAGGAAGCAGCCTTCCTGAGCACTTGCCTAAGGAAGGACACAGACAGCTTCACCCTTGTCATCAAAGCCTACGGCCTCACATGACAGATGCTGAGACAGAGGTCAGGCATAAAGTCACTGTCCCCTGAGACGTTTCTGCGGGTTGGACCAGTCTTTGGCATAGAGTATACTTCATATGGAGAGCAGAAGGCAGACCCACAGGTTTCAGCTCACTGAGTGCACGCCAGACTACTGATGGCAGTAAGAAGGTATTCAGAAGAGAACATAGGAGCCAAAGAGGGACACGAGAGGAACTTCTAATATGAAGACTGGTGCTGAGCAGGGAGGAGAATAAACCTAGTGTTGCTGCAGAGCACTGGGCACGGGACAGACTATGAATACATCAGAAACTGGCTGTGTCATCTGACCTCATCCTCCTCTCCCTTGACACTTGTCACCAATGGCACCACCAGCCCCGGGGAGACCTTCCCATGCCTGTTAATCTCCTTATTCTCCAATCTGCCTCAAATCCTCTCAACATCCATTAACTCACTGTCATCCTGTCCCAAACCTGTGCAGGCAACAATGTCCCTATACTGAAAGGAAGATGTAAGATGGGGTCCTCCAACTCCCAAGGCTTCTCAAAAGCAGGTTCCCAACACCCACTCAGCTCCCGGCCCTCCTCAGCTAAAGTCCTCCACTGTTCTGCCTCTCTCCCTCCCCTCCCTTCCCTTCATCTCCACACAATGGCTATGGAGGGCTACAAGCTCATTTTCTTGCTGGAAAACAGTAAAATGCAGGATCTGTATGTTCCTTCTGCCACATAGTTTGTGGGGAGCCCTAAGTTCTCACCCTTCTCTTTGTTGTCCCTCCAGCAGGTGATAAAGGAGAGATACTGTTTTAGTCCAGAACCTGCCCATTTTAGACTCTCCTAACCAGCACATAGTCCTCACACCTGAAGAAACTCTTCTCTGACCCTAGGCTGAGTGGATGTCCACTTAAATTTCTATAGCACTCCGCACTGTACTCCATAGCCACTGCCATGTCTGTCAGTAAGACCTGAGTCTACCTTTTGGTCTCCATGATGGGAGAGGCCCACATCTGCTAGACTACTCCGTCTCGTTTGGCCACTACCTACCAGTGTGGAGCACAGCAGCAGCCAGGAGCACAAAGGTGCTGAGTTCTCAGGATTCTAGAGAGAAACCATGTCTAGAGTGACATCCACTACTGCCGTTAATGTTTCTCAGACCAAGCCCTGAGGTGCACTGGCTGTGCTCTCAGGCCTTGCATCTCCTCAAACTACAAGACTTCCTCTTTCCATCAGACTCCATAAAGTGTCTTTGGCAGGCACAGCCAGGAACTCCAGGCTATTGTGGCTGTGGTCTCAACATCTGGCTAATAGGAAACCTAGGAGAACTCAAGGGTCAATACTGAGAGCCATGTGGCATGCCTAAAGCTTACCTTTTCCTTGGTTGGGATCCAATCTGCTTGACAGCCTTCTCTTCTGTGTAAAAGAGCAGGCTTCTCTGCAAGGTGGACACGAGCAGCACTTTCTGGCTGTAGTCCAGCTGCACAATGGAGGACGGCTCTTCTAACACAAGGTGGGAGTTGCAGATACCCTGTGAGAGAGCCAGGTCAACAACGGCTCAAGATGGCTCAGCTTCCCTCCCTCACAGTGATTAAGCATACTTCTTGCTAGCTGTACTGAATTCAGAAGTATTCTGTGGGGCCAGGCATAGTGGTGCATACCTACAGTCTCAGCCCTGGGGGATGGAGGCAAGTAGATCAAGAGTTCAAGGTCAGTCTCAGTCATATAGTGAGTTTGAGGTCAGCCTGAGCTACTCGAGACCCTGTCTCAACAAAACAAAACAAAACAAAAAGGATGTTTTAATTTTCCTCAGATTCATTGTTAACCTACTGCAAATGAGATTTGAAATTTTTCTTACTAACAAGAAAACAGTAAATATTAACATTAATGATGTATACACCAAGTTTGAAAAGAAACACCAAAAACCTACATATTTCTCTAATAATATTCTAAGTAAATAGTTCAAAGAAGGATGATAAAAATATGCCACAGCCCATGTATTAAGTATCTTATATCATATAACAGAGCATGGCTGTCCTGAGTTCGATCCCAAGACCCATTACTGAAGTAGAGAGCTGACTCCTGAAAGTTGTTCTCTGACATTGGCATGTACACTGTGGCAGGAGAGCTTGCATTCCTCCACACCCCTCACAAGGGCATTTTTCTGTTAAAACAAAACATCTTCATGTATCAAAAATCTGATTTTGGTCCAGGCATGGTGGTATGATTGCTCTGAGTTCAAAGACAGCCTGAGCTATATTATGTTTCAAGACCCAGTCTCAAACTGCCAAGCTCTTTTGATCTGTGGAGCCAGCCATCCTACAAGCCATTCCTTGTAGAGAAACCATGAGAGCATATCATTGTTACAGGATTTCATATACAGCCATTCTCAATAGTGAGAACCATTCATAGAATTTATATACAGCAAAATCCACCACTTTTTGGTTTCTGGCATCAATTTTGATATATCTGTAGTTATATAACTATATTACAATCAAGATGGTGAATTTTTCATCCTCTCCAAATACTGAAGGCATTCCCTTCACGTAAAGATAGTTAGAATGTAACTTTCTAGTTTTATTTAGCCTATGGTAGGATTGCATTATTCTGAACTTTAGGAACACCAGTATTCCCTCAGGTCTTTATTGCAAACCTCATCACACACCTGTGTCTTTTCAGAAGCTGTTCTTCTAGGGGCCCTAGTGTGGTTCCCAGGACCCACGTGCCAGCTTACAGTTCCTATTCACTTCAAAGGCTATGATGCCCTCTTCTAGCCTTTGACTGGGCAATGCACATAAGTGATGCACAGTCATACATGCAAACAAAACACACACTTGAAATAAATCTTTAAAAAGAAATAAATAGGAGCTGGTGAGATGGCTCAGTGGGTAAGGGCACCGACTGCTCTTCAGAAGGTCATGAGTTCAAATCCCAGCAACCACATGGTGGGTCACAACCACCCATAATGAGATCTGACGCCCTTTTCTGGTGTGTCTGAAGACAGCTACAGTATACTTACATATAATAAATAAATAAATCTTTAAAAAAAAAAAAAAATAAATAAATAACTTTTCAGGCCAGGCGGCGGTGGCGCATGCCTTTAATCCCAGCACTTGGGAGGCAGAGGCAGGCGGATATCTGAGTTCGAGGCCAGCCTGGTCTACAGAGTGAGTTCCAGGACAGCCAGGGCTACACAGAGAAACCCTATCTCGAAAAACAAAACAACAACAACAACCACAAAAACCAAACAAACAAACAAAAAATTTTTCCCCCAAATTTTATTTCCCTTCCATTTGCTGAATAGTGAGGAACGAGAGGTAGCCTCTCGGTTTCCTCAGCAGCCTGCTCACAGGGGTAGGAGTGGATGACAAGGAGCAACAACTCCTTAGCAACATGAGGGAAGAGCAGAGTCTAAGACCCTTGATAATATGGGTGTTTTTTTAAAGACGTATTTATTGTTTATTTTATGTATGTGAGTATACTGTCGCTGTCTTCAGACACACCAGAAGAGGACATCTGTTCCCATTACAGATGGTTGTGAGCCACCATGAGGTTGCTGGGATTTGAACTCAGGACCTCTGGAAGAGCATTCAGCACTCTTAACTGCAGAGCCATCTCTCCTGCCCCAATAATGGTGTTTTATCTGTAGAAATGTCTACACACTAAATGCATGCTTGATGTCCTAGAGCCCAGAGAAGGTATCAGATGACACAGAACTAGAGTCAGAGAGCTGTGAGCCACCATGTTCTCTCTCCAGCCCCAGCCTTCTGATATTATATAATGCATGTGTCAATGTCTAGAAGATCTGTACCTTCTGAGAAGCCTATTCTACTAAGTGGCCAACACACGATACTGGAACCATTCAAAAGTTAAAGAGCCATTCAAAAGCCTAAGATAAACTAACAGATTTTCATGTAATGAGGTAGGCAATAAGCTTTTGAAGAAAACCCTTCATGACAAAGCAGCTCCCAGAAGCCACAGGGCAGGCCCCTCTATGAGCTATTAGCCAAGCAGTCCTCAGAAGGCACAGGGCAGGCCCCTCTATGAGCTGTTAGCCAAGCAGTCCTCAGAAGCCTTAGGAACAATACAGGCTGCTCTACTGAAGGAGCTGGGCTTGATTTCCCAGAACATGGCGTTACTGTCTGTAACTCAGTCCCAGGGGATCAAGCCCCATTCTATGACGTCTGTGGGAATGAGGCACCCAAGTGGTGCATAGTAACTTGTGCAGGCAAAACACTCAGAGACATAAAACAAATAAGTCTTTTAGAAGCAGTAACAGTAGCCTGAGACATCTATGGTGGTTTGACACAGGCTCCTAGGCATGGTCTTGTTGGAGGAAGTGCGTCACCAGGGTGGGGGTGGGGCTT
>NW_022196912.1:124636241-124674970 GCF_008632895.1 Mastomys coucha | reverse complement strand
ACCCCCCCCCCGCCCCCTGCTGTCTGCAGTTCAGAATATAAAGTTCTTAGCTACTGTTGAGGAGCCCTGGCTATCAGCTTCCTACCATGATGATGATGGACCAACCTCTGAAATGCAAGCCCTCAGATAAATGCTTTCTTTTTAAGAGTTCCCTTGGTGGGGGCTGGACAGATGGCTCAGTGGTTAAGGATACTAGCTGTTCTAGAGGTCCTGAGTTCCACCACATGGTGACTCACAGCCATCTATGATGCTGCGATCTGATGCCCTCTTCTGACATACAGGTGTACATGCAGCTAGACCACTCATTCACATAAAAATAAGTAAATAAATATTTAAAAAAAAAAAAAGAAGTTCCCTTGGTCATGGTGTCTCTTCACAGCAATAGAACACTGACTAAGATGCCAACCCTCCAACCGTACCAGTGCTCTTGGTTGCCACTAAAACTAGATAATAAGAACCTACTGCTGAGGACACTACACAGAGCACAGAGAAATCAGCCAGGGCTGGAAAGATGGCTTAGAGCATTGACTGCTCTTCTGAAGGTCCTGAGTTCAAATCCCAGCAACCACATGGTGCCTCACAGCTATCCGTAATGAGATCTGATTCCCTCTTCCGGTGCGTCTGAAAACAATTACAGTGTACTTAAATATAATAAATAAATAAATAAATCTTTAGTAAAAAAGAAAACAGCCTTCAGTGGGTGCTATGCGGGGTGTTAGAGGACAGATTAGTGGGTGCTATGCAGGGTGTTAGAGGACAAATCAGTGGGTGCTATGCGGGGTGTTAGAGGACAAATCAGTGGGTGCTATGCGGGGTGTTAGAGGACAGCCATTAGTGGGTGCTATGCGGGGTGTTAGAGGACAGCCATTAGTGGGTGCTATGCGGGGTGTTAGAGGACAGCCATTAGTGGGTGCTATGCGGGGTGTTAGAGGACAGCCATTAGTGGGTGCTATGCGGGGTGTTAGAGGACAGCCATTAGTGGGTGCTATGCGGGTGTTAGAGGACAACCGTCTTCAGTGCCCCCCATTGTGGATCCTGTGCTGCACTCCTCACTTGTCAGTGTACCAGTGCTATATCTGTTTCTGCTGAGGTATGAGGCCCGTGCCACTGGAGGGAATTCATGCCTGTTATTATAAGTCTGCTTAAAAGCCCAAAGCTGGAGAGGTCACAGGCATTAGTGGAGAAACTACTATTGTCGTTTTGCTAAATGGACATGTTGTGGCCATTTAAATATTTAGGTTTATGCCCTTAAATTAATGCTTCTTTCCTGTTAGTCAGAGAAGTTTCTATTTGGAGTAGGCAGAACTTAATGGCAAAGCCTCAAAACTGGTCAAAGTGCTGAGAATATGAGACAATTGAATGCTAAGCCCTAAACAGAACATCTGTATCATCCCCTTCAAGGCTCAGGGAACATCTCTGAAGAGAGCGCAATAAGGATGTAAGAACCCCAAGACAGGAAGGAGCGTTGTAGAACATTACCTCTGGGGATATATGGTCATGAAGTCACCACTGTGACGACCCCAGAAGACCAGTGTGAGATTGAGCCCACTGACATTCCAAAGCGAACAGGGGAGGGCTAATAAGACCCCCGACTCCCAGAAGGAACTACTGACAGACTGTCACTTCTTCAGTTGTGTAGCTACTGGTTGTTGCCGGTACTCTTGTACATAATGAGCCACATTCATGCTCATCACAACAACCCTCACTAAGCTCATTAGGTCACATACAAACTGGACATGGTCACAGACATGACTGGAAAATTGTTTGCATCCTTCCTGATAACATTTCAGGGAAGCATGAAAGGTCACCAACCCTTTGCCAAATAGCAGCTACGAGGACAGCAAACATGTTTGAGGAGCTGAGTTGAACCCTGCACATAGCATGTACATACTGAAATGTCATGAGACGTCCTGAAAACTCATCCAACTTGTTCCTTTGTTCTGACAAGACTTGTACTGTGTAACTCTAGCTGGCTTGGCACTTTCTATGAGCTCAGACCAGCCTTAAACTCATAAAGATCCTCCTGGCTTCAGCCTCCGAGTGCTGGAATTATAGGGCACCACCAGGCCTGCCTCAAACATGGATAATTTTTACTGTTGATTCTGCAGGACAATTCTTTTGTCACAGAAGTAGGAGCTTACAGAATACTGAAAAAGTTCATGAAAGAAAATGTTGGCAGCTCAAGGGCATGGTGCTGGAGAGCACATGGAGGCAAGACTGCTGCTGCTGCTTACTAAGATAAAAGGCGGCGATGGCAAACAGCTCTCTGAAGTCACCTTACCTGGTCTAGATCAAGAGAGGAGTAGACGATCTTCCCTTTGTCATCTCCAGAGAACAGCTTCATCCCATTGGGGCTCCACGCCAGAGCTGTGATGCTGGTCTTATGAACACCAGTAACATCAAATCTTCGAAGCTATGGGTGACAAGAGATCACAGGGAAGGAGAGCTGCTAGGACTGCAGTCCCACTTTGGGGAGAGCTGGTTTTCCAAATAGAACTGTACACAGATCCCTCTGTCTATCTGCATTCGAAATTCACATGTAGGCCAAGAAAATGGATAATAGCACTCTCTGCCAAACCTGAGGATATCAGTTCAATCCCTGGTCCTATATAGTGGAAGGACACACACACACACACACACATACACGCATGCACGCACGCTAAAAAAAATAGAAAAACCACAAAAGTGCATTAAGTAAAAATAAGAGCACTGATTTGTGCTTTATGTCAAATGTTCCAAGCAGGGGCAAAGATGTCACCCAATTATATAAACGGAACAGTGTCAGACTGAATATCCACTTTCCAGGCAGATGAGGACTCCCTGCCACCCACACACTTTACAGAGATCCTCTGACCTCTGCCTCTGGAGTGCTGATCAAAGGCTGGAGTCGCCATATCTAGCTCTGAGGAGTTCTCATCTTAAAAATGTCAGAGGGGCTGACCAAGAAGAGAAGCAGCCTTGGAACGGAGCACCCACCTGCTTGTTCCTCCCAGGCAATGAAGAAACGAGCTGGAAAACGGCAACCCTCCCGGAGGCGGTGCCCGCTGCTACAAGGTCATCAAAGCAGCTCAGCAGCTTCACCACAGTGATGGACTCTGTCTTCCCCTACATGAAGACACAGCAGTCAGTCACCAGGGATCTATGCCAGACAGACACTGAGAATGGAGGAAATAAGACCAGCTATACAGCTGGAACCATCAGAGAAGGCTCCTGATTTCTGATTGAAAATGTACACAAAGTCAGAAAGACAAATCATTCTAGGACTTCTGCATTTTAAAAATTATATTATAGGGCTGGAGAGATGGCTCTGCAGTTAAGAGCATGGACTGCTCTTCCAGAGCTCCTGAGTTTAATTCGCAGCAACCACGTGGTGGCTCACAACCATCTGTAATGGGATCCAAGACCCTCTTCTGGTGTGTCTGAAAAGAGCAACAGTATACTCTTATATAAAATAATTCTTTTTTTTTTTTTGGTTTTTCAAGACAGGGTTTCTCTGTATAGTCCTGGCTGTCCTGGAACTCACTCTGTAGACCAGGCTGGCCTCGAACTCAGAAATCCCCCTGCCTCTTTCTCCCAAGTGCTGGGATTAAAGGCGTGCACCACCACCACCCGGCTAAAATAATTCTTTAAAAAATTATTATAATAAAATATAGAGAACCCCATATTACCATGTGCATATTTTGGTATATAATATATCCATAATGGACAGTCATCCACCATCACCCTCCACTTCCAGAATTATTTTCATCTTGCAAAATAGAAGCTTTACCTCCATCAAATAGTAAGGCCATTCTCCCACCCAGCTCCTGCCTATGTCTTTCTACTTAGCCCTTAAAGATGGTGAAAGGCTGGAGAATCTTAGAATTTAAAATGAGGGCATTTACTAGAAATGTATGTATAATGTGTAGCCTTTACCTAAAAGGGAGCATGGAAAACCTTTGTATCAAGCCAAAAAACGACAAGTAGGTAGTTCTAGGAACCTGGCTCAGAGCCTCAGGGCTCTGGTTCCCGATACCTGCCCCTCCTGAATGATCCACAATGAGGGCAGAACTAGGAATGAAGGTCTACTGGTTTATGAGACTCTCCACCCTAGATGAAGATTACGTTCCTAGAATGAATATGTTCCCCTCCCTAACTGAATACCTTGGGCTGGGTCCCTCTAAAAATTTCCACTGTTTTTATGTTCTGTTTCCTTGGTAACCCTCTCCCCGCCCCCAGCCTGTGGTTTTTCCCTTAAATACCCCTTACTTCTTGTGTTCGGTGTCGAACTCCTCTGGCAGACAAGGTCATGAGATCGACCCTGGTACCGGTATCCCCAATAAACCTCATGTGATTGCAGCAAGTTCGGTCTCTCGTGAGTCATTGGGTGGTCGCGTCATCCTGAGACTTGAGTAAGGATCTCCCCAGTTCTGGGGGTCTTTCATTGGTAAAGGCCTGTCCTTCTGACTGCCATGTTACCTAACACAATGTCTGTGAGGTCTATGAGGCATGCTGTGGTGTCCATCAGAATCTCCTTCATTCCATCCCTTTGTACAGACACACAGTGTGCTTCCTCATTAACCTTTTGCTCTGTAGCCACGGATGGTTTTGAGACAGGGTCCCTCTAGATGACCTAGGATGACAAATTGCCCACCCTCCTGCTTCAGCTTCCCACATGCAGGGATTATTGCACTTCTGTCACCACACCTGACTTTACCCTCTCCTGGGGTTGGTTGTCTGCCTGTTTGTTTGTTTGTTTGTAGTAGAGAGCTTTTGGGGCCACTTGGTAGGAATTTGACATTGGGCCAGGACAGGGAAGTAAGCTCTTGCAGGAATCTGATTTGGGGCTAGAACAAAGAAGTAGGCTTCAGGCAAGAATCTGACTTTGGGCTAGGATAGGGAAGTAGGCTCAGATATCTAGATCATCCAGATACGCCCTTAGAACAGTGCTCTCCGGACTTCCTTTACTGCCTAGCTCGTTCCTTGACTATTTGTATTTATTGTCTTGTTTGTTCCTTAACCTAGAACTCACCTTATTACTTGCATGTAATTAAAATGGTATAAAAACAGATTGGTAAAAAATAAATTCACTTAAACCTCAGAAATGACTGGGGTCATGCTACAATGTTGTCTAATTGTCTTCTTTTTTAAAAAGATTTATTTATTACAGCTGGGTGGTAGTGGCGCACGCCTTTAATCCCAGCACTTGGGAGGCAGAGGCAGGCGGATTTCTGAGTTTGAGGCCAGCCTGGTCTACAGAGTGAGTTCCAGGACAGCCAGGGCTACACAGAGAAACCCTGTCTCGAAAAAAACCAAAAAAAAAAAAAAAAAGATTTATTTATTACATGTAAGTACATTGTAGCTGTCTTCTGACACTCCAGAAGATCTTGTTACAAATGGTTGTGGGCCACCACGTGGTTGCTGGGATTTGAACTCAGAACCTTCGGAAAAGCAGTCAGTGCTCTTACCCACTGAGCCATCTCTCCAGCCCCACTTTAGACTTCTTAATCCTCTTCTACCTCCAAGTGCTGATATTACAGGAATATGCCACTATTTAGGGATTTCTGCAGTGTTGGGGATCAAACCCTAAGTTCCATATATGTTAAGCAAGCACTGTACCAACTGATCTTCCTACACTGAACATCCTTACATTCCAGGAATCAATTTGACTATGATCGTAATATATAATTCCTTGAACCTGCTGCTGAATCCAGTTTGCTAGTATTTTTTTATACTGATGTTCATAATGAATACTATTATATACTTTTTATCTCAGACTTGTTATCAAAGTAAAATTAGTGTTATTGTTTTAAAAGGTTTTTTTGTTTGGTTTGGTTTGATTTTTGGTTTTTTGAGACAAGGTTTCTCTGTGTAGCCCTGACTGTCCTGGAACTCACTCTGTAGACCAGGCTGGCTTCGAACTCGGAAATCTGCCTGCCTCTGCCTCCCAAGTGTTAGGATTAAAGGCGTGCACCACCACCGCCCGGCTGATGCAGTAATTTCTACAGCAGTCAGCCTGTCAAATATATAAGAACAAGCTCCTTATCCTGGGTACCAAGTGAAGCTTCAGTTTACCAAAATAGGTCATAGTCCTGGCCCTCTTGTAGATTAGCTTTGAGACATGCACATAAAAAGCTGCCTACAGCAACTGGGGGTGGCACCGACAGCTCACTTCCACATGGTACTCTACAGCTCTTAGAATACTTTCATGGGCTATAAATAAGTCCAATGCCAGATGGAGATACAGGTTAACAAAGCTGGATCTTAAGTAACAAGGAACAGAGTGATGCATTGAAGATTCTTAATGTTGCTAGTATTCCCAGTCAGGTCTTTCTTGACTATGGTTAGAGGCAGATGGGAGGAACAAGGGAGTGGGGCTAGGAAGGAAGACCAGCTAGGCCTGCTGCAACCTTTCAGGCCAAAGTTAGCAACAGCCAAGTCTAGCAAACCATTAATGAAATGGGTCCCTAAGGCAGTAAATCCACAATGAAGACAAACCCCATCAAGATCTTGTTGGGCTGGCAAGAGCAATATAACAACAATGTAACAGCTTTTTTGTTTTTCTAGACCGGGTTTCTCTGCATAGCCTTGACTGTCCTTGAACTCACTCTGTAACCCAGGCTGGCCTTGAAGTCAGAGATAGGCCTGCCTCTGCCTCCTGAGTGCTAGAAAGGCACGAGCTGCCACTGCTGCTGCCACCACCTGGCTTCTTTCTCCTAAGGCAGTGTCTCTGTGTGTGGCTTGGCAGTCTGCAACTCATGCTCACTATGTAGGCCAGGTTGGTCCAAATCCAAAGAGCTCTGCCTGCCTGCCTCCTGAGTGCTGGGTTTAGAGGAATATACTACCATGAGCTCTGCCTGCCTATCTCGTGAGTGCTGGGTTTAGTGGAATACACTACCATGCCCAGCTACAGCCATCTTCTTTATTGTTCTATTGTGTTAGGCAACTTGTTAAGCACTCTTTCTGCACTGCTAAAGCTACAAGCTACCTAGGGAGAGGTATAGCTATCTTCATGTTATAAAACAAGGGCTAAACTCCAAGAAGCTCAATGATGTGTTTAAGGGAGTTAGAGTCAAGTCAGAGTCCACAAGCAGGTATAACTGTCTCTAGGCCTTCTCTGAGAGAATTAAAAATCTCACTGACAGTCTGCTAGGGGCGTGAAAAGGAAGGAGGATACATGGATTTTATTCTCTGGAGCTATGTTACATTAGAATGATGGTGACAGAAGATCTCACTGACACTGTTTCTAAGGGAGAAGGTGATAGAATAGGTTCTGGACACACAAAGCCTAATGTGGTAACAAGAACATTTTCCCTAAGGATATGTAACTACAAAACCACATTACACAAGGAAGCAAAATAGTCTATTTAGAGATCTTGCCATGCCATAGCACAAATTTAAAACTGTGCAATTTTCTGTATAGTCTCAAAATAAAAATAACCATTCAGTATGCACTGCAGTGTATGTATGTATGTATGTATGTATGCATGTATGTATGTGTATATATGTTTTCTAGTAAGGCTGTGTGCTAACCTTGAGTTAATATTATTTAATCATTAATAAATGCCACAGTTTCCAAGAACCAAATTACCCCAGGAAACAGATTACCAGCACTTACGCATAATTCAGATAGAAACAGACTATAAGATGTAGAGAGAATCTCTTGTATACTATATGGAAATATTACCTGCTAATAAAAAGAACTGTTGGCCTATTAGCATAGGCAGGAAATAGGAGGTGAGAGTTCCGGCAGGGAGAGAGGATTCTGGGATAGAGTCATGCATGGGAGAGATTTGTCCCGAAGGCTGATGGAGACAGTTACATGAACCTGAAGAGAGGTAACTAGGCATGTGGCAGGACTTAAAATAAACAGGTTAAGTTATGAGCTAGTCTGGGAACAAGCCCAAGCTTATGGCCTATTCATAGCTATAAGCTATGGCAATTATTCATAAAACCTCAGAGTTATTATTTCAGGAACTTGAGCTCTGGTGGAAAAGCCTGCAGTTACAATGAGGCTTCAACCTCAGACAAACACCTGGAAATGCTAAGACGGGAAAACAAACAAACAAAGAACCTTTGAAATGTACTGTTGAGTTTTCACAAAAGTAAGGAAAACCCACAGCACCAAAAGTAAAGACAGTGCAGCCCAAGCAGGACAGAAAGTGGTGCTGAAGCCGCAGACTACCCTCAACCTCCTTTCCAGCTGTGACTACCGACCACACAATCCTTGGGTCCCCAGCCTGAGGAAAGCTGAGGAGAACGAACTGCAAGTATTGTAAGACCCTGCTACAGTGTCCAGTCTACAGTGTCCAGATAGACCTCCAAGCTTGGCGCATTAGACTCCATTTCTCAGCAGACTTGTACTTCTCCACTGACCATATCTGGAGAGTCTAAGCACAGGTGTCTGACCTTGTCTGAAGGATGGTCTCCGGAGCTTCCTGCATGATTCAGCACATAAGTCCCACTCAGCCATATGATAATTAGGTATTATGTTATGACCAATCAGCTCTTTCTGCCTATAACCCCCAAACCCTCATATACCCTAACCCTGAAACAATAAAGCTGTCTCCCTGAAGGGTATCTGGAAGTCCTTCCATCACACTCATAGTCATCTGGACCCTGCTCCCTGCTTCTGCTCCCTCTACCCTTGTGGGCCAGTGACCAACAACCTCTGAGGAGAAGAGAGATCCACGGCTGGTACCCAAACAGCAACTCCTGGAACTGAGTTTGTGACCCTGCTCCTCGAGGGTCACAGCATCTTTGCCTGATCGTCCTGCTTGAGGATCCCTCCTCTGTCCCTTCCTTTGCTTTACCTTTGTTTGCACCATAGGGTAGGGTCCCAGTACAGTCTGAGGAACAACTGAAGCCTCTCAGTTGGGGTGACTCCCTCACATTGGCTAAAGGTCCCCCTACCTTCTCTCCAGACCCAAACAGCCTGACTGAGTGTAGGTAATAACCTTTACACCTCTCATAAAAAAGCCTGGTCACACAGCAATCAGTTTTTAAAAGTCACTAGGATAGGTGCCAGTCTCTTAATCTGTCTGTGCTTATTGGAGCATTTCCAATCTTCTCTGCCGTTCCCTTGCCCCCAGCAGAATTGCCTCTGGAACACTGAGCAATACCCAGCAGCACTTCCTGTCTTTTCTATAATGGCAAACTCAAAGTCACATCAGCGGGATTTACTAATTCATTCCCTAGGGCTTCACTTAAATGGAAAGGACTAGTTCCATCCATTTGCCTAAGAATTTCATAAATTCATTGTTTTTAACAGCTGAGTACTACTCCATTGTGTAGATGTACACATTTTCTATATCATCCTGAGTGAGGTAACCCAATCACAAAAGAATACACATGGTATACACTCTCTGATGAGTGCATATTAGCCCAAAAGATCGGAATACACAAAGTACAATCCACAAACCACAAGAAACTCAAGAAGAAGGAGGACCAAAGTGTGGATGCTTCTGTCCTTCTTAGAAGGGGGAACAAAGTATCCATGGGAGGAGTTACAGAGACAAAATGTGGAGCAGAGTCTGAAGGAAAGGCCACCCAGAGACTGCCCCACCTGGGGACCCATCCCATATACAGTCACCAAACCCAGACACTATTGTGGATGTCAACAAGTGCTTGCTGACAGGAGCCTGATATAGCTGTCTCCTGAGAGGCTCTACCAATGCCTGACAAATACAGAGGTGGATGCTTTCAACCAACCATTGGACTGAGCACAGGGTCCCCAATGAAGGAGCTAGAAAAAGGAGTTTGCAGCCCCATAGGAGGAACAACAATATGAACCAACCAGTACCCCCAGAGCTCCCAGGGACTAAACCATCAACCAAAGAGGATACATGGAGGACCCATGGCTTCAGCTGCATAGGTAGCAGAGAATGGCCTTGTCGGTCATCAATAGGAGGAGTGGCCCTTGGTCCTGTGAGTGCTCTATGCCCCAGTGTAGGGGAATGCCAGGACCAGAAAGCAAGAGTGGGTAGGTTGGTGAGCAGGGGGAGGAGAGAGGGGATAGGGGGCTTTAGGAGGGGAAACCAGGAAAGGGGATAACATTTGAAATGTAAATAAAGAAAATATCTAATAAAAAAGAAAGAAAAAAGAAAAAGAAATGGAAAGGACTTAAAATCTCCCAAAAGAAGAGCCTGGACTTCCGGACTGAGGTGCTTAAACTCACCCCATGGGTCATGTCGACAAGATATTTCTGACCCTGACTTCTGGATGTGTGTTGCCTAGATGGTTAATAAAAAGGAAGCCCAGGAAGGCTATCTTTTGCCCCTCTCTTTCCTTCGTATGATAGCTGCCATCAGGCTATTCATAGGGAAAACAGAAAACCTAAGGATGAACTATTAGAGGACAAAATACAGGAGAATAAAGGGGAAGACTTGAATGAGGAAGAAGACCCTGAGACTTGTCTAGTGGCTGATTCAGCCACTTTAGAAAAGGCAGTAGACTTAAACAGAAGTCACTCCCTAGTCAACAGCACCTCTTCCCCTTACCCTCCTTTTCCACTCTATGAGCCCTCATTGGCTACAGAGGTCAAAGACAAAGAAACTAAGACCAAGGCTCCATAAAACATCCAGATAAACTCTCTTATATCCCTCCCTCCCCACCGTGGCCATTGAGCGGCCTGTAATCTCAGAGACACTGGGAACAAATAACTTCAGCCCCCTCAGCCTCAATGGCCCAAGGATACTGAACCTTCACCCACAGAGACGTTTCTGGTTAACCCATTTGTATCCAGACAATTCATGCCCCATAAACCAAAACTATCTCACAAAGGTTCAATAACAACCGTTTAACTATCCAAGACTAGAGAGATAAATGTTGATCTACTCTCCCTTGTCCTCTGTTCACTGGGAAGCCCTTAGAGATGAACGTCAGATTCAGGTTAAAAAAATTAAATACATAATCAACAAGTAGGACCACAACAAGGACAACCCCCCTCAGTTAAAAATTGCTACTTACTATGACCAATTGTTTACCCAATGTAATTTCTCCACAGGGATTCAGCCCTGCTAGCTGCTTTGAGCAAGTCCCCTTATGTCTACACCACTCCTGGGACCATTTAACCCCCTTGTCCACAGGGCCTGGAGAAGTCTTTTCACTGACTCCTAAAACAAAAACCAACAGAGACTCCCTGACTTCATACTAAGAGTACAAGCTAGTTTAGACAGAAAAACAACAGACCCCACCCCCACCCCGGCAGCCAAAGTGATTGTACTGGCTGGTTTTGTGTGCCAACTTGACATAGGCTGGAGTTATCACAGAAAAGAGTTTCAGTTGGGGAAGTGCCTCCATGAGATCCAGCTGTGGGGCATTTTCTCAATTAATGATCAAGAGGGTAGGGCCTCTTGTGGGTGGTGCCATCCCTGGGCTGGAAGTCTTGGGTTCTATAAGAGAGCAGGCTGAGCAAGCCAGGGGAAGCAAGCCAGGGGAAGCAAGCCAGTAAGTAACATCTCTCCATGGCCTCTGCATCAGCTCCTGCTTCCTGACCTACTTGAGTTCCAGTCCTGACTTCCTCTGGTGATAAACAGCAATGTGGAAGTAAGCTGAATAAAACCTTTCCTCTCCAACTTGCTTCTTGGTCATGATGTTTGTGTAGGAATAGAAACCCTGACTAAGACAGTGATGCTTGTAAACAATCTTATTTAGGAAGGAATGACCCCAGAATATGGGCAGGCTTGCCAGGGACAGTGACAATAAATGGATTGTGGCTACAATCCCTATGGCATTGGGACTGACTCATACCTACTCTCCTCTCTTGCCCAAATCTTTGCAGCAGCAACATGGTCTAATCCAACATGCTTTAAATGTGTAGAGACTGGGCATTGGAAAGGAGACTGCCCAAAAAATGACTCAACTACCCCCAACCCTCCCAAGTCTGTCCCTGCTGCAGGAAAGACATTCATTGGGAAAGATTGACAAATCCTAACATGACAAAGATGGCAAGGACCCTGCCACCTCTAAACTCCTTGTGCGGCAACCCTCAGCCCCACCAGGAAGAAGGAAGAAGCTATAAGACCACTGTCACTAGTATAATAGAAAATAAACTTTCAATAAAATTGACAAAAGTTTTAAATGCGTAGTAGACACAGGGCAGAAAAGACCATTCTAAGATTAGCCAATGTCCCTTCTCATTGGACTCTCCTAGCAGGGCCTCAACTGATGGGAGTAGGTGGTCTCTCCCAAGCATTATTAGCCACGACTTTTATAAGGCCATTAGTCCCCTAGTGGCTGATGTGGCCACTAACCTGCTGGGTAGAGATATCTTAGAATCTAATGAATCTTAGAATTAAATGTGTTCCTTGCTAGTGGAGAAGAGAATTGCTTCAGAATAGAAAATTACCAAAAATATCAAGATCAAAAGAGCCCCCAACTCTAAGGGCCACAGTTGAATAACTTACTACCTGCCTAGAACGGATCACAGAAGATCTTGTCTGGGTGGAACAATGGCCATTAAACAGGGAGAAATTAACAATTTTACAACTAGTTAAGCACCAGTTAGAAATGGAGCACATTCATCTTTCTAGAAACCCCTGGAATATCCTGTTTTTTGTATTGAAAAAGAAGACCAGGACCTGGAGGCTTCTCAACATGGCTGCCCCTTTACCTCTGTTATACCTATAAATATCCTGCTATTAATTTTAGACATTAGAAATTGCTTCTTTTCAATACCACTCCATGAACAAGAATGCAAAACTTTGCCTTGTCAGTCCCTAAAGTCACCAGCTCAGGACCAGCTGACAGGGTGGACGGGAGAGTACTCTCTCAAGGCATAACTAACAGTCCCACCATTTGCCAGGAACCTGGAACTCACACACTAAGATCCCTTATTACATTGTAGAAATAAAAGTAAAAACAAGGGACTGGCAAGATGGCTCAGCGGGTAAGAGCACTGACTGCTCTTCGGAAGGTCCCGAGTTCAAATCCCAGCAACCACCCATAATGAGATCTGATGCCCTCTTCTGGTGCATCTGAAGACAGCTACAGTGAATTACACCAGAGCAAGAGGGGCGGAGCCAGAGCGAGCGGCCTGGCAGAAGTCCTGAGTTCAATTCCCAGCAGCTACACACATGATAGCTCACTGCCATCTGTACAGCTATAGTGTACTCATATACATAAAAGCAAATAAAATAAATCTTTAAAAAAAAAGTAAAAACAAGATTTTGAAAAGAAAGTAATAAAGTTAAAACCTAACGGCCTAGAAATATAAGAATAAGGTTCTGAGAATGGAAACGTCTGCTTGTACAAGGTCTTGAGAAAAAAAAAGTTTTTAGAGGTCAGGTTAGCTGGGCTGAGCTAAAACTAGCCAGAACATAAATAACTAATAATCACAATGACATTAAGACTAGATGTTCGCCGGGCAGTGGTGGCATAGGCCTTTAATCCCAGCACTTGGGAGGCAGAGACAGGCAATTTCTGTATTCGAGGCCACAGGACAGCAAGGGCTATACAGAAAAACCCTGTCTCGAAAAAACCAAAAACCAAAAACAAAAATACCTCCTTGTCCAGCTGCATATGTAGCAGAGGATGGCCTAGTCGGTCATCAATGGGAAGAGAGGCCCTTGGTCCTGTGAAGGCTCTATGCCCCAGTGTAGGGGAATGCCAGGAAGTGGGAGAGGGTGGGTTAATGGGAAGGGGGAGGGAGGAGGGAATAGTAGTTTTTTGGAGGAAAAACCAGGAAAGGGGAGAACATTTGAAATATAAATAAAGAAAATATCTAATAAAAAACAAACAAACAAACAAACTAAAATACATCCTTGGCTCACTATGATCCACGACAACCAATCCAGATCCTTATATTCAATTTTTCCCCCACAATAGTTGGAGCCTTCTATCAACCTTAGGGAATCCTAGAACAGCTCCATACACTAATAGGGGGACCACCTTGACTACTAACTGAGGTCAGCCCTTTATCCATCATGATAAAGACAGGAAGAGAGTGCACCTTACAAATTATAAATAAAGAATCTAATGTAATTATTTTACCTTTTGCTCTCCCAGACATCCAATGGCTCCTGAGAAACCATGCCTCTTTCGCTAATAACCTCATTGGCTTTCCAGGACAGATAGAAAACCACTACCCCAAGGATAAATTGCTGGTGACTATACCACTCTTTAGATGACTTCCTCCTTGAGACTCTGAGTCATATTTTTCTCTCTCACAGATAAATCTCCCCAATTTAAAAACCGTATGCCACCTTCCTGATCCTCACATACCTAGAAGGACCACTTAATCTGTACTCAGACAGCACTTATGCGGGCAACGTACTCCTTAGCTAGCTCCATCCTATATCAGATTTGGTGGTCTTTTCCTTACTCTTTCCCTACTTTTTCAACGATACTTCAAACCAGAACATGTCCCATGATTATCAGCCATATACTGCGGTCACAGTCCTCCCTTCCCACACTCCTTTCGGATGGCAACACCTTAGTTGGTAAGATTGCCTTTATTATATCACTCACCACTAAAGAACCCCATCAGCTGACCCATATTAGTCTGAAAGGGCTGCAGCTCAAATTCTCCAATACCCCCACAAAACACCTTAAACGCATCCTTAAAATTTGCTCCTATGTGACTCTCTAATTGGTACCCCTGTTACACAAAAATTGGGTACCAATCCTGGAGTCCTTAAGGCCAGTGCACTCCCGCAGATTGACATCATCCATATTCAGTCATTTGGTAGAAAAAAAATTGTATTAGTTACCACAGATACCTATTCCCATTTCACCTGGGCCACAGCACAGACTAATGAAAACTCAAAGAAATTAATTAATCATGTGCTCTCCATTTTTGCTATTATGGGAGTCCCTCTCAAAATCAAAACTGATAATGGACCAGCTTTCAAGAGCCACCAATTCCAAATTTTCTGGATAGAGTTGAAAAATTGTCCACAATACTGATATCCCTCACAACCCTCAAAGTCAAGCCATCATTGAAAGAATACGTCAAATAATTAATTAATTAAACAAACACAAGGCTCCCTACCTACAAACACTCAATTAAACTGGCATTATTCACATTCGATGGGTTAAATGTCTATGCTACCCAAAGTTAAACCTCCCACTGTCCTTCACTGGAGACAGCCACCACATAGACCACCCATTCTGGCCAGGTGGAAGGACCTAGTTGATGAGGGTTGGAGGGGACCCAATACTCTGTTAACAGTAGGAAGGGGATTTGTTTGTGTCGTCCCACAGGACCAACCTCTTGCCCGGTTTGGATACCAGCCCGAAATGTCCGACACGTCCCCTCCAGGCAAAAAGATAGCACACCAGGGGAGCACGGAGAAGACCAAGAAGAAGTGATGCAGGCACCCACCCGAGGACACACAACCACGTCACCTGTAAGAACACAGCAGCCCGCTACCGGCCTCCTCTGTCATTCTAAGGGCTGTTATTACTCTGCTTAACACCAATGCTTCAGCTAACCCCTCACCCCCTGCCCTCCAACATGATGCTCTGGCAAATTTAAGTCAGGAAAACATATCAAGGTAGAAATCAAATAATTGGGACCAGAGATTGCCCACTAATGGGATATCAAGAACCCACAGAATTTGTGATATACCCGAATGCCAGTAGATATGTTCCAGATGAATATGCTTGCCTTACTGATCCCTCATGTCTCAGAAATGTTGATACCTATGGGGGCTGCCACTACTTCAATCTCTGCAGGATAGAGCAGTGACTGACTTTGGGATCAGCTGGCGCCAAACAGGAGAGAAGGAGACTCATTTACTTGATGGACAGACAGTGATGGTAGCTATGCCATAATATATATTGCAGATTCTCAGCATGATCACTGGTGTGCCGGGGTGACAGGAAGATTTGCTAAATTCCTTAACACTGATTTTCGTATCTCTCAACAGCTTGTACCTGCAGCTAAGCTTGTGTTGATTCTTCATCATATTGTCTTACAGGAAAAACAAATGGAGGAACAAATGAAGTGAGCAGCATTCTCTGTAGTCAAAAATGCAATATACTGCTGACTTCCTCCTGTCTACCACACACCCAAAAATGCCTCTCACAGGTTTTTTTTGTGCCTCTAGCACCCATCCCTTGCTTGTTGTAGTGCCCACAAACGCTTCTGTGAATTCACCAGCTGTCTTAGTTAGGGCTTCACTGATGTCAACAGACCATGACTTAGGCAACTCTTATAAGGACAACATTTTTTAAAAAAGATTTATTTATTTATTATAAGTATACTGTAGCTGTCTTCAGACACCCCAGAAGAGGGCGTCAGATCTCATTATGGATGGTTGTGAGCCACCATGTGGTTGCTGGGATTTGAACGAAGGACCTTCAGAAGAGCAGTCAGTGCTCTTAACTGCTCATCTCTCCATTACCCACATAAGGACAATATTTAGTTGGGGCTTACAGGTTCAGAGGTTCAGTCCATTATCATCAAGGTAGGAGCATGGCAATATCTAGACAGGCATGGTGCAGGAGCTGAGAGTTCTTCAAGGGACTCTAGAGAACCATGACTAATACATACCCTATCCCTGAAACAATAAAATAGAGCCATCTCACTGAAGTGTCTCCAGAAGACCTTCCATCATACTCACAGACATCCAAACCCTGCTTGCTGCTTTTTCTCCCTCCACCCTTGTGGGCCAATGGCCAATGAACCCCAAGGTAAAGGCACATCCAATCAATAGCCAATAACCTGTGGAGAGCCCTTGATGTTGCTTCTATAATATTGGCAAGAATATTTACACTGGGCTAGGAGGACAAGGGAGTGGGCCCAAATAAGAATCTTTACATTTGAGCTAGGAGGACAAGGAGCGGGCTCAGATAAGAATCTTTACATTTGGGCTAGGAGGACAAGGAGCGGGCTCAGATAAGAATCTTTACATTTGGGCTAGGAGGACAAGGAGCAGGCTCAGATAATAAGAATCTTTACATTTGGTCTAGGACAAGGGAGTGGGCTCAGATAATAAGAATCTTTATATTTGGGCTAGGAGGACAAGGGAGTGGGCTCAGATATGAACATTTACATTTGGGCTGATACAAAGCTCAAAGTAAAAAAAAAAAAAATGAAGCTGAGGACTGTCTGGCATTCCTTTTGTCTTGGTCATCCTGATAAGC
Organism: Mastomys coucha; assembly: GCF_008632895.1. Lineage (NCBI taxonomy): Eukaryota > Metazoa > Chordata > Mammalia > Rodentia > Muridae > Mastomys > Mastomys coucha. The sequence goes on along the minus strand of NW_022196912.1, from coordinate 124,657,900 downwards.
TCCTAGACATAGTGACTATTTGACTTTGTTTATTGCTTTGTTTAATCTCTTTGTTTATGGCCTTGTTTGAATACTTTGTCTTTGATGTAAGAACTGACCCTATTTTTTGCATGTACTTAGAATGGTATAAAAGCAGACTGGGAAAAAATAAACCTGCTTCAGCCTCAGAACTGGCTGGAGTCATGTTATAAAGTTGTCTAATTTTCTTTCTTTAATCCTCACTCCATCCCTCAAGACCCCGTTCACTGACCGAGCTGGCTTGGTCAAGGACCCCACATCCAAGGCAGACACAGTGAGAAGCTGGGATGAGCATCTGCAGCAAAAGCTGTAACTTCTGCCAGGCAGTGGCAGTGCATGCCTTTAATCCCAGCACTTGGGAGGCAGAGGCAGGCGGATTTCTGAGTTCAATGCCAGCCTGGTCTACAGAGTGAGTTCCAGGACAGCCAGGACTATACAGAGAAATCCTGTCTCGAAAAAACAAAAAAACAAAAAAACAAAACAAAACAAAACAAAAAAAAGCTGCAACTTCCTAACTTCCAAGGATCTAGCTTTAAGTAAGAGTAAGCCAGGAGATGATGGGTCTGCTGGCAAGTGAATTCAAAAGACATCTGTCTTCTCCAGGTACTACCAGAATGAATAAAATGGAAGGATCTTGCTCAGTGGCACAACACATGCATAGCATGCACAAGGCCCTAGTATAAGGGAGAAAGAGATAAGGAATAATACAAATAATAATCTGCTCCATTCAGTATCAAGCTTTGAGGTTTTCTCTCTACTTCAATGATGCTATACCAGACAGTTAATCTGCAGACTTGTGTGTTGGGGGCACTACAAATTCACTAGCAGAGGCAACCAACTGTGGAGTGGTCTTAATCCTCACATACTGCAATCCAATAGATCAAGTATTGCTGGGTCATAGGAGGACACAGTCAGGCTGGACTGTGCAGAAAGACAGGTAGGTGAAGTTGCTGTCCATGGATGAGAGCCAAACACAAAGTGATCTGTTATGATATCCATCTTGGCTGTCACCCAGACAGAGTTGCCTACGTTGCTCAAGGTGGTTTCCAATTCTTAAGCTTTGTTAACCCTCACTTCTGCCTCTCTAGTGTGGGCCATCATGCCACTGACTGGTTTGCTGTGGGAGCCCCTTGTTCCTCGAAATGAGTAGAGTTCTGGCCAGGTGGGCAAAAAATTCAGTGGATGACAAACAGAGACGACACAGGGAAGTGCTGAATCTGAGTGTATTTGCACAAAATGAAAACCAGGTTTATATAGTATGCAGAAAACAGGGCGAATGACAAAAAGTCACGCAGGCAGGTGACAGTCACATCAAGGTCAGTAAGATCAGACAGCCAGGTGCAAAGTGGAAGAGCAGTGGTGCCCTTCCCGTTGGGCTATCTTGGCAGCCCCAAGCTAAATTCTCTGGGTCTGAGGCAAGCACTAGGAGGTCCCATTCTAGCGGTTCTTGAGAATGTCCTTGGCTGTAACATAGACAATTAGTGATGGAAGCCCTTCAACTACTCTCTGGTATATAAAACAATTCTGCCTTGTGTGGGACTGCTCTGAGAATTCTAACTATGTTTACAGTAAGCAATAGTGCCTGACTTCTATCTCTAACTCTGGAGATACCCTGTCTGATAAGACAGCTTTCTAGTAAGAATTCCAAGCTAACAACAGCTTGGTATTAAATTAAGATATATTGGAACACTGGGCTGGTCAGGGAACAATGTTTAATCTTAGTTTTAGCTATTTACAAATCATTTCTTGGGGCACCTTTATGCCTGAATAAGAAAGCACGTTGACTATTGGAAAGACTAATCTGGAACACCTCTGAGTTAGGAGATGCCAATGAATGAATACTCAGGAGGTTAGCTCCCTTTGAAGCTGTACACCTCAGGTCCATGATCAGGCCTTCAAGCCTGACACTCAGATTTTACTGGAGTAGATGAGTGGGCATGCCACATCACACTCAGTTCAAATTTCTCTGTTCTCACGCCTGAACTCAAAAGTTGATCTTGAGTATACGGATGACATATTGGACATATACACTGCTTGGAAAAGGGACTGAAACCAGCATCTCTGAAGCTCTTGTGCACCTCTGACCACACATGCACTTCACAGGACCTTGCTTTGAATGAGAATCAAGTTGACCCTTGTTTACCATATTCCCTTGTTAATCCTAACTTTCTCAAGCTTATGCACCCTTGAGGACTGAAGTGGACAGTTTCTAATGGTGACTCAGCACATGGAAGTCTGCCTTCAACCTTCCTGAGCTCATACTCAATCTTTCTGGTGTCTGCTGTCCATCAGCCTGACTTTCTGGCGTCTGCTGTTCATTAGCCAGAAAATGACTAATGGCCATACTTGAAAGGGTGAAGATTAAGCCCAAAGCCATCTTTTTATTTTACAATAAATGATTATGCAAACAAGAATGCCCAGTGGGGGCCAGGCAGTGGTGGCGCACGCCTTTAATCCCAGCACTTGGGAGGCAGAGGCAGGCGGATTTCTGAGTTCGAGGCCAGCCTGGTCTACAGAGTGAGTTCCAGGACAGCCAGGGCTATACAGAGAAACCCTGTCTCAAAAACACCAAAAACACCAAAAAAAAAAAAAAAAAAAAAAAAAAAAAAAAAAAAAAAAAAAAAAAAGAATGCCCAGTGGGATGACCTACATATTCTACCTCCCCACCCCAAGTCAATCAACTTGGGCAGCAAGTATCTTTCCAAAAGTTGCTTTGGCAAGCAGGGAACAATCTCTGATCAAATACTCATCAGACCAGAACAGTTCCACAACAAGAGCTGCTTGCAGCACAGGCCTCCAACAAAGCAGTCCGTCTATGGACACAGCACACGGCCTCCCTACTCCCCAAGTGGCACAGCACATGATTCCCTTCCTTCTATCACATTCTCTTTGCTGGTATAAAAGCAGTCCTTTCTTAGTCTGGCCAGGAAGACATCTTCTTCCTATTTTATTTTGCATTATTTATTTATTTGGGATGTGTGTGCATACACACTGTACATGCTGTGTGCAGGTCAGAGGATAACTTACAGGAACAAGATCTCTCCTTCCACTATGCGGGGCCTCCAGAAAGAATTCAGGTTAGCAGTCTTTAGTCATCAAGCAGACTTGTCATTCCTTGTTTCATTTTGTTTTGTTTAAAGACAGGGTTTCTCTGTGTAGCCTTAGCTGTCCTGGAACTCTATCTGTAGACCAGGCTCTCCTCAAACACACAGAGATTTACCTGCCTCTGTCTCTGGAATGTTTGGGTTAAAGGCCTGTATTTCCACTGCCCAGCTCGCTGTTTCTTTTTCTTTTTTTTTTCTTTTTTTTGTTTTTTGGTTTTTTTAAGTCAGGGTTTCTCTGCGTATCCCTGGCTGTCCTGGAACTCACTCTGTAGACCAGGCTGACCCCGAACTGAGAAATCCGCCTGCCTCTGCCTCCCAAGTGCTGGGATTAAAGGCATGTACCACCACGCCCGGCTCGCTGTTTCTTTAAGATGACTCTGGCCTACTGTTAACTCTCCTGTCTCCCTCATTCCTAACTTCCTGTACCACATATTGCTGTCCTCTGGCTAGCAACAAAACCCCCTGAAGCATAAGTCTAGTAATCAAAGCGTTAAGGAAGCCTGGTGAAGCCTGGTGAGAATGTTCAAACTGGCAATCCCAGTACTCAGTAGGCTGAGCCAAGACAGCCATGAATTCAAAGCTAGCCTGAACAACAGAGTGAGACCTTGTCTCAAAAATTAAACAAAACTGTTAAGGAAGATTCTATTTAAAAGATACCTGGACTGATTTTCTGGACCTACACCAAAGCATTAGGCTGGCACCACCCACCTTCTCAGGCACCTTGGCAGGCTGCCTTTCCTTTATACACAGACAAAACCACATCAGGAGAAAGTGCTCTTTGTGAGCTGGCTCTTGGCAACGGTGAAGTCGGACAAAGCTTTCATTATAAGCTTCTTGTGATGAGCTAAAGCTCAACAAACTTCAGCAGTAAATGCAAAATATTCTGGAATGGTTAAGAAGGCCAAATAAGATCAGAATCACTTCTTTTTCCTTCTATACTAACAAAGAACAACTGCTAAGTTTTCATATAACTTTTAATGAACTGGAGGTACAAAGGTTTCTGCTTCCTTTGAAAACTTCTTTAACTCTCCACTGTAAGATGGAACAAGGTGTGATGCCTGGGCTGAAGAGGGAACACAGGCCTAAATAGAGATGCCTGGGCTGAGGAGGGAACACAGGCCTAAACAGAGATGCCTGGGCTGAGGAGGGAACACAGGTCTAAATAGAGATGCCTGAACTGAGGAGGGAACACAGGTCTAAATAGAGATGCCTGGGCTGAGGAGGGAACACAGGCCTAAACAGAATTGGGTAAAGCAAATGACTCAGCAAGATGGACACCTAGATGCCTGATTAGCATTAGCTGTCAAGTGACAGGAAACAATCCCCCACCCTGCTAGGGCTATCTCTTACAAGCAGGCAAGTGCTTCAAACTCAGTCACCCCACAACCCTAATACCTAAAGTGTTGACCAGTGCAGTGAAGCAGGATCCTGCTTCATTTCCCGTCTATGCTCTTACCAACTGTTGCAGGCCATTTATGGAAAATATCGTTATTGGAAAATAGGCTCCAACCCTAGCCTAACTCGAAAGCCAAGCTGATGTCCAACAGGTTTTAGAGTATTTCAGGTTTGGGATTTTTAGATTGTGGACATTCAAACAGTATAATCTATGCAAATAGTCCAAAATCCAAAAATTCAAAAAGTGGACCCAATTCTGGTCTCAAATATTCCCACGAGTAATCGTCAGCCTATATATCTCCCCACTCAGTTGTGTGCACGTCACCGTGGATCTGCCCTTGTCTGTGCGAGTGCCACATGGCTTCATTACTGAAGCTTTGTAAGTCTGCTTCCCAGGAGACTGCTGTCGCCTAGCTGGCTCCTTATATACTATTTTAGTCATTATAATCTCATCTACATTTTAAAATCAATTTGTTAATTTCCATGAAAAACAAATGTGGGGCTGAGTAGTGGTGTGTAACGCCTTTAATCCCAAAACTCAGGAGGTAGAGAAGGGCAGATCTCAGTTTGAGGCCTGACTGGTCTATAGATTGAGTTCCAGGTCAGCCAGGGCTATACAGAGAAACCCTGTCTAGAAAAAACAAATGTGGGGAGGGAGATCAGGGCTGAGACTGTAGCTCAGTAGGCAGAGTGCTATCGTGGTAAACACGAAGGCCTGTGTTTGATCCCCAGCACCACATAAACCAGGAGCGGAGGATGCACCTGTGGTCCCAGCACTTGGGAGGTATAGGAAGAAGGAGCACAAGTTAAAAGATATCCCGGACTATGCTGGGCAGTGGTGGCGCACGCCTTTAATCCCAGCACTTGGGAGGCGGATTTCTGAGTTCGAGGCCAGCCTGGTCTACAGAGTGAGTTCCAGGACAGCCAGGGCTACACAGAGAAACACTGTCTCAAAAAACCAAAAAACGAAAACAAAACAAAAAAAAAGATATCCTGTACTACACAGAGGATCCACAGAAGACTCTCTCTGAAAAAGGAAAAAATAAATCCCACATGTGCACTCATATACAAACTTAGAATTAAACTGCACTACAGGAATGGAGAGATGGTTCCGTGGAACTGGGCTTAGCTCCCAGTACCCCGAAGAGAGCTCACACCCATCTGTAACTCCGGTCCTAAGGAATCCAGTGTGAGAATGAACCCAGATAGATAACAGGCTGGCCTGGAACTCGAGCACAGTGGCTTTAAATGCGTATCATCTTCCTGTCTCTGACTCCTAAGTATGGCAATCATAGGCAAGAGCTGCCACTTTCAACTAATATGTATTCCTTACTATCAAAAATATTTTAGAATTAAGTTCCTAGCCATCAGTAAATGGAAGCAAGCCATGATAAGGACACATAGGGCCTCCATGGTGCAATGCTACGAACACAATCAATGAACAGATGTCACGTTATCACCAGATCCAGGAGCGAAAGCCACAGGAAAAGAAAAGGGGAGACACGAGACAGGCACACCTTTAGCTGCAAGGAGACACAAATTTCTGCATCATTTTGGAAACTACCAGGTTAAAGTTAATGAAACACTCATCACTCTAATGAACCCTGACTCTTACAACTGAAAAATAGGATGGGCATGTGCAGGTTCTGGGCCTTTCCAATCCTCCTGCTAAAATGGGCTGCCAGAAGAGATCACCATAATGTTGGGCATGCTCATATAATCTTTGTTAAGTGTCATGTTCTAAGCAAGATGTTCCCTCAACTTCCTGCTAGCTGTTACCACCTCTCTTGGCACCTATGAGCCCCTTGTCTGATTTATTCTGCTTCACTTGCTTGATTTTTAAAATGGAGCTTACTTCTCTTATTCTTCTGATCCTTCCTTCCACAAAGGCAGAACTGCACACAGTGTTTTCTACACAACCCTAGGATCCTGCATGAGAAAGAACACTGACTCCAGAGGTACCTACTGGCTGAGTTTTCTGAGAGAGCAAGCATGGAGACACCATGAGACTGAAAGCTAGGAATCCCCCTTGGGTATCACACCATGTTTCCTCCTGAAGGCAAGTTCAGGAAATTACACCAACAAGCTAAAGACCACGCAAATAGACATTGTATATTTAGCATCAAATCAGGCAGTTAGAAGCTCTGGTCTGTCTTCATCTGTTTGGTCTGTGCCATACCATCCTAGCCATGTATTTAACAAATTGGTAACATTTTTGTACTTGTTGTTAGCACCTTGTAACATTTTCTTCATCATGTTTGACAGGAAGGAGAAAGAAATGTTCCCCTTCCCACTGACCGAATTCCAAAGGCACTAATTTCAAAAGTGCATGGTAGCTATATTCACCACATTAAAGGTCTGCATCCTTCTTTGGGAACATAGCTTCATTTTTAAAAGATGCTATTTCAAGGGGTTGAGGAGATGGCTCAGTGACTAAGAATGCTTGCTGTACAAGCATGAGGACCTGCGTTCAAGTCCCCAGCACCCCTATTTAACGAGGCAGATGTACTTGTATGTACAAGTCTATATGTACAAGCATGAGGACCTGCAAGTCCCCAGCACCCATATTTAACAAGGCAGATGTCTATATGTACCTGTAACCCCAGCTGAGATAGATGAATCTGGAACCTCAATGGTCAGCTAGCCTAACAAAATGGCAAGTTTCTAGTTCAGTAACAGACCCCGTTTCAAGGCAACAGAACAAAGAGAGACAGATGAAGATGAGACTGATATTCTCTTTTGGCTTCCATATATATGTTTTTCATCTGATTACCCAGGGATGGGGGTGTATACTTATCAAGTTATATACTTTAAATTATATTTCAATGAAAAAGCAAAATGTACAGTTCGACTAGAACTCATGGAGGCACACTTTATGACTCATAAACTTGGTGAATGTTCCACATGTATTTATTTGTAAATGTGTACCCGGTTGGAATGGCAACACTCCCTCCCTTAATCCAAGTGCTCAGAGACAAAGGTAGGCTAACCTCTGTGAGTTCATGACAGCTAGTCTAAATAGTGAGTTCCAAAGTCGCCAAGGCAACAGAGGAACTCCCCTTTTGTAATTTTTGAAGCAAAATATATTACTATAGAGCAGATACTCAGTCTAAGTTCAAATGCTAGTGCCGCCCATCTGCAGGTTACTTACTTACATGCTCTGTGCTTCAGTGTCTCCCTGACAAATGGAGATGATAATTTACAAACCTCACAGGGTTTGTGAAGATAAAATAAGTTAGTGTATGTAAAGGTTTCCAATAGTGCCTGCTGTAGCATAAGCCACATGAAGGCTAATCATTTTTGTTATTTTTAAATAAACACAGAAAGCTGGAGATATGGCTCAGTAATAGAGTGCTTGTCGAGCATGCATAAGGCCCTGGATTTACTCTCAGCATCTAGGAAAAAGAGGGTGCTGGTGAGGTAGCACAACAGGTCAGGGGACTTCTCACCAAGCCTGGTAAGATGAATTTAATCTTCTGGACCCACATGGGGGAAGGGCAGGACTGAACCCTGGATTGTTCTCTGTCACTCACACAGGAAAATAAATAAACAAATAAAAATAAAAATTACAAAAGGGGAGATTCATTTAAGTTAGGTTTTAAAAACCAATTTTAAATCAAAATTGTAATACTTGTGTTGATTAAAACAAGAGTTTTATACTCTAAACACAAAAGCCTTGCCTCAAAGGCCACCAACCACAGATACAACAGAATGCCATAAACTTGCATGGTAGAAGCCAAGCTCAGTCTCATAAAAATAACATAACTACCAGGCAAAGCTTCAAGTGCCTGAAATAGTAATGCTTCGGAGACTAAGTCATAAGGATTATAAGTTCCAGGCTAGCCTGAGCTATATACATAGTGAGGATTTTTTGTTTTGTTTTGTTTTTTGTTTCTAAGGTTAAAGCTATAGCCTGGTATGGTGGTACACATCTACAATCCCAGGACTCAGGAAGCAAAGGCAAATGGATCTCTGTGAGTTTGAGGCTAACCTGATCTACAAAGTGAGTTCCAGGATGGCCTAGATGGTTATACAGAAAAAAAACCTGCCTCAAAAAAAAAAAAAAAAAAATCAGGCCAGGTAGTGGTGGCACATGCCTTTAATCCTAGCACTTGGGAGGCAGAGACAGGCGGATTTCTGAGCTCGAGGCTAGCCTGGTCTACATAGTGAGTTTCAGGACAGCCGGGGCTACTCAGAGAAATTTTGTCTCGAAAAACAACAACAGAAAAAAAAAAATCAACAAACAAACCAAGATTAAAGCTATATACTTAGTGAGATATAGATCCTGATTATACTATATTATGTTACATTATATTATATTATAGTATAGTATAGTACATTTAGCTGGAGACGATAGTTATGTACTGTCTGAGGTATGAGAAGTCTAGCCAGTCAAAGGTAAAGTACACCATGTTGGAGCTGGAGACGATAGTTATGTACTGTCTGAGTGAGGTGCAAGGAGACTAGCGGGTCAAAGGTAAAGCACGCCATGTTGAGCAGTTAGGGCCCCAGCAGGAGAACCAGCTGGTACATCCTCAGATGCAAGGAAAAGCAGACTTACTTCGAAGTTGTACTTCTTCATCTGGTTGAGATGCCGGCAGTACAGGTAGAGCATGCCGATGCTGCTGCCCACCGCAATGTAGTCTCCGTTGGTATCCAGGGCTGTGAGGTAGACCACAATAGAGCGAAAGCCTCTCTGGATCTTTGTGGGAATGGCATTGAGGAGATAGTACAAAGGACAGAATTCTCGGAATGTTACAGGCTCCGATACTGATGCCATGGTCAAGGTTTCCACAGATGTTCTTCAGACGGTATGAATGTTTATCCGTCATCTAGGGAAACCTGCAGGCTACAGAATACAGCATTGTAACTCTTTCAGGCCTAGTCATGTCAAAAAATAATAATGTTTAATAGTGGGAACATGATGCAGATAAAAAAATCATAGCTGGAGGGGCTGAGGAGACAGTTTAATGGTTAAAAGTATGCAATGCTCTTGCAGAACACTCCCCATGTCAGACAGCCCACATCCTCCTGGAACTCCAGCTCCCAGGGAGCTCACGCCCTCTTCTAGCCACCACCCACATTGTCCTCACGCACACATACACTCATCCAGACATGGGCATACACATCAAAGTTAAAATAAAATAAATTGGGGTGATAGAAATAGTTCAGTGGTTAAGAGCATTGATTGTTCTTCCAGTGGCCTCAGACTCAATCTTCAGCACCCTCATTATGGCTCACAATCATCTGTGACTCCATTTCCAGCAGATCAAAGCCCTCTTTTGGTCTCTATGGGCAAAGCATATGCAGACCTACATGCAGGCAAAACCCATACACATGAAATAATAATAGTAAAATAATAGTGAAAATGAAAAAAAACCTTCAAAAAGAAATTCTGGCTGGAGCTCCAGCAGAGAAAGTAAGTGAGAAGTGAGAAAGCTTCAGTATTTGAATTTCAAATGCACTTCAATTAGGACTATCTCCCCCAACACTGGTGTAAAACAGATGAGCAGAAAAGGCACAATTCTTGGCCGGAGTGATCAGAAGTTCTGAGTTCAATTCCCAGCAGCCACATGATGGCTCACAGCCATCTGTACAGCTACAGTGTACTCATTCACATAAAATAAATAAATAAATCTTAAAAAAAAAAAAAAAGCACAATTCTTTTCAAGGAGTTTATGATCTTGCTATTAAGGCCAATGGGGGGGGGGGGGGGAGAGAGAGAGAGAGAGAATTTTAATCTTCTTGGATAGGTACAAGAATGCTTATAATCCCAGCATTCAGGAGATTGCAGCAAGAATATTGCTCTAAGTTCTAACTCAGCCTGGACTACAGTGAAAACACTCTCAAAATCAAAATCTCCAACTTTTCTTTCTTTCTTTCTTTCTTTCTTTCTTTCTTTCTTTCTTTCATTCTTTCTTTCTTTCTTTCTTCCTTTTTTTTCAAGACAGGGTTTCTCTGTATAGCCCTGGCTGTCCTGGAACTCACTCTGTAGACCAGGCTGGCCTCGAACTCAGAAATCCACCTGCCTCTGCCTCCCAAGTGCTGGGATCAAAGGCGTGTGCCACCACCACCCAGCCCAACTTTTCTTAATAAAGAAAAAAACACAGTTTCAAAATCACTTGCAACCCCTGCCTAGCCAAAAGAAGTCTAGAAAAGACTCTACTGAAAACATGCAACAATATAGTCTACCAGTCTGAACAAGACACAGGAGAAAGCCTCTATTACAACAGTATCAGGAACCAGCTTGGCAGATGACCTCCGAACCCAGTGATGTCAATTGCCATGGCAATCACATACATTCCCAGAGTCCACTTCCCACCTCTACCGGTGACCATAGCTCTGTCATAACCAACAGGTAGGTATACACTGACAATCTGTCTGATTTAAACTGGAGGTATCATTTACACCTTCAGATTCTGTAACAAAACACTATGATCAAAAGTAAACTGGAGAGGAAAAGCCTATCTGCTGCACCCTTCCACATTGCTGTTCCTCACTTGAGGAAGTCAGGACAGGAACTCAAGAAGGCCAGGAACCTGGGGGCAGGAGCTGAAGCAGAAGCAAAGGTACAATGATGCTTACTGGCTTCCTCCTCATGGCTTGCTCAGGCTGCTTTCTTATAGAGCCCAGGACCACCAGCCCAGAGATGGCCTTGCCCACAACAGGCAGGGCCCTCTCCTAACAATCACTAATTAAGAAAATTAGTGCCTTATAGACCCATGTACAGTCCGCTCTTATGGAGGCATTTTCTTAACTGAGACTCTCTCCTCTCTGGTAATTATAGTTGTGTCAAGTTCATATAAAATTAGCTAGCACAGGTTCCATGAGGCCTTCTGAGCCCTGCTTAGTAAATTCTTAGGATGCTTAATTCACTATCCCTTTGAACAGTGAGTTCTCTATTACTCTACGCTTGAGTGACTGAGTCCTTAGTCCTCTTCTGACTAGGTTCATCAAACCCATTCTCACCTGAGCACCTTCAATGATCTAAGTACCAATCAGCTTTTGCTACAAAGAAGGGCCTCAACAAATAGGCTTCTGCTAAAATGCCCATCCTACACAAGATCCCACCTAACCACCTGCCCAGCCCAGCACAGCACAGCATTCCCATCATGCCACTTGCTTTGCTCTGTCTATGTGTTCTCTAGATTTTCTGAACATGGAAGCATGTGCATGCACGTGTACACACACAGACACAGGTCTATAAGCCCCATGAGAGCAGAGGCCACGATGCCTCACTTACTCCCCTCGAGCATCTAGAAAAGGGCTTGGGATGTCAGAGGCACTGGGCAGATATGCATGGAGCAGATGAATGAATGATGAGACAGGATAACATGGAAGGAAACAGTGAGTGACAGGAATGGAGTAGCATCAAGTAGCTTTTGCTTGAGGCTGGGAAAACATGGATATAATTATCCAGTTTCTACACATGGTAGCAGCCAGTACAGCAGAAGTCCACTGGAGAGAAACATCCTGAAAGGAACTAATAATGACAATAATAACTGTAATTCTATCCTTGACTGTCAGGGGTCTAACTGAAACATATTCTTTTAACAGAAGCCAAAGCTCTGAACATTTCAGAAATCTGTCCAAGCCACAGAACTAATACAACAGAAATCTAAACTATGAGAACTGAACTGTCTAAACACCAGCACATCACAAATTTATAGCCTAAAAGGACCACATGGCTTTGACTAGGAGATGTCTGTTCTCAGAATCAGACTACAGGAGCACCTCAGAAACGTGGACAAATCCCACAGGATCCAATCAAATGCAAATAACATGGCAGGCAGACAAAGCCAGTTAGCCACTGGCTATCACCTTTCAAAGCAGGTAGACCACCGTACAAGCACAGGGCTCTGAAAATAAGGAGCAGGAGTAATAAGAATGCTGCAGGGTATGAGAGCCCTGCGCTCCTGAGGCTTCCCAGTTAGGCCAGTGAGGACTACAAAGTGAGCTTCAGACCATTGGGCTCCATGGTGGGCACTGGCTCAAAAACACAAATAACAACAACAAAGCCAAGAATTCATTATATGGATCACTAAAATTCTCTTTTAATGTTTGGTTATCATAAACAGCACAGAAATATATCCAAGCATATTCTTGGAAAGTGTTTATTTTTAATATTTTATCACCACCACCACCATAGGTAGGGGTGTTTTGCCTGCTTGTATGTCTGTGTTCCATGTATATGCCTGGTGCCTGCAGAGGCCAGAAGAAGGTATTAGGTCCCCTGGAACTGAACTAACAGTTATGAGCCACCATATGCTCAGTGTCTTCATTTGAGGACTCAAACTCAGGTCCTCTGCAAGAACAAGTACTTTTAACTGCTAAGCCATCTCTCCAGCCTCTAGTTTTAATTTTTAATTATATTGCAGGTGCCACTGAAGTCCAGAAGAGGGCATCAGTGTCTCTAGACTCAGTTACAAGTGGCTGTGAAGCACTGAGATGGATGCTCCGAACCTAAGCCAAGTCTTCTGTAAGAGCAACAAGTGCTCTTAACCACTGAGCTGTTTCTCTAGACTCTCGGAAACATTTAAAGGCAGAGAAAGGCTAGTCCAGTGGAAGTGAGTTAGCAATACTAATAGGGTTCCAAGGAGTGAAATACTAAAACGCATTGTCAAACTGTTTTCCACAGCTGTCATAATGATTTCTGCTTTGAACATGCTTTTCCAAAGGACATGGAGAGGTCAGTAAGCACAGCATTAGTGTGGTTCTGGGTCACTCAGCACCAGGTCTGTGCCTTCCACCCAGTGGTCACATGGGGAAAGGGCTGAAGCTGACTCCAACAAAACTTACCCACAGGGGAGGGCTGAGAAGAAATGAAGGGCTGTCCCCACCCCCCCCCCATCCTGCAATACATTTGAGGAAAACTATTTAGACTCAATGAACATTCCTGACTAGTGTTTTTGTGTCCCTAGCCTGCCCAATTTTTGCACAAGTTTGAAGGCTGCATTTGCCCTACCCTCAGGTTTAGACCCACTGCCATGAACTAAACAGCTCTCTGCTGTAGAAGAGCAGCAGCACACTGGAGTGCCTGATGACGGCTGAGGGGAAAGGACTGGGGCTACATCCCAATGCTATCCTAAGAGTAGCTGTGGGACTCTGGAGAAATTATGCAATGGCTCTAGGTTGCCATTTACACATCAGACAATGGTTAGGATAATAAACCACATACGGTGGCACACACTGTAATTGTGGTGATGTAATAATTCTACCAAAATTAACTTTTCAATGCTAAAGGGAGTACAGTTCTAAAGTAGGACCAAAGCTGGACTCTGGAGTCAAGTGCCGTCCATGCTGAAAGCCTGGTGCTCGTCAGTCCACAGCTCCTCCCTCTTGCTCACCTCCACGTACACCCCATGCACTAATGCCAAGGAACCCTTCTCCACACTCAGGCTTCACAATTCACCATCCCTTCTACTCAGAGGGATTCCTTTGCACAGATGTGGCTTCTCACTCTGGGCCTCAGCAGGAGCATGATCACTCCAGAAGCCTGTCCACCCAGAGCACCATGAGTGTCCAAGCTTCCCTTTCCTTCGGTCACATGCCCGTCAGGACTCTCACCACAACCTGAGTCTAAACTCTTCTGTGAGAAGGGATGCCAGTCCTCTCTTAGCATAGAGTACATGTCCATAGGTATTTGTTGAATGAATAAATGCTAACTTCTAGTCTTATTGCCAAAGAATAATCTCAATATAATGCCCTTCTCTCTGCCTCTCCCTGCTTCTGTTTTTCTCTCTGCTTTTACCTTGCTAGGAAAGGTTTACTGCTGTGTTATACCTCAGTCCTTCTGATTCAATCTTTAAGATAAATAATGCTAGGATCAAAGAGATGGCTCAGCAGTTGAGAATACTTATTGCTCTTCCATAGTGCATGGATTCGGTTCTCAGCACTTGCCCACAGAGCAGCCTCTTACCTCCAGCGCCAAGGGTTCCACTGCCGTCTTCTGGCCTCTTCAGGCATTGAATGTACATGGTACACATACAGACAAGGCACATATATGCAGATAAATAAAATTTAAAAATATATAAGCAATGATTCCTTGGTTGTATTTCAGTTAAAAATGTTGAGTTAAAAACAGAAGATGTAGGCTAGAGAGACAGATCAATGGTTAAAGGTGCTTGCTACTCTTTCCAGGGGACCTGAGTTCAAGTATCCACTTCCAGTGGCTCACAACTTCTTGTAACTCTAGCTCCAGGGGCTCTGACACCCTCTTCTGGCCTCCATAGGTACCCACATACAGATGACACACACAAAACCAGTATACACATACATGAAATAAATTTTTAAAAAGTCATAGTTTTTTTCCCCATCCTCCACCAATTCCATAAACATGAAAGGTAGACTATATCCAACCATCATGTTAGTGAGCATTTTCGAAAACTAGAGCTAGGAGTAGCCTAGAACCCAAATTCTGCACCCAGCAATACAATGGTCACATGTCACCACAGGCTGTGATAGCATTTATGTCCCAAGGACCTTCTCCAAAATCAATACAAAATAACAATTAGTATTCCTGTCCAGTTTTTTCTTAAGAGAGTCCAGCCCATGGTCCTCAAACATCTTTTAAGTGCTGGGATTACAGGCACAGACTTTCATGCCCACCACTTCACCCTGTTTCTTACTCTTTAATTAGAATTGTTACTTATATGTGCAAGTTCGTAAGTACAGTCTGCTGAAATTATTTAGTGTAAGCACATCTAGCTCTTACAATCTGTCTTTATTTGGGCTTTTAAGTTACTTATTCATTTGAGACAGCCTCACACTGTAGTTTTCGCTGGCCTGAACTCCCAGGGATCTTGCTCAGTTTCACAAGTGCTGGGAGTTCACGCATACAACAACATGCCCAGCTGATGAAGTGTTTTTATGGTAGAATGCAAAAGGACGGGAATAATCTACCTTACAGATAACATGCTGTCACTTCCTGCTGGCTAGCCAAATGTTCACAGGTTAAGCCCAACCCAAAGACATCTGAGCCTGGTGGTGGTGGCTCACGCCTTGAATCCCAGCATTCAGGAAACAGAAGCAGGGGGGTCTCTAAGTTCAAGGCAAGTCTGGTGTACAGAGCAAGTTCCAGGATGACCAAGGCTATACAAAGAAGCCATGTCTTCAACAACAAAACAAACAAAAGGAAACCAGACATTTGAACAAAGCCTGCAACTCCACCTATATTCTCTGCTCTAGTTGCAAATCTTAAATTTTTATTTATCACTAGTGTGTGTGATGCAGATGTGTAAATATACTGGTGCCATGGTTTATGGTGCCATGACACACGTGGAGCCAGAAGACAACACTGTGGAGTCAGTCCTCTCTGTTCATCTTTACATGGGTACCAGGATTGAACTCAGGACACCAGGCTTACAAGGCAAGTGCCCTTGCCTGATAAGGCATCATGTGGGTCCCCTAAATGAGCTTGTAACCCTAGGACATGGGAGTAGAGAAAGGATGAATGCCATAAACTTAGAAGGCCAGCTTGGCCTACACTTACAGTTTACAGGCCAATCAAAGTCTAGACAACAAGATTCTGCCAACCCCCACCTCTAACTGACAAACTACAACAAAAAAATACAAACAACTGGAGCTAGTGAGATGGCTCAGTGAGTAAGAGCACTGACTGCTCTTCTGAAGGTCCTGAGTTCAATTCCCAGCAACTACATGGTGGCTCACAACCACCTATAATGAGATCTGACACCCTCTTCTGTTGCATCTGAAGACAGCCACAATGTAGTTAGCCAGAGCAAGCTGGGCTGGAGTGAGTGGGTGCCGTCCTGAATTCAATTCCCAGCAGCCACATGATGGCTCACAGTCATCTGTATAGCTACAGTGTATTCATACACATAAAATGAACAAATATTTAAAAAAAAATACAAACAACTAATAGCCTACAGTTCAATCAACACTCAACACATACTTGTTGAATTAATCTCTTCTAAAACCCTGTGCTGAGCCAGCAGGTACAGTGATGCATACTTATAATTCAAGCACTCAGGAAGCCGAGGCAGGAGCATCTTAGCAAGTCTGTAGACAGTCTAGGCTTCATAGTAAGATCCTGTCCCCCAAAGAAAACAAACAAAATACTATGCCACATTGCCCCAAGACCACAGCAAAGATTCACTGGAACTCTCATGACCAGATCCAACTGGTACATTCATGGGAAACATACAGTCTGAAGTTGTTTCTGTCTGAATCCAGAAAAAACACCACCAAGCCAGGTGTGGTGGCACACACCTTTAGTTCCAGCCAGGGGCAGGCAGGATCAAAGCCAGCCTGAGTTCTAGGACAGCCACGACTACACAGAGAAACCCTGTCTTGGAAAACAACAAAACAAAACAATCAAAAACCCACCACCTAATTTCTTCTCCTGATTCTACCATGCTCCCTATGCCAATACTGGAGGGAGTCTCCATACTTGCCCCTAACACCCATTCTTTTTTTTTTTTTTTAGACAGGGTTTCTCTGTGTAGCCCTGGCTGTTCTGGAACTCACTCTGTAGACCAGGCTGGCCTCGAACTCAGAAATCCGCCTGCTCTGCCTCCCAAGTGCTGGGATCAAAGGCGTGTGCCACTACTGCCCGGCCCTAACGCCCATTCTTATTAGTATAACCATCTCCTAATCTGTTCTTCACCTTTCTAAATTCAAAGGGCTGTTTTTGTCCTCTGTTTTCTTCCTTCTTCCCACTAAGTGCCAGCAGCCATTTTGTTTAAATTATGTAGAGGCTACTATGAATTGACCCCAACCTCTTCAACCTCAAAAGATAACTTCCCTAAGAAAAACTGAAAACCAACCCAATAAGAACCAGTCTTCCATTGAAAAAGACAATGTGGCTACATCAAAACAACTGCTTAGGGCTGAAAAGGTAGCTCAACCCTTAACAACAAGAGGCTGCCCTTCCAGAGGACCAGAGTTGAATTCCCAGCACCCACATAGCAGCTAACCACTTCCAGGGGATTTGATACCCTCTTCTGACCTCTGTAGGCACTGCACACATGTGGGTACACAAAAAAAAAAAAAAAAAAAAAAAAAAAAAAAAAAAAAAAAAAAAAAAACATGGAGGAAAGACACCCATTCACATAAAATGCAAGTTTTAAAGTGGGGGGAAGGAATGAACACCTGGAGGGCTTTATTTCATCTTCCTGTCCTTGATTCCAAACCGGATGGGATTCTCAAGTTTGAAATCTCAAGAGCTAGACTACAACCTTCCTGAGGGAGTGACTAGGTGTGAAGAAGGTTAAGCATACACCCTAGGGCCTGGCACAGCAAATGGCATACGGGAAGCCTAGTAAATATTCGATGAATGAGCAAACACGGGCAGTATGGCAGGTTACAAAAACAAACAAAATGGTCACAGGTATATCAGCATAACAGCTGGGTGGGAGTAGGTACAAAAACTCTTACAGCTTCGAAGACAAAGACTCTCTGGTGATAAGGGACTAGAGACACTTCATACCTAGGACCTGAGTTTCCCACAACTCCTTGCTCCAAGAGTTTTTAAAACCTTGGCTGCAAATAATCATCCCGCAAGTCAATGACAAAACGGTACACCTCACATGCTGCCAAGAAATGGAACAGAAAACCCCTGAATATCGGTGAGAAAGAAAGGAAGCCAAGGGCAGGAAAGAAAAGTAAAGAAGGGAAGCGAAAGTAATGGGAAGCCAGAGACTTAAGGGACTAGAGCCGTGTGGGTGACAGCAGGGGCTAACCTTTATTGGGATCATTCAGCCAGACCCTGGACGGTTGGTTGTGCATACACTGACCCATTTAACCCTCCACTATCCCAAGATAAAAACTCATCATCTTACGGATGACGAAACTGAAGCTAGGAAGTTGACACTTGCTCCAGTAAACGGGCAGGAAGGGGAAGCACAATGACCGGACCCCGAGTCTGACCCCAGGATCACCCCATTCTTTAACCCTCACTGTCCATTCCCCACACCGGGAGGCATTCGGTCTCCATTTAAACAACACTTACTGAACTCCTACTGGGTGCCCAAGCCAGCTGCTTGGCGCTGGTAGGCGAGTGTAAGGGATCCAGCTGCGGTTCGGGGGACAGAACGCAACGCAGTGTCAATCTCAAGGCTGAGCAGCCTGGAACCCGCCGCGAGAGGGATGCAGGGTGGGGCAGGAGGGGAGG
This sequence comes from Mastomys coucha, assembly GCF_008632895.1. Taxonomy (NCBI): domain Eukaryota; kingdom Metazoa; phylum Chordata; class Mammalia; order Rodentia; family Muridae; genus Mastomys; species Mastomys coucha. The sequence continues at coordinate 124,639,249 of NW_022196912.1, read as the reverse complement.
AGCGAGGGGAGCCGGGGCGCCGGGACGGCCCCGGGCGGTGTGCGAACGCTGCGACGCCCGGTGCTCTGCAGACTCGGGCGTCCAGACGCGCCGCTCGGCGAGCGGTTGGCTGCCAGGGGAACGGCGACGCGGCTGTGGAGCCTCGCGGGGCTGAGACAGGGAAAGGCGGCCCTGCCAGGGGAGGGAAGGCGAGGGGCGGCGGCGGCGGCGGCGGGGACGGCGGGGACGGCGGGGACGGCGGGGACGGCGGAGGCGTCCAGCACCCGCCCGCGCGCTCCCAGACTCACCTCCCGCGGCAGCCCCTCGGGACTCCTCCACCCCGCCAACCCGGAGGAGGTGGGATGGACTCCGGGGCCGCAGGGGCTGCCGGGAGCCCGTTGCCTAGGCAACGGGTCAGGCCTCAGAGAGTAGCAGCGACTCCGCGGAGAGCTAGAGCGGCAGAGCCCCACGTGTCGGCGGACCCGCGGGCGGATGTGACGTCACCTCCGCGTGACGTCCGCGGGCGGGCTTCCGGGTCGTCTCGGGAACCTACCTGTGGTCCGTATGGAAGGTGCGTGAGAGGGCTGTGCTTCTCTAGTTTGTGGAGGCTGCGGGTCGTGGGGCGTGGGAAGGAAGGTCACGAGCCCGCGGCACGACGGGCAGGGACCCCCGCGGGCTGCCGGGAGCCTCGTTCGTTCCTGTGTGAGTGTCGTCTGAGTGTGGTGATGTAGGCGACAGGTGAGCGGTGTGACGCGCAGAGCATTCCGGAGCACGTTGGTGCAAGCCCGGCCTGCCAGCCCCTCCGGAAACCCGTCCCGAAGCTCCCGCCGTCGGCCAACTCGACCGCGGAGGCTGCACTTTGTAATAGCCTTTATTATAGCCTTTATAGTCTCTGTCATTAGTGTCACGTGGGTCGGTGCGCTCGCGTTCGGCAGCGGTCTGGTTGAGTCCCGTCTTGGTTTGCTAGCTTACAGGAGGTGAGCAGCTAAGCCTCTTGCCTGCCGTGCGTCTGTCCGAGCTGGCCCTGTGACTCCCGTTCCTGATGTCTCCCCGTTTGTCTCTGAGTGTCTACAAGTCTGAGCTGCGCTTTGGGTTCCTAAGTGGGTCCGGCAAACTAGGTCAAGTGTGACCCTTACCCTTAGGTGAAGTCAGGTGTGATCCTCACCCTTAGGTGAAGGATCCTCACCCGAAGGGCGGATGTAAGGCGGGAGGTAAGAACAGTTCCTCCACGTAGCCCGTTTCATTCTAAATCTACTGTGTGTGCGGGATACGGGGCGGGATGAGACCTAACTCCTACTGTGGTTGAACTCAGTCCTGCGGGGAATATAGAATTAAGAAATTGACTCACTAGGGAATGTGATGACAGCCGATGCATAAGAGGTAACATGTCTACTGCAGTGACTCGTAATGTAACGGGGGCGGGGGTCCAGGAAGACTTCCTGATGGAAATAACTCTTCAAGTTGCTTCCTGTTGCCATAGTAAAATACCATCACCAAAACTGCAACTTGGGAAGGAAAGGGTTTATTTGTCTTACCCTTCCAGGTCACAGTCCACCAATGAGGGAAATCGGCAGGCACCATGGAGGAAAGCTGCTTACTGGCTTGCCTTCCAGCTCCCTCCCAGCCTCATGCACCAGCTAGCTTGCTTTCTCCTACGATTTTCTTCCATGTGTATGAGTGTTAACACCTGCAGTTATGTAAACGTAGCATATGTATGCAGTGTCCATAGAGGCCAGAAGAGGACATGGCATCCTCTGGAGTAGGAGTCCCAACTGCTTGTAATCCTCTTTTGGGTGCTGGGTCCTCTGAGCCATCTCCAGCCCCTCAGATAGTTTCTAATACAGCCCAGGACTACTTGCCCAAGGGCAGCACCACCACAATGAGTTAGGCCCTTGTACATCATTTAATACACAGACATCCTTACAGACAGTTGGTAAATTGTTGCTCTCTCTTCCCAGGTATACCAAGTTGACTACAAAAATAATCAGGACAGTGACTTTCTTTTTTGCATTTAACTATTGCAAATATATTTATTGCAACTTACAGATAAGTTAACAATTATATACAAATAGAGTTTTAGCTATAAATTCTCTGGTTGCATTTAAATTTGGAGGTCAGAAAAAGCGAGCCTCAAAATATTCTAGTCTCCTAATGAACGTGACATTAATTTACAGAAAAATAAAATCCGAAGCTGGAGATTCTTTGGCTCAGAATTTCCAAGCACTTCCTGCTCTTCTAGAACATTGGAGTTTAGATCCCCACATCACATTGGGCAGCTCACAGACACCTGTAACTCCAGCTCCAGGACGACATCAGGCACCCTTCTGGCCTCAGTGGCCACTTCCACACATTCACACACTTACAGATTTTTAAAAAAGAAATCTGTCCCAGAAACTCTTAGGAAATAGGTGTAGGTTTGTTGGAGGACATGTGTCACAGTAGGTGACACAGTAGGTTTGAGGTTTCAGATAGTCAAGCCCAGTGTCTCTTCCTGCTGCCTGCTAAACTAGATGTAGAATTCTCAACTACTTCTCCATCACCATGTCTGCCTGCCATGCTTCCCACCTTTAGGATAATGGACTATACCTGTGAACTCTAAGCCAGCCCCAATTAAATGTTGTCCTTTATAAGAGTTGCTATGGCCATGGCATCTCTTCACAGCAATAAAACCCTAACAAAATAAATAAGATCTGATCATTTAAATGTCGAGATACAAATAAAAGTTGTATTTCATGTCTTAAAAGTTTTAGCCAGGCAGCAGTGGTGGCACACACCTTTAATCCCAGCACTTGGGAGGCAGAGGCAGGTGGATTTCTGAGTTTGAGGCCAGCCTGGTCTACAGAGTGAGTTCCAGGACAGCCAGGGCTACACAGAGAAACCCTGTCTCGAAAAAAACAAACAAACAAAAAAGAGTGGACATTTTACCTGTGTGTAGAAGCACACATATGTTACTGCATTGACACTTTTGAAATTGAAAATTTCAAAAAATTGAATTTTTTTTTTTTTTTTTTTTTTTTTTTTTTTTTTTT
>NW_022196912.1:124621634-124636164 GCF_008632895.1 Mastomys coucha | reverse complement strand
TTTTTTGGTTTTATTGAGACAGGGTTTCTCTGTGTAACCCTGGAACTCACTCTGTAGACCAGGCTGGCCTCGAACTCAAAAATCTGCCTCCCTCTGCCTCCCAAATGCTGGGATTAAAGGCATGCGCCACCACTTCCCGGCCTACCATATGGAATTTAACCTATGGAATATTCCCCAAAAAACCCAAAGAATTTTCTTTCCTTAGAGGCTGGCCTGCCTGCCTGCCTTCCTTCCTTTCTTTCTCCCTCCCTTTCTTTTAAGTGAGGGGATGTTTAACATTTAAGATTGAAATGAAAATGACAAGAATTCTGTTATACTCTAGTGTCCAGTGTCCTTGTCACTGTCTCATTCTTTCTGTAGGAGGGTAGAACATATTTACATCATGTGTTTATTTTAATTAGCATACAAAGCAGATTTCTTTATGGCATTTTGGTCAGCCCCCTTCTGACCCCACACCCCCATCTCCATCTCCACTTAGACCCTCTCATCCCCAGGACCCCCTTCCACTCTCTTATTGCAGGTGACCAAGTGTTTACTCATTTGGTAGTGGGGGTAGGCCATGCAACAGGATCTGGAGCTGCTCCAGGTCACTGCCTGCTCTTTGCTGTGCTCCCAGTGGCCTGTGGCCCTAGCTCTGTGGCCTGTGGCCCTAGCTGTGTGAGCTTGTGTGGTCTGTGTGGCCTGTGGCCCTAGCTGTGTGGCCCGTGGCCCTAGCTCTGTAGCCTGTGTGGACCTAGCTGTGTGGCCTGTGGCCCTAGCTGTGTGGCTTGTCGCCCTAGCTGTGTGGCCTGTGGCCCTAGTTGTGTGGCCTGTGGCCCTAGCTGTGTGGACTATGGCCCTAGCTGTGTGAGCCTGTGTGGAGTGTGGCCCTAGCTGTATGGTCCTAGCTGTGTGGCCTGTGGCCCTAGCTGTGTGGACCCTAGCTGTGTGGCCTGTGTAGCCCTAGCTGTGTGGCCTGTGGCCCTAGCTGTGTGGCCCTGGCTGTGTGGATCTAGCTGTGTGGCCTGTGGCCCTAGCTGTGAGGCCTGTGGCCCTAGCTGTGTGACCCTAGCTGTGTGGCCCTGGCTGTGTGACCCTAGCTGTGTGGACTGAGGTCCTAGCTCTGTGGCCCTAGCTGTGTGGCCCTGGCTGTGTGAGCCCTAGTTTGCTGCTTCTCTGTTTGAGCCTCGTCATACTGGGTTTGTCTTGTTTCTTGTAGTCATCAAGTTCATGGTCACATAAGGCCCATGCTGATTCGCTTTCCCTGGCTTATTTACACCTCAGCTCAGAGGAGACCTCAGGTTCATGCTGACACAAAACTCCCGTTTTATTTTTTATTTATGTTAGTCTTGTTATATAGCCTACATTAGCTTCTTTTTTAAAAAACAAAAAAAAATGGCAGTTTTGGTTGGCTGGCCTTGAGTTCTTAGCATTCTTCTTGCCTTAGTCTCTTGAACACGGATTAAAGCCTTTGCTGGACGCCTGGTTTTCTGTTCCCTTTTTTTACATAGTACTTATGGTCTGGACCAGTGAAGATAATTTACTTGTATATTATTTGACTCTTTTGGAGTCTTAAGTGCCGTGGGAAAAGGTCCCTGTTCTCATTCCCTCACTTCATCCCCCATGCCTGACGTGTTGAAGGTAGCCAAGCAGTATTTTTTGTTGTTTGAGTAAAGAATGAATGAAAACCATCAAGCCGAGCTATTGGCTAAGCATGGTGGCACACGCTGCCATCCAAACTACCTGGGAGGCTGAGACAGGAAGAAAGTTCAAAGTCTGTCTGGGTTGCAAAATAGGTTCCGCCTGCCAGAGCAACTTAATGAGACCGTCTTACAGTAATATGGGCTGGGGGTGTTTCCCAGTGGAGCATGCACAGGGCCATAGGCTCAGTCCCCAATACCATCAAAGCAAACCAGAAAAGAGCCGAGCCCTAAAAAATACTGTGTGAACAGGGTGAGTGAGTGCACACACGAGCAGTCGACATGACCCACGCTGGGACGCTAGAGCAGAACTGGGCAGAGAGTGAGTAAGAGGCCCCAGTGGAGAAGGGAGGACAGACTCGGGGACCAGTAGTGTGCCTTGTTAACTGGTCATGTGTCCGACCCTTGCAGCTTCACATATTATGTGTATAGTTGTTTTACTGTCTTAGTCTCCCTATGTAGCCCTGGCCAGTCTGGAACTCGCTATGTAGACCAGGCTGCATTGAACTCACATATCCACTTTGGAACAGATACTGTGCTATCATTTTGCAGGGGAGAATATTGAGGCTCCAAGAGATTGGCAAATAAAGTTTACACTCAGCTGGAGCCAGGACTCACACCCAGGAAACATGGTCTTCAAGGTGTAGCCTCCAAGGCATGCAGCTGCCACGTGCCCTGCATTCCTCTCAGCTGCGAGATGACTGTGTAGAGCTGCAAGTCTAGAAGGCAGCACAGACTCTGCTTTTGGTCTCACTTTCCTCAGGCCTTGGGTTGGGTGAATTGTAGATGGACGGCACTACTTGAAGAAGGAACTTCCCCGCAGAGAGAAGCGCATGCCTAAGGCCTTCCCAGGAGCTTTGCCTGGCTCTGCAGGGCCGGAGCAGAGATGCAGGCAGAACTTTAGACATCTAAGTCACACGCACACCAGCAGTAGCAGCAGCCTGGCAAGCGTCTCTAGTGTCCACCCCACTTTCTCAGGATTGTGCTGTGATGAACTCTCAGGAGTCAAAAGCTCAGTTTAAGGGTTCAAGGTGCAGCAGGTACAGGTGGGTGGAGTATAAAGAGTTAAGATCAGACAGTCTCACAGGAGAGAGAATGGTAAGTGTTGATGTAGGCATAGAAAGTCAGAGCTTTACTTGTTTCTAAAGACAAGGTGCTATGCCAGGTATGGTGGTGCCCACCTTTGATCCCAGTTCTGGAGGAATAGGTGGGATGATCTCTATGAGTTCAAGGCCAGCCTAAGCTACCTTTGAGACCCTGTCCCCCAAAAGAAAAGTAGACAGTGTGAGATAAGTGTTTGTGGAGCCAGGAGCTGTGAAGAGCCTCTTGGTTTCTGGGACATTGAGTTATCAGACTATTTTACTATAGAGGCCTGTGATCACATGTTCCTTAACTGTCATGTTTCTCTTGCTCCCTATTAGCAAAGACTCTTGGGATTGCAACACCAAGAAAACCTGTCTTATCTGTCAGTGCGAGAAAACTTAAGGACAATGCAGCTGACTGGCATAACTTAATCCTGAAATGGGACAGCCTCAGTGACAAGGGTTTTACCACGGCGAGCAGTATTGCCAATCTGAAAGTCAGCTTGTTGTAAGTACATGTGCGGTTCCCGTGCTCTGTACTGTCACCTCTACCCACTGAGAAAACGAGAGTAAGAATTTCCTGGTGTAAATAAAGAAAGCCAAAAGAGTAGCAAATATTACCTGCACATATGCAGAGGTATGCTGACTGTTGCAGTACACATTGGTAGGACCCACTGAAAAGGCAGAGACCGGAGGATTACAAGTTTGACACCTTAAGCTAGAGAGATTGCTCAGTGGGTAAAGGTGCTTGCCACCAAACCTAATGACTGAGTTCAGTCCCCACAACCTATATGGTGGAAGGAAACAACCAAATTACTGCAAGTTGTCCACCGTAGGCACAGTCATGGTATAAATGTGCCCGTTCTTAGAAACACACAGATAGATGTAAAAATAAATACAAAATTATGCTACACGTTGTCTAGATCTGTATTTAAAGTCATAAAGAGATTGAGGAGAAAGGGTTGGGTTTGTGACACTATTATCTTTCAGGAATGTGGGGTGGCAGGTCAGTGGGTTCTTGTGTGTACTGTTGGCTGCTGGGTATCCCTCCCGCCCTCCATTTCATTTCTTTTGTTTGCCTGCTATTTGGTTCTTTTTGAAATAGTTTTACTACACCAGGCTGACCCTGAACACCCAGCACTCCTCCTGCCTCCGTCTCTTGAGTGCTGGGATTCAATGTGTATACTACGGACCTGGCTTTATTTCCATTTTGTGGCAGGAGCCAACTATGTTGCCCAAGCTGATTTTCCTGCCTCAGCCTGCCTGAGGAGTTGGAACCACAGATGAGTACCATTGCACCCGATTCATTTTATGTCCCCTTTTCTTTGTGTGTGTGGGTATTGTGCCTGCATATTTGTCTGTATCACTTGTGTGTCTGTTGCCCAAGGGGGCCAGAAGGAGGTATTATCCTGGAATTACAGATGATTGTGCGCTACCTTGTGGGTGCTTGGAAACAAGCCTGGGTCTTCTGGGAGAGCAGCCGCTGCTCTTGACAGCTGAACTCTCTCTCTAGATTGTTTGCTGCTGTCTTGTAGGTGTGCGGGTCTTTTGCCTGCATGCATGCATTTGCCTCACATAGCTGCACCGCCTGAAGAGGCCAGAAAAGGACATCGGTCCACACTGAAGTTACAGGCAGTCATGAGCCTCCTTGCAGGCGCTGAGAATCAAACCTGGGTCCTCTGAAAGAGCAGCAAGTGCTCTTAACCACCAGGCCACTTCTCTAGCCTCTGTTCACTTTGAGACAGGGACTTATGCAGGCCCAGGCAGACCTCACACCACTATGTAAAGGAGGTGACTGTCAGCTTCTTAGTCTGCCTTCACCGCTGGGCCACCCCCTGGAGCTTCGCTTTATTTCTAAAAAAGACAGATTGGGGGCCTGGTGAGATGGCTCAGTGGGGAAGAGCATTGACTGCTGTTCTGAAGGTCATGAGTTCAAATCCCAGCAACCACATGGTGGCTCACAACCACCCGAAATGAGATCTGATGCCCTCTTCTGGTGCATCTGAAGACAGATACAGTGTACTTACATATAATAAATAAATAAATCTTTAAAAAAAAAAAAAAGACAGAGTGGGGGTGGGCAGAGTGGGGGTGGGGAGACTTGAGAAATGTCTCAGTGGAGTAATTTCCACTGGGTGGCAGCCCAGTGCACACCTTTAATTCCAGCACCTGGGAAGCAGAGGCAGGTGGATCTCTGAGTTTGGGGCCAGCTGGGCCTACTGAGTGAGTTCCAGGACAGCCAGGGCTACACAGAGAAAGCCTGCCTTAGAAAACAAAACTTTCCATTACAGAAGAAACGGGTTCAGTTCCAGCACTCACATGGCAGCACATAGCTGTCTGTAACTACAGCTGTATACAAGATCTGATGCTCTCTTCTGGTCTCTATGGAGACTGCATACACATAGCACACAGACACACATACAGATAGACAATTGTTCATACACACAAATTAAAAATAAACGTTGAAGCATGGTACTGGCGGTGGTGGCACACACCTTTAATCCCAGCACTTGGGAGGCAGAGGCAGGCGGATTTCTGAGTTCGAGGCCAGCCTGGTTTACAGAGTGAGTTCCAGGACAGCCAGGGCTACACAGAGAAACCCTGTCTTGAAAAACCAAAAAATAAAAAATAAAAAAATTAATAAATATTGAAAAGAGAAAAGAAACAAGTATAGTGGCTCATGTGCTCAGTCCCAGCACTGGGGAGGCAGAGGCAGCGCATCTCTGTGAGTTCAAGGCTGGCCTGCACGATAAAGCATGTTCAAGTCATCTAGGACTGCTTATCTTTTAAAAAGAAAGAAAGAAAGAAAGAAAGGATAGAAGGAAGAAGAAAGACTAAGGAGGAGAGAGAACTCAGAGGTACTCACCGTGCAAACATGAGGACCTGAGTTCAAACCTCGGTATCCAAGGAAAAAGTGAGGCATTGTAGTGTGTGTTTGTAATGCTAGCACTGAGGAGGAGGAAGCAGGCCACCACTCCAGCCCAGTCTGAGAATCCTAGATCCCGAGATGAGAAGAGACTGTGTCTTCAAGGAGGTGGGTGGAAGCCTGTGGTCCGTACAGTTACCTGAGGAACGCCACCACAGGCTGACCACTGCTTCCTGTGTGCACTTGTGGCACAATGTCATCCATCACAGTGGATGCTCACACCGTTTGCTTCATGGTCAGAACCAGAAAGAAGATACTGGGACCCTAAAGCTCTTGGAAGGGAATCCTTTCCCTACATGGATAGAAGCCTTCCCATTAGGCCTAACCTTAATGGTTGCATCTTCTTCTAACAGCCATAGGCTGAAGACCAAGCCTTTACTGTCTAACTGTACGGACCACAGACTTTACTTTAGAAATTACCCACAGACTCTCGACTCCTTTCAGAGCTGAGCCATGTCTTATGCATTTCATACAACCAGCACTAAGCCCTACACCAAGGATTCCACATGGCTAGACTGACTTCACTTCCCCTAGTATAAACTTGAGTGGCCAGGGCTAGGGGTATAGCTTAGCAATAGACCATTTGCTGCAAACGGAGGCCCTTGGCTCCATCCAGGCACAACAAACTTGAGTAACTAATGGATGTGCTCACTGTGTAAATGTAATCCTGGTATAGGAAATCCTATTAGAAACCTGTTGGCTTAGTGTTAGCACTAAGCCAAGAGCACTTGCTGCCCTTTTTTTTTTTTTGGTTTTTCGAGACAGGGTTTCTGTTTAGCCCTGGCTGTCCTGGAACTCACCAGGCTGGCCTTAAACTCAGAAATCCGCCTGCCTCTGCCTCCCAAGTGCTGGGGTTAAAGGCGTTTGGCACTACTGCCTGGCTGGCTGCTCTTTCGGAGGACTGGAGTTTGGTTCCCAGCAGCTCACAACTGTCTGTATCTCCAGCTCTAGGGAATCCAGTACTCAGTTCTGGCCTCCACTGTATAAATAAGCATCTGCTATAGTGACATATGCAACATATATGCAATGTATCTAACATTTTGTAGATGATGGCTTTTATAGAATTTATTATAACAAAATGAAGTGAAGGGTTTTTTCCTTGTTTTGTTTTTCTTTTTTTGAGGCCAGGCCGACTGTGTAGCCAGGCTGTGAACTCCTCTTCTCCTTAAGCACTGGGATTAGAGACATGCAGTCGCCCAGCATGAGGTGAGTTTAGAGTGTGATTTGTACCCACCATCTTCTGCTTTGTCCAGGGGTAAAGAGAAGGTTGAACTAGAGAGCAGCAGCCCAGCTTCCATTGAAGAGGAAGGAAAGACAAACCTGGACTATGATAAGGGACTTGAAGCTCTGTGTGAGGAGCTGCAGGCCATCTTGGACGGCTTGGTAAGACCTAAAAGTGCTGGCCATCAGCATCATGTTTGGAGTGTGCTTGACTGTGGGAAACCTTTCCTCCTAAGCCTTTCCTTCCATCTAACGAATCCTGATGCTCTCAAGTCAGGTCAGGTACATCGTCCTGGGCAGCATCAACTACTTCAAGGGTCCAGAGTGAACGTTCAGCTTTTGTAGGCCTGACCATTTCTATCATAATGACTTCTTGGTGCTGCCGTCTAACACTTAAAGCAGCTGCTGTCTTTCTTTTTTTTTTTTTTTTTTTTTTTTTTGGCTTTTCAAGACAGGGTTTCTCCGTGTAGCCCTGGCTGTCCTGGAACTCACTCTGTAGACTAGGCCTGCCTCTGCCTCCCAACTGCTGGGATTAAACGCATGTGTCACCACCGCCCAGCCTACTACTGTATTTCTTATCAGTGTGGACCTAGCAGCTCCCACTTCAGGTTGTGGTCCAAACCCACTGTCTTTCTTATTCAGATGGTTTACACTCAGGCATTAGTTCTTCTGCCTGAAACCCCAGTCTTCATTGTAAAACTCACATTTCCTTTCTGACTGGCACTGAATGCTGTCCCAGGCTTTCTTTGCGTATTTCCTGCCTCTGTCTAAGAATCAGCATTTTTTTTCCCCAAGAAGCTCGATCCTTGTGTAAGAGAGTCCTGTTAGGCCGTGGCTAGCTGTCGGGCTAGAGAGGGCTCAGTGTTAGGAGCACTCGCTGCTCTTTCAAAGGACTAGAGTTTGGTTGCCAGCGTCCATCCCCAGCAGCTCACAACTGTCTCTAACTCCAACTCCAGGGAATCCAGACACACACACATAAGTAACCAAGGAAATCACCTTACTAGAGGACCAAGCTCTGCATGCTAGCCATCATGTTAGAAATTCTCTGCTCTGATGAACTTGAATCCGTCTGAAACTGGCTTGGAAATCTATCTCACTCCATGTTCAAATCCAAAAGTTGGGTTGGAAGCCGTGAATACTGCTTTTTTTCTCTCTGCAGCCATTACAGAGGTTTGGGATTAAGTATCTTGTCTTGGGGAATGGGCATACTCTTTACCCCCATTTTTGTGTGATGTGTTACTATGGGAGATACAACAGCTGCCCTGTGGTGTGAGCTGCTCTTTCATTGTTAGCAAAGCACAGACAGATGGGACTTTGTCCCTGTTGGTGGCTGAGCTTCAGATCTGGGTCAGGGCCTCCAGAGTTCCCTCCTCTCTGAGTCCTTCTACACTTTTCTAGAATTAGGAGGTAGGTGTCCAGGAGCAGCTGTGGGGTGCAGACTTCTTTACAGAGTGGGATTCACAAAGCACAGATCCAGTCCTGGCTCCGCCTTCTCCCCTCAGCCTTGAGCTTCTCCCCAGCTGCAGTTGGAAATGGAGCCTGTCTGGAGGTTAAGCCAAGGGAACTATCGAACCTAAAATGATTTGAGAAGGAAGGAGAGAGTGAAGGAGAAACTTCTAAAGATTAATATTTGCTAAATTTAGTGTGTGCCACTTTAGGTAAAACCAGGAAGCGGACAGTTGGGAGGATCAATTACAAGGAATTATGATGTTGAAGCTATATCGCTCTTTTATTCCCAGATGCATAGCAGTCAACTACACTAAGGAACTGGTGGTTTAGTTTTAATAAACCTTTGCTACTTAAATCTAAAATCCTAGTTATCTCTGTCTATCCTATTTAATGATCACTGTGTAAGTGGGTGTTCCACGACCCACGTCACTGTCCTTCATCTGTCACACTTGGTCGCTGTACACAAGGTGCTGGCGTCTCCTGCTGGGAGCTGACAGAGAGGACAGCAGCAGAGGGAGAGCGGTCTGTAAAGGCCCAGGTTTCAGGTTCTCACTGCTTGCTTCTGGGTGCCCATGAGGCTCCCTTTCACTCGTTGCCATATGAGTAAGAAAATCCAGGCTCACAGAGGCTCCATGAAAAGAGAGTCAGAGGCGCTGGCCAGGTGCCTTTCTGCCTGTTCATTCTCTTAACAACAGCCCACTGGGCACTTGGGAGGCAGAGGCAGGTGGATTTCTGAGTTCAAGGCCAGCCTGGTCTATAGAGTGAGTTCCGGGACAGCCAGGGCTACACAGAGAAACCCTGTCTCGACCCCCCCCCCCCAAAAAAAAAAAAAACAGCCCACTGGGATTCTGCCAGGTCCTTGGAGCTAAAGTGCTACTGCTGTGTAGAAAACTCACTGAGGTGGGGCTCAGCAAGCCTGCCTTCCTCTGAGGCTGTGAAAACCCAGGGCTTAGTACAAGAGTAATGAAACCACAGCACCCACCTGTCTCCATTCCTCTGGAAATCTGCCATCTATGGAGTTAACGGGGTGAATTACTGGAATTTTAGCCCCCCCAGAACTATACATCATAGCCTTCAAATCTTTTATAGTTACTAAATATGAGATGAGAAATTCTAAGCAGTATTCTTATATCCCAAATTGATATCTTTTCAGACTAAAGTACAAATGAAAATGGAAAAGTTGTCTTCAACCACCAAGGGAATTTGTGAACTAGAGAATTACCACTACAGGGAAGAAAGCAGCCGGCCCCTGCTGTTCCACACATGGCCCACAGCCTTCTTCTGTAAGTAGCTCTTCTGGAGATGGTTCTAAGAGGGACATCTGCATTGCTTAGATCTGGTCCTTAGAAAAGGAAGGACATGGGGCCTCTGCCTTTTAAAAGATGGGTGGGTGGGTGGGTGGATGGATGGATGGATGGATGGATGGATAGATAGATAGATAGATAGATAGATAGATAGATAGATGAATAGATAGATGGATAGATAGATAGATAGATAGATAGATAGATAGATAGATAGATAGATAGATAGATAGATAGATAGGCAGGCAGGCAGGCAGGCTGGTAGGTAGGTTGGTTGAAGATTTGATAATATACATTCCTATAATGCTAGTTAGTAATGAACAACAAAAGCAGGAAAATTGTCAGTTTAAGGCAAAACTGGGCTATAAACTGACAACCTGTCTTTAAAAAAATAAATAAATCAGTCAGCCTCATAGAAGATCATTGAAAAAAGTGAAATTTAGCCTGCTAGTCTTCCCTAGTTAGGGATGCTATTGCTATGCTAAAATACCATGATTGAATCAACTCAGGCAGGAAAGGATTTATCTGGCTGTGCTTCCACATCCTGCTCACCCTCGATGCAAGTCAGAACAGGAACAGCCAGGAGGAGCGCTGCTCACTGCCTCGCTTCCCCATGGCTTCCTCAGCCTGCTTTCTTCTGAACCCAGGACCATGTGCCCAGAGGCACCCCACCCACATCAATTATTACTTTATAAAATGCCTAGCAGCCAGACCTTATGGAGGCATTTTCTCAATGGAGGCTCCCTCCTCTCCAGTGACTCTAGCTTGTGTCAGGTTAACAGAAACTAACCAGCACATAGTACAAGTTCTTAACCCAGTACTTGGGAGGCTGAGACAGAAGGATCACAGTGAGTTTAAGAGCAGCCTGGGCTCAAATGGGGCTAAATGGGCTGGTAAGATGGTTCAGCATGTTGCAAGATATTTGATCACACTGTGAACCCAGAAGTTGTGTTATTTACTGAAAAAAAATGTTTCTTGTTGTTGTGTAGCTCAGCCCTCAGCACACACCTCTAATCCCAAACACAGAAGGTAGAGTTAGTTTGTAGAGGTGAGCAGCCATATTTGAAACTGAAGTCTAATTGAGTGGCAGATAAGTGACGAGTCAGAGAAAGATTTGACAGACTAGGATATGCCCAACGAGGAGAGAGAGGAAAGGAAAGCTACTTAAGGGGCAGTGTAGAGAGGGAGGGAGGGAGGGAGGGAGGGAGGGAGGGAGCAGTTTTACCAGGAGAGTTTTACAGAGACAGGTTGAAGAGAGAACAAGCTAGATGAAGACAGGACAAGCCAGAAGATAAGAATGTACTGCCAGAGTTAGTTTGTGGCCAAGTGGGGCAATGCAATCAGAGGTTGAGAAAGAAGCCAGATTGAATCAGTCTGTTTGGAGAGGAGTTTGTGCCAGAGCAGCTGAGTTGAACCAGTGAGCCAGAGTTCAGAAAGAACTAGAAAGGATGAGCTTATTCAGCAGTAAGTCTTAGAGGCTGAAAACATTCTAAGCCTAAATAGAAGCATCCAGGACCAGGCCTAGGTTAGCAGATAGAGGCAGTAAGCCTCAGAAACAACAATTACATCTCGTGAATAAAAAATACTTTTACATTAGTAGGTAAAGGCTCTTGCCACCAAGTCTGAAAACTTGACTCCCTAGGACCCACATAATAGTAGAACAAACCAGTGTCTGGAGGTTGCTGTCTGACTATATATACACTGTGTACACCATGGGATACACACACATTCAGACAGAAGAAAATGCAAGAAAAACTTTGTAGAGGTTAAAGTACTTGACATTGGGGTTGGGAGTTTTTGTTTTGTTTGTTTTGATTTTCTCTGTGTAGTTCAGGAACTCACTCTGTAGACCAGGCTGGTCTTAAATCCTCAGAGAACCACCTGCCAAGTGCTGGAATTGAAGGTACAAGGCACCACCACCCAGCTCAGTTTGTTTTTTTTTTTTTAAGATTTATTTTAATTATTTGTATGTGTGTGGGTATGTGCACATACATGAAGACAGGTGCCTTTGAAGGCCAGAGGTGCTCTGACCCCTGGAGCTAGAGTAATATGGATTTGTCAGCTCCTGATGTGTGTGCTGGAAAATGACCCCAGCTCCTCTGCAAGAGCATCCAGTGCTTTAAATTGCTAGACCATCTCTCCGGTCCCCTATTTCCTTTTTCAAACAGAGCTGTAGTATGTATGCTAGGCTGAACTGGCCCAAGCAGGCCTCCAACTTGCAGCAGTCCCCTGCTTCAGGCCTCCAAAGCTTCTGAGCCTGAATGAAGTGGCTTATCATTACAAGTTACAAGGGTTGTGTGGCCTTGTGCTTCCTACCACTTAACCATCTGACTGGGCTGGACTGGCTTGGTCCTTCTTTATCCCAGTGCTGTTCTGATCTAAGCTTTCTGTTGCCCAGGTGGCTGAGGATGATCTTGTACCTCCCATCCTCCTGCTTCCGCCTGTGCTTCAACTTCCAAGTGCTTGGTCCCAAGCATTCACCACCACACTGTCTATGGGCACTAGGGATTAGGCTTCATGCATGCTGGGAAAGTACTCTACCAAATGAGCCACACTGCCAGCACTGATTCTGGCTTGAATTTAGGACAGTGCATTTTCATGCAGCCATGGTGTCTGTTCTGTTGCAGATGAGGTCTCCCACCAGCTCTCCGAAGCATACAAAAAGGAGCTCCTTTTGAAACACACCATTGGCGCAGAGCTGGCCCATACTGCAGACCGCAACCTCAGCTTGACCTACCTGTCTATGTGGCTGCACCAGCCCTACATACAGAGTGATAGCAAGCTACAGCTGGAGAGCATGCTGCTTGAAACAGGGCACCGGGCCCTGTGACTCCCTGGCCACCTTGCCTGTGACCACAGTCCAGAGTTCCAGACCACTAGCTGGACAGTCAGTCACTTGGGTGGACCCTGTTGTGCCTAAAAGGCCAGGTCCTTATAAGGCCCTGGGATCACTCTCCCTGCTGCTGCAGCCTCTCCAGACACACAGGCACTGCTGGGCTGTCCTCCTGTTGCTTCCCAGGGATCATGAGGCTCCACTGAGTGACAGAGACAAGAACAGCTGAAAGACCAAGTTTTATAAACCAATGGACTTTACTGTTAACATCTGTGGAGACAACCTGAGTTTCTTATTTCTACTTTGTACCTATCTATATTTTTGTTTGTTTTGTGGTGCTGGAAATCAAATCCAGACTTCACACAAGCTGAATTTCAACCAATGGCCCATACTCCCAACCCTGTGCTTTGAAGAGAATATTTTAGTTCTGAAACTATCCCAGAATTACTAGATGTTTAAAGTCTCTTAAGTAGGCACTGAGATGGTTTAGCATTTAGGAGCGCTTGTGGACTTCTGGCCTTCCCTGGCAGCCACACATATTTGTGTGCACGCGCGCACGCACACACACACCTTTAAATTTTATTTTTACTTAGGTATTTGTATATAGGCCGCATGCACAGATGACCAAGGCAACTACAAATGGGAGTGGGCTCCTTGGAGCTAGAGTTACAAGAGATTGTCAGCCACCTGATTTGAGTGTTAGAAACCAAACTCCAGTAACTGATCTGGAAGAACAGTTCATGCTCTTAACTGCTGAACCATCTCACCTGTGGCTGGAGATGCACACATTTAATATAGTGTGTAAATATATTAATATGTATTGAAATATATATATATATTTAATCCTTGACTTAACGGAGTATAGAGTTTAGTGTCACAGAAATGAAAACCACCAACACAAAATTGCTGTTTGCATGAAAAGACAAGCCAGTAAAGAGACCAATAATTGCTGGACAGCGGTGGCTCGTGCCTTTAATCCTAGCACTTGGGAGGCAGAGGCAGGCGGATTTCTGAGTTTGAGGCCAGCCTGGTCTACAGAGTGAGTTCCAGGACAGCCAGGGCTATACAGAGAAACCTTGTCTTGAAAAACCAAAAAAAAAAAAAAAAGAGAGAGAGAGACCAATAATTGCAGACTGTTTATATCTGGGGCCTGGATGTGCTTAGCTGTATCTGTTTAGCTTTCTCACTGTTAACCATTCATCACTAAGAATTGTCTGCACAGTGAGGTTGGCTGGCCCTCAGGAACCATCACTTGCACTTGCTCTTTTCACTCCTTCCTGATGGGAAACACACTGTTCTCATCTGGGGGTGGGCACTCTTTCTGACAAGGAGTGCTGATGTATGTGTCTGTATGTGTGTGTGTGTAAGGGCACACAAGCTACACTGCAAGTGTGCAGGTCAGAGGACAGCTTCAGGTGTGGGTCCCTGCCTTCTGCCTTGACACACCAGGATACCTGGCCTGCAAGCTTCTAGTTTCTCCTGTCCCAGCCGCTGTCTCTGTCTCCTTGTAGGTGCTGTAGGCATTACATACACCTGTGCTGGTACTACACTGGCTTTTCTGTGTTTCTAGGAATCTGGACTCAGATCGTCGGTTTGCACAATGCACACTATGCCCTCTGCTGCTCCCATTTCCCAGAGGAAGACAGAGGCCCAGAGTTAGATATGCAGCTGTCCCAGGTTTATGCCAGTAACTGGCAACTCCCAGGCTGCATTTCTACTCTAACTTACTGTAATCAAAGCGCATGCGCGCGTGCACACGTACACACAACTTCATTTTCTTTTCCTTTTTTTTTCTTTACCCAAGTCTTGGCTCAGAACACAAGTTAGACACATCGTCAGATTTTCTGGCCACTAGAAGTTGTGTCTAGCATCACCGTTAGAACCTTGCACAAACCCGAGATAGTTAACTGTAGGTTCCTTAGATGGTTATGGTAGCATGCACTGTGCATGCATCTCAGCACTCAGGCAAGCACATCCTGAGTTGGAGGCTAGCCAGTACAGCCAAAGCTATACCAAAAAGTTCGTGTCTCGGAAAAAAA
>NW_022196912.1:124605518-124621479 GCF_008632895.1 Mastomys coucha | reverse complement strand
GGCGTTACTTTGAGCCAGGCAAGGTAAAATGTACCTGTACCGTCTGCACTAGAAGCTGAAGCGGGGGGATTTTGATTGTGATGGGCCTTGTAGACTATTTTGTGAGTTTTCTTTGAGATATAACCTCACTCCACAGCCCAGGTTTTTCTGGACATAGGGCAGTCTAACTAAGCAGTGTGGTGCATGATGCCTGCTTTTAGATTTTGTATAACCTTCCTCTATTTCCTGGAGTTACAGATTTTTTAATATTTTTAATTATGTATGTGTGTCTGTGTAAGTGTGCGTGCACCTGGCTATCGGTACCCAGAGACCAAAGGAGTGTGTTGGATCCTTTGGAGTTAGAACTTCAGGCAGTCAGTTGTGAGAGTGCCAGTAATCAAACTCAGTCCTTTTCAAGATTAGTATGCACTCCTGAAGATTTCCTTACGTTTTCTGAGACGGGCTTACTGGATAACTCAGCTGACTTCAGAATTACGATACTCCCACCTTAGCCCCCTGAATGCTAAGATTAAGGACACACCATGTCTAGGTTTGTGTATTGTTGATTTGCTCCCCAGCCACCCATTATCACACAACAGTGCTAATGGAAAGATCAATACTGCCAAGGACAGGCAGAAACAGAAACTAAAGATAAACAAATACTGATTCTGCAGCATACTTCCTATCTGAATAGTACGGATGTCATCAGAGATCAATATGGCACTTCAGCTGAGCACAGTGGTGAATCACTCAAGTCTTCTACAATTCTCAAACCACCAAGTTAACAGGAAGGAAGCAGAAAGCCTGGACCCATCTCACCCCAGACTGAGGAGGTCTGAGGATGACTACAGAGTGAAGACTTTGGGAAAGAGAGTGGTTGCTAGTGCCTTTGTAAAGCATTTCAGGCAAGTCAAAAAGTATTGAAGATAATATGATAAATGTCCACATACCCTAAATGCAGATTAAGAATTTAGCAAAACAAAAACAAAAAAAACTGGGCAGAAGCAGGTGGGTTTCTGAGTTTGAGGCCAGCCTGGTCTACAGAGTGAGTTCCAGGACAGCCAGGGCTACACAGAGAAACCCTGTCTTGAAAAACCAAAAAAAAAAAAAAAAAAAGGTTTTAGGCAATGGGAAGCTGTAGGCTTTTGAGAAGTAGCCTGGTCCACAGGACACAATCTTGCCTATTGTCAGTCTGTCAGTCTGATGTCCCCCATTTTCAGGCACACCTGTTCTAGGAAACCCATGTGCTCATCCCTGTGAGCCCTGCTCTGAGATGGAATGCTAACAGGAAGTGCACGGGCTGTGGGAAACTTCATTCAGCACAGCACCAGGATACCCTGCAGCTATGATCCCCAGTTCTCTGCAGCAGCTTCTCAGGTGCTCAGGGTCTTCCAAAGACTGCAGGAATGAGCAGAGAACAGCTGCGGTCCAGTGCTCTTGTCTAATGAGGACAACTAACCTTCCCTTTGTCCCACAATATTGCCATGGAAAGGCTCACAAAGAAATCCCTAGGAGTTATTTTACAGCTGGAACATCCAAAGTGCTGGGCTGCCCTGTGAGCTCTAGGTTTCTGTAGAGAGAAGCAGAGGCAGGAGGATCAAAGCCAACCTCATCTATAGCAAGACCCAGTCTTAGGAGGGAAAAAAGTGAACATAAAACCCAAGTGGATAGCTGGTGAGAAGGCTCCATGGGTATAGGCATTCACTGTGCAAGTCTGGCAACCTGAGCACCGTCCCTGGAATCAGATGAAGGAAGGAAGGAAGCTGGGCATGATAGCACACACATTTAATCCCAGCACTCAGGAGGTAGACAGATCTCTTAAGTTAGAGGCCAACCTGGTCTATGTAGTGAGTTCCAGAACAGTCAGAGCTACAGTGTCTCAAATAACAAAAAACCCCCGCCTGATTGTACAGCCTGTCACTGTAGCTACCGGTGAGGCTAACACAGGAGGATCACAGATCAGAGGCCTGCTTGGGCACTTCACATGAGACTGTCTTAAAAATGAAGCTCAGTGACTGAGACTGCCTGGCAAGGTCAAGGCTCTGGTTCCAATCCCCACACATATCAAGAAAGCAAGTACAAATGACTTTCTTTTTTACTTTTCAATAGAACACTGCTAAAACAGGTAGCTTCGTATGCTTTCTAACTGAGTCCAGAAGTACAGAGAACAAACTTCTGTTGAAGAAACAGCACATCATCAAGAAAGGAGGTGACACAATATGGCAAGCTGGTAAGTGTGGATGGAATGAACGTAACTGCAACAGCCCCCAGACTATATTGCTGTATAAGAGGGTCTACATCTGACACAGAACACATCTGTAACTCTAGCCTCGGGCTGATGCTGATGGATCACAAATTCAAGACCAGTCTGGGCTGTGCCAAACTCTGCTTCCAAAACCAGACAGAAATATGTATGTATCATTATTTTGAAGAGGTCCTTAGAAAAAAGCAATAGAATAGACATTATTCCTTATAAATAAATGGCTCCTTTGTGTCACATTAGAAAAATACACACTGTCTGAAATTGACCTGTGGATAAAATCCATACAAATATAGGTTCAAAGTTTTGCCCATCATGGTGGGACATCCCTGTCAAGCTACCATTCAGTAGATAGAGGCAAGAAGACTGGGAGTTCAAGGCCAGTCTGGGCTACATGGGACCAGGCCTCAAAAAACAACACCCACATACACCTATTCACACACACACACACACACTCTGTGTCTCTCTCTCTCTCATACACACACATTCTCTCTCACACACACACAGTCTCACACACACACATTCTCTCTGTCTCTCTCTCACACACACACACTCTGTCTCTCCTCTCTCTCTCTCTTTCATATACACACACACACACACACACACACACACACACACACACACCTGACTCCTCGTCACTGAGAGCACTCTGCCTCCACAGTGAGAAAGGCTTCCATGGCTTCAAGAGCAACACCTTCTGGCGGGCCAAACCTCAGGATAGAACCCCTTGCATTAGTCACTATGACACTGTCTTCCTCCTGAGATACTATGGTACTTGGATAGGTCAAAATAAACTCGTTGGAAGTCCGAATAAAAATCTGCTCCTGTCCCTGAGACAATACTTCCTGGCATACATTGGAAATATCAAAAGCTAGGGCTTCCCCCACTGCAGCCACAGTCTCTGGCTCTCTCTGGTCATGTGTCTCCATCCTAGAGAGGAGTTGGCTTATGTCTCCAGCTTCATTTCCAACACTGGGACCCCCATTAGTAGACAGTGATCCACCTGGTCCAGGATCAAGTACTGGTTCTGGCACAATCTTGTAAACACAGGCAGCTGGCAAGATATTCACAGGCAAAGTGTTATGGAGTGGAAAGGCTGCAGTCTCTGTAAGAAGGACATGGCTGGGACTGGCCCGCTGGCCACTGAGGTAGGCTTCATTTGTCTCCCTGAGGTCTCCTGCCTCTGCATTTTCAGATTCTCTAAGCAACAGAGACTCAATTCTTCTGCCTGATGATGGCATACCACAGACACTGTTGCTCTTCCGGATGGCCCCAGAATCCTGATATATAGTATGTTCTGGAATATTCTCTTCAGAAAACAAAGACTCCTGGGCTCGGGGCATCCTTCTGGGCTCTGCTACTTGGGAATAAAGAGCTGACCCATTGACATTCTGACACAGAAAACTAGGGTCTGCAGAGCCACTCCTGGCTTCAAAGTCATCAGATGCCATCACCGCAGGCCACTGGCCTACAGGTGGTACATTTCCATCACTAGCAGGAACCATTTCCACACAGCTTCCTTCAGAGCAGAGAGAGTTCCCAATGGCTGCAGGGTCAGAACCTGAATAGTTTAGAAAAAGCACAGTCACATACTCATCACCATGATGGGCTGATCTAAGTGGACTTCCCTGAAAGAAGCAGTAACACAGATTCTCTTTGTACTAAGCTGGGCAGCAGCTTTTTATTGGTTACTGTATGTATTCACAAAGGTAGATTTTGTACTTAAAACATGTTCCAAGAGAGTTTAGCAGGGTAACTTCCCTGAATGAACAGAGGACCCTTTCCTGAGGAGAGCCTAAGGTCACAGCCAAATCCCATCCCAACCTCACCCCTGGGAAACCTGGACGATTATTTAAACCTAACCTTCTCAGATACCCAGCCAAGAGTCCTCGTCTTGAGGCCGTCTCACCCAGCCCCAGAAGGTAGGACTTATGCAGATAATTTGCTGACAGGAGATGGATGTAGGATGGGTCACTTACTTCAAAGTATAAAAGAAGCTCAGAGAGAACAATGAGTAAGCAAGGGGCTGTGCTCCAAACTAATGCTGGAGGGTCCCCTGTTCACACTGAAGATCTGGGGCAGCGCCGCATAGGAGTTCTAAAATGGGCATGCATGGCCCAGGTAAGTCTTTACAAAGGCATATGAATATTGTCAATGCCATATGTTCAAAATAACTAACAGATATGAGTTGGTTACAACCAGAACTAAAGCCAGAATGTCTTCCTTTCATGTGTTACGTCTCTCATGCTCAATGCAGCAAGTCTCAGACAGATAGATGCTGAGCCACAGTCCATGTGTCCTCGGGACCTAACTCTGCTCAACCTCTCAGACAGCCTGGGTGTACTACCCTGAGACACCTATGAAGTGACGTTTAATAAAGGACTCTAGGAGACCACAGAGACTTATAATTCATGGGGCATGAACGTGGAATGAGAGTGTGTTGGAAGGTTGGGATAAACTTAAGACACTGGGGCTAGAAGGGTGGCTCAGTGGTTATAAGCACTGGCTGTTCTTTTAGAGGAACTGGGTTCAATTCCCAGCACCCACATGGCAGCTCACACCTGCCTGTAACCCCAGTTCCAGGAGATATGACACCCACACAGACATACTTGTAGGCAAAATACTAATGTACATAAAATAAGTATAAATCATTTTTTAAAAGAAAACAATAACAAAATCCCAAGAGACCAGAGAGTTATCTCATTGGGCCAAAGGCACCCAAACCCTAAAAGGGATGGTTCTGGGTGTTTGTGCCTGCTAGTAGGATCTCTAAGCATGGGGTGACCCACAAAATATATGACTTACCCTTGCTGGTGGCTGGAGCAGGTGAGGGCCCAGGCTTCTGCTGGCATCCATTGGTAGAGGGAGGGTACTCAGGGACATCTGTGGGCAAAGCCACTGTTCGGGGCTTTTTCACTGTGGCCTATGGAGAAAAAACTCCTTTATCTGAGACCAAAAGAACAGGCAGACCTGCACCTTCCTGGAGAGGCCTGGAGGGGCGAGCTGTGATCTCCACAGACAGTGAGCAGCACTTACCAGCACACACAACTCTCGCTCCCTCTTCTGTCGTCTGCCTTCCTCCAACCTCCCCACCGTCTCCTGGCTAGAGCACTTAGGTGTCTCCTTCCTCCTCAGGAATTCTGTGATTCCTAATGACCTGGCAACCTGAAGGGAAACAGTAGAAATAAGCCTTGCTTGGAGCAGATAAGAGTGTGCCAAGTGCATCAATTCCTACGTGTGTGCCTGAATAGAAATGCAGTGCTTCGTACAGTGAGGTGGGGCTTAACAGGAGAGAGAGGAGAACTCCAGAGTCACACGGGCCAGCTAAGGTAGAACCCATGCTGACTGAAGCCAGCAGGTCGGTGGGGCAGGAGTGGAGCTGAGCCCTCTCCTCGGTGCCATCGCTGCCTCAATTTCAGCTCAACCAAGTGCCCTTCCTGCCTTTTGTTCCTCATCTTTCTTTTTCAACTCTTTCTGGTCTTTTTAGAAAACTATCTTATCCATGCTAACAGCAGTCTCCCTTCTTGTGCTCCCTCATCTGGCTCCCTGAGCTTCAGCCACCTAACAAGGTTTTTGTGAAGCTCAGAGAGTAATGAGAATGCCAGAAAGTAAGAGACCCGGGGGAGGCACAGGGCAGTCAGTGTTGATGAGGGCCTGGTGTGCACACATGGGGCCGGAGCTGAGGTCCACAACAAGCCAAACCACATTAGCCCCAAACTTATGCTTTGAAAAGAGCTCACCATAGCCACAGGCAGCTGGGTGATGCTTCAGAAGCATGTCAGAACCACCACAGCATAACCTCTGGCCTTGTGTAACATACGGAAATCCAGCCGATGGAAAGGCGGGCGGTAGGTGGATGCATTGGCTGCTCTGCCAGAGGCCCTGAGTTCTGTTTGCAACACCCACATGGTGGGCTCACACCCACCTAACTCTAGTCTTAAGGGATCCAACATCCTCTTCTGGGACCAGGTACAAACCTACAGCACAGACATTCATGTAGGCAAGAAACTCAAAACACATAAACTAAATAAATAAAACAAAATCTAATAAAATTTTTAAAAAAGAAAAGAGAATTAACCCTGAACATCAGCACTCGGAGGACTGTGGTATTACGGTGTGAGCCCTGTGTGCAGAGGACAGTGGAGTGAGCCCTGTGTGGAGGGGATGGTGGAGTGAGCCCTGCGTGCAGAGGACGGTGGTGTGAGCCCTGTGTGGAGGGGACGGTGGTGTGAGGCCTGTGTGGAGGGGACGGTGGTGTGAGGCCTGTGTACAATGGACTATGGTGTTTTGGTGTGAGCCCTGAGTGCAGAGGACGGTGGTGCTCACAACTGTCTTTGAGCTATTCCAATTTTCCGTTTCTGGAACAAAGTTTGCCATCCTTCTATTAATGAAACAAATCTTCCGTTGACAGGCCAAGGCTCTGGTGGCTAAAATGAAGGTGTCTCACCAGCACCCCTGCCCCTTGTGCCATCACCTCATCGTTGTGTATCTCCAAGGGCTCCTGAGGGCATGCACCAGCGCTGCTGAGGTAATCCTGACACATTCTCTTCACCATGTCATATAACTCTTCAAACTCCTTGTACACAGCAGGAAAGAAAGGCTTTGCCCTCGGACTTTTCTCAACCTTTGTGACAAGAACGGTGAGCAGTTTAAATCCAAGGCAATGACACAGAAAACAGAAAACAAACTTGAAAGACAGAGAGAGCCAAGGTCTGCAACCCCTAGAACTGGTCAGTGCCCAGTGTTGTCTTAGCTTCCTCGTGGTGCCTATGTATGCCACACTGTGCCCATCTCTGAGAGGCCAGTCAGGGTTGGGGTATCAGAAAATAAGCCTTAAGGTAAAGGCCACAAACCCTGGGACTAGCATGACCACACATGGAGTATAAAGTTGGCAAAAAGGCACCTTCAGCACCCAAGGAGCCTATCCACACCTCCTCAGGGGCATATCCATGCCTCTTAAGGTGTGGATAACACCTCCTGGGGCATATCCGTGCTCCTAAGGCCACCATGGTTTCCCACAGTCCGGCTGCCGCCTACACAATTTGAAGCAGTCAAGGGAGTGACAGTGGCTTACTGAGACACCCACAGAGAGGCTCTAGGTGCTACAGCTCTCGTCATCTCTGTCCTAGTGAAGAAAAAGAATCGATTCTGAATGGCCTGGCGTATTGTAAAGGAAGTAGGAAGACCAGTTTGCAATACGCTCACACTCCCCTCTCTCCAGTCATGCTGGAGACTCACCTTCACCAGAAGCAGCTCATACAGGGTCACCACCTGAGCCAGCTGAGGCAGCACCAATTCCACCAGCTCCTCCCGGCCACACTGCTTGAGCGCCTGCCAAAAGGAGAGTGTTGACCACCTTTAACTAGAGCCAGGCAACAAGTTGGTGCGACTCAGAATATAAAGAAAGGGCAGAAAAGCCGGGTGGTGGTGGTGCACGCCTTTAATCCCAGCACTTGGGAGGCAGAGGAAAGGTGGATTTCTGAGTTCAAGGCCAGCCTGGTCTACAGAGTGAGTTCCAGGACAGCCAGGGCTACACAGAGAAACCCTGTCTTGAAAAAAACAAAACAAAACAAAAAAAAGAAAGGGCAGAAAACCCCTAGAACCCAGCTATCCCTAGTTCCACACTGCTGTACAACAATGGTTAAGTATAGGTTCCAACACAGGAGCCTCGTAGGCGTGTGAGTG
This sequence comes from Mastomys coucha, assembly GCF_008632895.1. NCBI lineage: Eukaryota > Metazoa > Chordata > Mammalia > Rodentia > Muridae > Mastomys > Mastomys coucha. The sequence continues at coordinate 124,613,555 of NW_022196912.1, read as the reverse complement.
CTGGGGGCTCAGATGCAGAGGAGCCGCGGAGCTGCAGACGGCACCCAGGGGTGGCATGTAGGAGGTTGGGAAACAGCCCAGGCTGGGTTGGGAGAAGCCCACAGGCTTGGATTTCCACCCCATGGTGGCATAAGGAGGTTCTGTTCTGTTAGAGGTGAGGTGCTGCTGTATTGCCTCAGTCCTAGGCCCACTTGGGCCTCTTGCCTCAGTCCTGTAGGACCATCAGAATGCAGCACAGTACTGGTTCTGTGGGGGAGGTTTCAGTCCTGTAGGACCATCAGAATGCAGCACAGTACGGGTTCTGCAGGGAGGTTTTAGGCAGGTGGTGGTATCACGAAAGGAGGGTGTGAGTCTGCAGGGGACACGGCAACAAGAGGCAATGCCAGACAAAAAGGCCAAGAGAACGTGAGGACTTGGTAACTCGGGAGGGGCAGCAGCAGGGCAGGGAGGGCCTATTAGGTCCCAAATGGGGAGGTGGGTGGACTGGGGGGCAAGGCAGGCAGAAGGAAGAGACAGCCAGGGGTCGTAGCTCAGCCTCTAATCTCAGCACCTAGACGATGTGAGAAAAAAAAAAGACTGGCAGGGCTGTCCTGAGCTGCAGAGCGAATGATGTCTCAAAAACTAAATAAAAACAAGAAAGAGGAAGGGAGGGGAGAAGTAGGAAAGAAGACAAGGAACTGGGCTTCTAACCTGTGTACCTAGACAGGAGCCCAGCTTGTGCCCTCCTCACAACCTGGAAGACAGAGGTACTCCACAGCACTCAGCAAAGAGTAGTCTTTTGTTTTTTAAAGGGAAGTGATTTGGGGGATTGTTTTGTTGGAGACAGAATCTTCCTATTTGCCCTGACTGACTTTGAACACCCAGAGATTGACCTGCCTTTGCCTCCCAAGTACTGAGATTAAAGGAGTTTGCTACCATACCCAGCCACTGGTGAGTTTTCTGAGAGATGTGAGGCTCCAGAGAGAGGTCTAATCAAGAAGCACAATATGGCAATCTGCAGAAGAAGCAAGGCAGGGGAGAACCTAAAGAAGCCTTGGAAACGCCGTAGGAGCGAGAAGAGGGGAAGCCATGTGGCCTAGACTTAAAAAACAATCAGAGGGCCGGGTGGTGGTAGCCCACCTTTAATCCCAGCACTTGGGAAGCAGAGGCAGGCGGATTTCTGAGTTCGAGGCCAGCCTGGTCTACAGAGTGAGTTCCAGGACAGCCAGGACTACACAGAGAAACCCTGTCTCAAAAAAACAAAACAAAACAAAAAACAAAAAAAACAGAGGGGGACCAGAGAAGCTCAAGAAAAGCCTTCTCGGCAGGATCGCCCAGCTCTGCAAACCTTGTGCATGGGTTCCATCCCCAGAACCCATTGCAGAAGGAAGGAGAAAGCCAAGGCTACAACACTCATCTCCACATACCTACCATGATGTGAGTACAGGTGCAGGGCCATGTGCACGCGCAAATGTGCACGCACACTAAACAAGTACATTTTCCTTCAACTTTCAAGAGCTCATAGGGGCCGTGCAGTGGTGGCGCACGCCTTTAATCCCAGCACTTGGGAAGCAGAGGCAGGTGGATTTCTGAGTTTGAGGCCAGCCTGGTCTACAGAGTGAGTTCCAGGACAGCCAAGGCTACACAGAGAAACCCTGTCTCGAAAAACCAAAAAAAAAAAAAAAATTGGTGAAGTATAGGAAGGTCGATTTATAAGGAGTTACCTTGCCATGACTTAACTCTGCACAAGCTTTTGATCCATCTCCTTATTGTTAGCTCAATGAGAACATCCACCCAGCCGTTTTGTCAGCCAACAGGTTTGGTTATCACTCCTCACCTACGTCCTGCCAGAGTGGCAGCTGTGTCTAGCTCGTGCATGCTGCCCCTCAGTAAGCAGAGCTGGGCCTGACATGTTACTGGCATACAGTTCTCTGTGTCTCAGGTCCATTAATTCCCAGTTCATGTTTAAATAAACGTCATCATCTTCTGGAGAATTCTCATCTAAGGGAGTCAAAGTGATCCTGCTCACAGCAGCCACTCAACTGTAGGACAGTGAGGTGTTGGCAAGAAGAGAGACTCACTGCAGCCATTGTGCATAGCCTGGGACAGCCTCCCAACTCTGACACCACAGAACATGGATTCAAGCTCTGGTCCTGCCTCCTGCCCAAAGCCGCCCTAAGTTCTGGTTGCTCATCTGTTCAGGCAGAGGGCCCCTATGATGATACTGAGGAGGCTGGCACAGGCTGACAGGGCACGGATGGAGGCTGAGCACCTTTTGCAAATGGTGCTGATTCTAATGCAACCTCTCACTCTCAAGGGTCCCAACAGTGAGCCATCCATGGCTACCATGACAAAGGGGAAGGGAGCAAAGCCAACCTCCCAAGTTTAAAGCTGCTGGGGCAACTTGAAACGCCACAGTGTGCTTGAGACATGTTTTAGGAAAACCCCTTTCTAGGAACCCAAACATTAACCACTAGGTCATCTCTCCAGCAGCATGGCCAGGAACTCTCTACCCTCCGCTCAGGCTCCAGAGAGCAGGAGTTTCTGGTGTGCACCACTACACCATGCTGGGATGTTGCTGTTAGTTCAGAAACTGCACAGTGCCTGGAATGGAGGCCCAGGCCTGACATATCAGCCCTTAGGACATTGGAGCAAGTCCACTGTGAGATCAAGGCTACACATGCAACCCTGCCTCAAAACAAACAAGAAAAAGGAAGAATGAAGGGAGGAAATAGATGCTGCACCAGACAAGCACGCTGAGCACACTGAGTCAGACCGAGTTACCTCCCGGAGCTGGGCTGCCCTGGACACTCTCAGCCCTGCAGGCACAGCAGCGTCGCTGGCTGGCTGGACTGCTCTGTTCTCCTGGAGGCTGGCTGTGCTGAATTCTGCCTGGCTTTCCCAATTTCCATTTTTAGGTTCTAGGTATTTCTCTGGTCTCAGAAGAGCTGAGGGACTTCTATTTTGTGGTTCAGGTGCCAGTGTTTCTTCAACTTCGACAGGCTGACCGTTCTAGATAGGGTTGCACACCCAACAATAAAACAAAGTGAAAACTTGAAAACTCACACATTATATGCCATCATGAACATCTGAAGCAGAGAGATGTTTACTGTCAGCTAAGTCAAATGCAAGGAGCTTTCTGCACTATTTTCTTTAGCTAACCGGCATACACTGTGAACTCTTCCGCCCAGGACTCTTATGAGCATCAGATGATTATTCAGGAAGTCTGGGATGACAGACGTTAACCCTGGGAACCCCTCTGATGTTAATCATCAACTTAGAACTTAGCCCCAGGGCTGGGGTGGGGCTCAGCTATAGAGCTTGTGTTTAGTGTCAGTTAGATCTCCAACACCCAATATGCTCAACTTCATTTCTAATTTATAAGTTATGCACAACTGTGAATGTTCTGTTATTCTATTTCAAGCTTATCTGTGTGGGATATGTGTGAGTACAGACGTCTGCAGAGACCCTGAAGCAGGACTTACAAGCAGTTGTTAGCCACCTCACAAAGGTCCTGGAACCAAACTCAGGTCCTCTGCAAAAGCAATATGTGCTCCCCTTTTTAAGATTTATTTATTATTATACATTAAGTACACTGTGGCTGACTTCAGACGCACCACAAGAGGGCATCAGATCTCATTACAGGTGGTTGTGAGCCACCATGTGGTTGCTAGGATTTGAACTCAGGACCTTCAGAAGAACAGTAGGTGCTCTTACCCACTGAGCCATCTCACCAGCCTACACTATGTGCCCTTAACCAGGGAGTCATCTCTCCAGCCTCACACCCTTCCATGGGTCTGACTAATTACAGAATGTTCTCAGTATAAGAGAAACTTGTACCTCAACGCCTCCTATCTCTTTACCCTCCTAACTTCCTGTACTCGGCCCCAGGTACACAGGCCTAATCAAGCTCCGTGGCTTCCGGAGGCTTGCTGGAGAAACCCTGAGTGACAATAGCCACTTCCTCACTGCCAACGCAGTGAAAACACCTCCAGGATGGCTGTAGTCAGGGAGCTGACCTAAGGACAGTACGGGCTGTGATAGCTAGCACCAATACTATGTGCCTCTTAAGTCTTCTTTGTTTGTCATGTCTTTGTTCTGAGATGGGTACAAAAGTATTGCCCAGGCTAGTTTCTATTCCTGGCCTCAACTGACCCTCCTCCTTCCGCCTCCTGAGCAACTAGAACTCCTGGCACCTACACCCAGCTGTCCTAACTCTTGAGATTCTCCCTCCAAATTCTCACTGCCACAGTTTTAGCAGGAACACTGGGTGTGTCTGCCAGCTGAAGTGCCACATGATCCCTTAGTAAGGAACTGGAGACCAGAGCTGAGGGTGTCCCTGCCCACCCTAGCAGGACAAAGGGACAATTAATGGAGCTACAGCTATTCCCAAGGTAAGGCACCTGGACCGAAGGCCTAAGAGCTGTCAGCTGTTTCCACTACTCAAGAGGTAGGTGGCCAGTACTAGGGAGCCTGCTTGTCTCATTTGTCTAAGACAGTCTGGGTGTCTTTCTACTGTGGAAATGCCCCAGGCTGACAACACCCACAGGCTGCAGGGTGAAAGGAGAATGCCTAAATATTCTCAGTTGAAACAGACCCCATGACAGAAGACTAAAAGGAAAACAACACACGTCACAAAAGTGAAGTTCTCTGTGCGTGGGCAATGGCAGAGAAAGAGGAGGGCAGAGAGGTGGTTCCCAGCTTCAGGTTCCAAACTATCTTCAAGGAAGAACAGCCATTTTCTAGAGAACTGGTAGGACAAAGGAGAGATGCTAGTAAACACCCCAGGAGGTATCAAGAAAAGAATCCATGAAGCTAGAGGGATGCCTCAAGAGTCAAGAGTGCTGTCTGCTCTTCCAGAGGCCAGGTTCTACTCCCAGCTCCCACATGGTGGCTCACAACCATCTGTAACTCCAGTTAGTTCTAGGGATCCAATGCCTTCTTCTGGTCTTGAAAGGCAAAACACATGCACACAGTACACAGAAATACATGCAAGCAAAACACCCAACATAACATATCATTATCTAACACGAGAAAGGAAGGAAGGAAGCCAATAGGTGGAGACACTGCAACAAGATAAGCCAGGGACTTGCTCAGGAGACCAAGCACAGGAAGGTGGGTTCCGTTTAGAACTGAATGATTTTTAAACTCCCTAAGTAACACTCTAGGCTTCCTTTCCTTTTCCTAAAGCTCTCCTCTCCCCACAGTGTGGGTGTCCTTGAGGCCACCTCATCTTAGGCAGCATGGCTCTGCTCCCTCACTCTCAGTGCCCTTACTCTCAGCGCCCTCACAGGAAGCTCCCTCACAGGAAGTTCCCTCACTCTCAGCTCCCTCATAGGAAGCTGTAGCTGTCAGTCTCTCTGCCTTGGGCTTTTCCTTTAACTCTAGCAGGCTGTCCTCAAGTCCTGTTTGAATCAATTCTTAAATTCTTTTATTAATGAAACTAAGAATCTTAAGAGTGGACTCCAATTTCCCAGATATCATATGATGGCTCTGCTGGGACTCCACAAGATTTCCACAAACACTTATTTCTTACCTTTTAAGTTTTTAATTGGCAGAGAATATGAACCCATTACTACATTCCTAGACAGTATCAATAGGACTTGTCTGAAAAAATAAAACCAAGCCAGGCCTAGTGGTGTTTGCCTTTAATCCCAGCACCCCAAAGGCAGACTCAGACAGACATATCTCTGTGGGCTCCAGGTCAGCCTGATAAACAGAGCATACATGGTTAAGAGCATACATGGCCACAAGACCTGGGTTTGGTTCCCAAGACCCATATCAGGTGGCACATGAACACATACACACACCCACATAAAATCTTTTTTTAAAAAACTAAGGCTTAAGGCTTGGACCGGGTGGTGGTGGTGCACGCCTTTGATCCCAGCACTTGGGAGGCAAAGGCAGGCGGATTTCTGAGTTCGAGGCCAGCCTGGTCTACAGAGTGAGTTCCAGGACAGCCAGGGCTACACAGAGAAACCCTGTCTCAAAAAAACCAAAAAAACAAACAAACAAGCAAACAAAAAAAACTAAGGCTAGAGTTTTCATGAAGTTCTATGAAAGGTTCAGAACTAGAGTCCTGCTCTCCATACAGTGCATGCTCTGAATCAAAAGACTCTGGCCTGAGACCCAAGCTCTGCACCTGGGCTTCACCAGTCACCCTCCAAGTCTCACTGTAGTACTTCAGGAAGGAATGATCGCTAGGAGAATGCACAGGACTGTAATCATCACACTGGTGAGACAGAGGCAGGCATATTTCTGGGAGTTTGAAGGCAGCCTAGTCTACAGAGTAAGTTCAAGGGCTATGTACAACCAGGGCTATGTAGAGAGACTGTCTCAAACAAACAAACGAACAAACAAAATACAAAATAATAAATAAGTATATGAATAAGGGAGAGAAAAAGCATAGGGCTAGGGAACGGCCCAGGGGTAGGGCACTTGCCTAGAAGCCCAAGTCCCTGAGAGCCGTCCTTGTCACTAAGAGTAACTGGAGAAGGAGGAGGGAGAAAGAGGTGTACAAGGAATATGAGACTGATACTCTTGGCACAGGGAGTGCCTGATGCTGGAATACAATAAAGGGTAGCATACTGTTGACACCAGTGCTAAAGGCAAAATAACATTTTTAGTCCTATCACAAGGCTGGCCCATGGTCCTACCTCCAGGCCTCAATATAGATGTCCTGGGCCCAGGTGTTACGTCACCAACTTCACACCACCTTAGAAGGCCCTGATCTACTGCAGGTAAAGGAGGGAGCACAGCAGGCAGGCGCTTCTCCCAAATCTGACTTCTCCTATACTCCTCTGCCACATGAGTACCAGTCAAGGACACCCAACAGTCAGAGACCAGCTCTAGACAACCATGGCCATATTCCACCAAATGTGCTTACCAAGGGCAGGCAAAAGATACACACCTCCCACCCATCCAGCATCAGTGGGTCTGGGGCTCTATATGACACTGTAAGATGTAACCGAAGGAGGATGGGGAAGGGAGCAGAGATAAGGGTCCAGTCACGAAACAGAAGCGTTACCTGTAGTGTAGGCCAAGCTGACTCTGCCTCTTCCACACAAAGAGTAGCTGGTGTGGACGGTTTCGGACTAGCCAGGCCTCTGGTCTTCGAGTCCGTGCAGCCCAGGGTCAGGCTCCCATTAGCTTTCTCCGACAGCAACATCTCAGGCTGCAGCTGACCATGGCCTGGGTTGAGTTTACAGTGCCTTGCCAGCCCCCCTTTTCCTATATATGACTTTTCACACGTCTGACACTTAAAGGCCTTGGGTCTCACGGCACAGACTTCAACGTTAAAGAAAGCCGGCTTCTCCCTCGGCTCTTCCTCCTCCTCCACACTCAGCTCTGAATAGTCATCGGAATCTGACAGATGCCCTTCTGCTAAGTCCTCAGTTTTGATGAATTTGTAGTCTCTGGCTTTATACCTAGGAGGCCGGGACACCCGTCCAGATCGAGTTCTCACCCTTAAAGATTTCTTCGACTTCTCAGGATGTGCTGTATGCAAGCTGGAAATCAACAGACTAGATGGCACGGCTGCACCTGCACGTGGACCCGAGGCTGCCACAGGGCCCAGAGTGATGCCATGTCCATCTGCAGTCTCGTGGGCCTTGACTCTCTTCAAAGGGACTGGATAAAGCTTGGGCAGCATCTTCTGTACAAACACCCGAGGAGCAGGAGGCTGAGGGGAGCCTCTAAGGAATCGCAGCTGTGACTCGGTCCTCCCCAGGGCCTGCTCCCTGAGCAGCTGAGGGCTGGAGACACACAAACCTACGCTGGACCTTCTCCCAGGGAGTTGACTTTGTCTTAGTGTTTTAGGTTGGATGGTGGCCAGAGGGGGCATTGTTCTTTCCTTGATTTTTGTGTCACCAGATACTTTGATACAAATAGCTTCAAGTTCCTTAAACACAAAAAGAAACGGAAAGAAGCATTATACTTCAAAAACATCTGTGCTGCCCTCCAGCATTCTTAACTGAGCCATCTCTCCAGCCTTCTTGACATCTACCCTTCTACATGATTCACAGACATATAAGCATGCAACAAAACACCCAAACCATA
>NW_022196912.1:124601318-124605508 GCF_008632895.1 Mastomys coucha | reverse complement strand
AAAAAAAAAAAAAAAAAATTGTTTAAGAAGAAAAGAAAGCCGGGTGGTGGCGCACACCTTTAATCCCAGCACTTGGGAGGCAGAGGCAGGCGAGGCGGATTTCTGAGTTCGAGGCCAGCCTGGTCTACAGAGTGAGTTCCAGGACAGCCAGGGCTACACCGAGAAACCCTGTCAGGTATAGTGATACACATCTTTAATCCCAGAATTCTGGAGGCAGAGGCAAGTGCAGGCAGTTCTCCACAAATTACAGGCCAGCAAGGGGTATGCAGTAAAAGCCTGTCCCCAAAAATAAAACAAAATAGAATCATCGCAATCTGGGAGTGGTGACATGCACTTGTCACCTCCGCATTCAGAGAATTGCCACAGTTACAGCCTGTGCTACACAATCTATCATCTACTTAGTTCAAGTCAGTCATCATCTCAGCCAATCAACCATTGGCTAAGTCAGGTCATCTCCAAGCCTGACTGCATTCTCAAGACAGTCTGCTGCGTGTGGCCCAGCGGGTTCACACTCTCTGCAACTGATTCACCATTCTACTTCTAACCCTCTGTTCTCAGCATCTGCTCAGAACATCACTGGTGTGTACTTATATATACATGTGAGTTTCTCCAGGAACACACACCTAGAAATCTGCACTTGCAAAGGTTTCTTTTAATCCAACAAAAACTTAACTGTATGTGTTCTTTAACCCTGAAGTTGGCTTTGTGGACTCTATTTAAAAAAAGGGGGGGGGGCTGGTGAGATGGCTCAGTGGGTAAGAGCACCGACTGCTCTTCCGAAGGTCCTGAGTTCAAATCCCAGCAACCACATGGTAGCTGTCTCACAACCATCTGTAATGAGATTTGATGCCCTCTTCTGGTGTGTCTTAAGTCAGCTACAGTGAACTTATTTATAATAAATAAATCTTTAAAAAAAAAATCTGTGCGAAAAGATTTATGTCCTACACTTGGGGCAGCACTGTCTGTAACAGTCAGACACCTACCAAAGAAATGGGCTTGCCTTCACCAGCATCCGTGAATATTTACTAAGCACTGCCTATGAGAGACAGCCGTGATGTCAGGAAGAGGTTGGAGACAGCAGGAGAGAAGAGGCCCTGCACTTACAGAACAGAGATGACTAGCATTTCTTCAGATAGAAAGAGAGTCATCATCCGGCACGGGTTTGTGCCCTCAATACAAACACCCTGGACTGGTGATCACCTGGCATGTGTGCTGGGTAGGGAGGACAGCAATCTGGTGCACTGGGGGACACTGGCTTTACCCACCAGATGCCAAGAGCATCCTCCAGCTCCTGTGACAAAGTCTGTTTCTCCACTCATTTGACATCACCAGCAAACCCTCTGTAGAGCCAATCCTCTACCAGTGAGAGGTCAGTAACAGAGTCGCACAGGAGAGAACTGTCACTGGAGTCAAGGGACACACCTCTTGTCTGCATGCCGGGTACACTATTACAAACAGCAGCCTCTCTTTGAAATTATGGAACATGAAGAAGTGTATGGGTTAGGTGTTCTGTGGGCCCAATTCCTGAGCTAGGGTAACTCAATGACAGCTAGTTTTACTGTGCACATCCTCAAGAACCATTATTAACTGTACTTTACTCTAAGCCATCCAGAATATCTAAGATCTTGGGATATACCAGGTATCATAGGAATGAACACACACACAAGCACACACATACACACACACACATCCCTTGTTTTAGGAAAACTGGTCTGATTATTGGTCTTCTGTCCCTTATCATATGGGTATAATACTTGATACTTTGTTTTGTGTCTATTTGATTCACCAGTAGTTTTTTTTTTTTTCTAGACAGGGTTTTTCTGTGTAGCTCTGGCTGTCCTGGAACTCACTCTGTAGACCAGGCTGGCTTCAAACTCAGAAATCTGCCTGCCTCTGCCTCCCAAGTGCTGGGACTAAAGGCGTGCGCCACCACAGCCCGGCTCACCACCACCAGAAGTTAAGTCCCTCTGGCACCCATTTATAAACATCAGCTAAGTCCCTGCAGATGTGTATGACCGCCTTTCCTGGGACAGGAGCCCCCAGGCCTGTCTTTTCAAAAGTTTCACTGATGATTCTGAATGCAGACAAGAGTTCCCAGAGACAGGTCAGGCAGATGACACTGCCATGGTAACACAAATGAGGCCTTTGAGAATGTTCCGGAAGAGACTGTCTCTCAGGTGCCTTGAAGGTCACCATGAATTGGGTCAGGCATTACAGGGCACTTCTAAGGGAAAAGAGGCTTCGCAGAAGCATAGGGACGTGCACAGCTGTTGGTGGAATTGAAATGTGTCTACAGGTCAGGAAGAGTAAAGATGGGACCAGACCCACACTACCCCAGTGACTACAATGTGATCACTAGCTTGTACTTCTGGTCTGCTGTCCCCACAGTACGCCGGGGCTTGCTGTCCTGGTTGTATCAATGAACCCCAACTGTACCCCAGAGCACTGGCTCTCCTCTTCTGCATTCCCAGCTGGAACCCAGCCTGGCAAATCTAGTTCAGACACAAGCTTTTCAGCATCAGCAGTGTGCTCCCACAAACTATTTCTTTTTTCTGAATGTATTCAGTTTGTTACATCTCAGGTTTTTGACCTTGATTAGCTATCATCTGGGTCTTGTGTCACTTCCTCCTAGTTTCCAGACTCCTCAGGGGCAGAGTCCCTACCTGCTTAACCTCTAGGTTTTCCTAGAGTTTAGAGGCTGGAGAGATGGCGCAGTTTAGGTGGAAAGATTCTCTGCAGAGAAGGCACAAAGGTTCATTTTTTCAAGTCTGCTTTCACCATCCCCATCACACCAGTTACCAACCACAATCCTATCAAGCTAACTTTAAGTCTGCTTTCACTTGATGGAAATTGTATCATTGCCTCTCTCCAAAGCTGTCATATCAAATTCAAAGTTGTGGCTATATTTAGCAACATGAGGACACAGGCTCTAGAGTACAGCAACCGGAGACACTGAACCTCTCCAGCGGTTTCCCCGGGGTGCTAGCAGTGTGGTTTGGCTGATAGAGTGTTAAACCACGGAGGAACCACTGAATTCAGCCCCAGCTCTGCATAAACCTCTATAGGAGAAGGAGGAAGGATTAGAGATTTTTGGTTTTTGTTTTCTTTTCTTCTCTTTTTTTCGAGACAGTGTTTCTCTGTATAGCCCTGGCTGTCCTGGAACTCACTCTTGTAGACAAGGCTGGCCAGAAATCCACCTGCCTCTGCCTCCCAAGTGCTGGGATTAAAGGCGTGAGCCACCACTGCCCAGCCCAAATTGGATGCACACCTGAAACAGCCAATATCTACCTCAAAACCACTGGAGGCCATAGAATTCTACTCTCTGCCCTACTTTTAGAATCTGGTGGAAGCAGCTCTCTCCTCTGAGGCAGATGTGTCTTGTCATCTCCAAAGCCAGCAGGTTTCTTTACAACTGGAGAAGCCAGATCTTAGTGGCTACTCTCAAAAGAGCCAAGGTCTGTGTGAGCTGGGGAGTAAGCCCGAAGGGAGGGTGCTCTCAGTGCGGCGCTTTCATGTGTGCGTGTTTGCTACTGTGCTGGACACTGTCCTGGATGCTGGAGTTCGCCAAAGTCTAAAGGAAGTGCTCAACTCTGTCCCAGTTCTGGGTTAGTGGCCGCCGGCATAGCTGTCCTCTTAATCTACTCAGCTCTGGGGCTCCAGATCCGCCCAGTGCAAAGTCCTCCCTGTCACCCCCAAAACGTGACTCAAGCCATCCGCTGGCTGTCGAAAGATCCGTGCGGCCCCAGTGTAGAGCCTGGCACACTCCTAGTGCTCCACAAAAACAGAAGGGCAAGGAGGTGTGGGGAGGGCTGGGCGTGGAGGGGCCGGGCGCGCGGAGGAGGGAGTGGACGCCCGAGGGCCGGGCGCGGAGGAGCTGGGAGCGCGGGAGGGAGGAGGGAGGAGGACGCCCGAGAGCGGGGCGCGGGGCTGGGAGCGCGGGAGGGAAGAGGACGCCCGAGGGCCGGGCGCCGGGCTGGGGGCGCGAGAGGGAAGAGGGAGGAGGACGCCCGAGGGCAGGGCGCAGAGGAGCTGGGACCGCGGGACGGAGGACGCCCGAGGGTCGGGCGCAGGGCTGACACCGGGCTGGGAGCGCGGGAGGGAGGAGGACGCCTGAGGGCCGGGCGCGGGGCTGGCGCGGGGCTGGGAGCGCGGGAGGGAGGAGGACGCCCGAGGGCCGGGCGCGGGGCTGG
>NW_022196912.1:124593090-124601271 GCF_008632895.1 Mastomys coucha | reverse complement strand
GGGGGGGGGAGGGAGGAGGACGCCCGAGGGCCGAGCGCCGGACTGGGAGCGCCGGAGAGAACGCCCGAGGGCAGGGCGCAGAGGAGCTAGGAGCGCGGGAGGGAGGAGGACGCCCGAGCGCCGAGCTGGGAGGAGGACGCCCGAGGGCCGGGCGCGGGGCTGGGAGGAGGACGCCCGAGGGCCGAGCGCCGGGCTGGGAGGAGGACGCCCGAGGGCCGGGCGCGGGGCTGGGCGCGGGGTCGGGCGCCGAACCGGCGCGGGGCTGGGAGCGCGGGAGGGGGAGGGAGGAGGACGCCCGAGGGCGGGGCGCGGGGCTGGTTACGGAGCACGGCGCTGCTTCCACGGAGCCGAGCGCGGACGACCCGGGCTCCGAACACCGCCGCGCCGGCCCGCCAGCTCTGGCCTCTCCACCCCGCGCGGCGCCTCACCTGCGGTGTCAGCAGGCGCGGGGCCTCGGCGCCCGGCCCCCGCTGCTGGGCGGCCTGCTGGGCCCCGTCCCGAAGCCGCCGCGCCGCGTCCGGCAGCACGCTGGGCCGTGGCTGCGCCCGAGTCACCTGTTCCAGAACCCGCCGCAGCTGCTCCGGGTCCAGCGGAGCCAAGCGCACGGTGCCGTGGCTCCGGCCAGGAAGAGGCGAGCCACTACCGCCGACATTCCCGGGCTCTGGTTCCGCGCCCGCCATGGCGGCCTGAGGGGGCCTCGAACCCCTGTCGCCTGGAGCGGCGGGACGGAAGTGCGTCATCCGGTAGAAGGCGGAAGCTACGAGTCCCCGGCAGGCCAAAACCTCTGAGGCTCGGAAACGGGTCTCGGACTAGATTGCCGCCGCCGCTCGGTCGCCAGGTGTCGCTTGCTCTATGCTGATGCTCTTTCCTCAGTGGAGGTCTTCGGAGTTCCTGAGACCCGGGCTTACACTACTCTCTGCTCCTAAAGTTGAAAAGTTTTCCGAATCCCACTCGAGAAACTTGGCGCTACAGTCACGCACCACTCCCTCTGGTTTTATGCGGTACTGTGGCTCGAACCATGGCTGTATGAATGCCAGGACAATACTCACCCAAGTTAAGATTTAAAAGGGGGCTTCTCGAGAGGGCGTCAGTGTAAATGTCATAAATTTTGGTGGCTTTCATGTTACAAAGGGTTGCTCGAGGAAACCTCTTCCCCTATGCAGTGAATGAGTTTAGAGGGTGGCTCTAGAGGATTGCGGTCTGGTCAAATAAAACCATAGGTCACAAGGATTGTACAAAGGGGTTAAGATTTATAATGCATATATATAAAGTGCCATCTCTTGTGAGGTTCCTAGAAAATTGCAAGTTTATACCTGAGAAAGGAAATAGGATATACGTGTGTGTGTGTGTGTGTGTGTGTGTGTGTGTGTGATATGTATATACACACATATATATACACACATATATATATATGATTTATTGTTACCTTTACATTACTATTGGGGGGTGGAGTTCAAGACAAGGTTTCTCTGTGTAGCCCTACACAGAGTGTCCTAGAACTCCCTCTGTAGACCAGGCTGACCCTGAACTCAGAGATCTGCCTGCCTCTGCTTCCTGAGTGCTGGAACTGAAGTGTGTGCCATCATGCCCAGTTTTTAACATTATTATCTTAAGCATTTCTATATACACGGAATATTCTTTTTATGTTAGCAACCTCCTCAGTAATTGTCAATTATGCTGGGATCCTTGATGCTCAGCTGGCGCTAGGCTTCAGTCCCACTCCAGGGTAATGAGCACTTTCCCATGGCTGCTCAGTTTTACCCTGCCTCACAATAGGATTATAAAGTTTGCATTAAAAAAAAAAAAAAGCCGGGTGGTGGTGGCACACGCCTTTAATCCCAGCACTTGGGAGGCAGAGGCAGGCAGATTTCTGAGTTCAAGGCCAGCCTGGTCTACAGAGTGAGTTCCAGGACAGCCAGGGCTATACATTGAAACCCTGTCTCGAAAAAACTAAAAATAAATAAAAAAAATAAAACTTGCATCTAATTTCCTTTTTGTTTTATGTGTATAAGTATTTTGCCTGGGTGTATGTACACAACTAGTGTTCCTGGTGCCTTCAGAGGCCGGAAGAAGATATGGGAATCCCCTGGAACAGAGATGTTGCTGTGAGCTGCCATGTGGTTGCTGAGAATGGCTCAACTTACTCTGTAGACTAGGCTGTCCTCGAACTCAGAAATCCGCCTGCCTCTGCCTCCCAAGTGCTGGGATTAAAGGTGTGCGCCACCACCGCCTGGCCTTCCTCTTCTTTTTTAAGATTTATTTATTTATTTTATATGTATGAGTACACTGTAGCTGTACAGATGCCCGTGAGCCATCATGTGGCTGCTGGGAATTGAACTCAGGACCTCTGCTCACTCCGGCCCAATGTAATACACTGTAGCTGTCTTCAGACGAACCAGAAGAGGGCATCAGATCTCATTACAGATGATTGTGAGCCACCATGTGGTTGCTGGGATCTGAACTCAGGACCTTCAAAAGAGCAGTCAGTACTCTTACCCGTTGAGCCATCTCGCTTCTTTTTTTCTTGTTTATTTATTTTTGGAGACAAGGTTTCTCTGTTTGGCTTGTCTGTACTGGAACTCACTGTATAGACCAGTACTGGGATTAAAGGTGTGTGGACTGGATGATTTTGTGTGTCAACTTGACACAAGCTGGAGTTATCACAGAGAAAGGATCCTCTCTTGAGGAAAGGCCTCCATGAGATCCAGCTGTAAGGCATTTTCTCAATTAGTGGTCAAGTGGGGAGGGCCCATTGTGGGTGGTGCCATCCCTGGGCTGGTAGTCCTAGGTTCTATAAGAAAGCAAGCTGAGCAAGCCAGGGGAAGCAAGCCAATAAGTAACAACCCTCCATGGCCTCTGAATCAGCTCCTGCTTCATGACCTGCCTGAGTTCCAGTCCTGACTTCCTTTGGTGATAAACAGCAATGTGGAAGTATGAGCTGAATAAACCCTTTCCTCCCCAGCTTGCTTCTTGGTCATGGCATTTTGTGCAGGAATAGAAAACCTGACTAAGACACGGGTGGCTGCCCCACTTTGGTGGTCTATTCTGAATCTCTGCAAATGTATGCCTGTGATTTCTCCTTCTGTCTCAGCGCTTCACCCAACAGAAGTCACTCACTGGGCAGTCAAGGCCACACAAGAGAGAGAGCTGCTTTCTTTGCTCTCCCATCCAAAGAGCCAGTCCTGACAGCACCTGCCAGTCGTCTTTCATGCCAAAAACCACAGTCTAAAGGGCCAGGGCCCAGCTTAGTGGTAGAGGGCTCTACCATCACTAACAGGGCGCCGCTTCATCCTCAGCTCTGAAACCGAAAAGCAAACAGGAACCGATGACCATCTCCCTGCACTGATGGGATCGCTGCTTAGTTTCTGTGCCTCCGAGTTCACGTACAAGCTGGAGGAGCCCAACCCAAGGCCCTGTGCAGATGGCTAAGTTCACGACAGTAGAGGTAAACATGCCCGTGACCACACCATGGTGGAAAGCAACAGGGCAGGGAGGAAAAGGAAAGCAAGCTTGAGATCTAGTCTCAGTGCCCAGCTCCACTCCCCACTGTGTGTCTAACCAAGTACCAGGAACTCGCATCCAAGACATGACCTGTGCAGGCCCCTATTCTGGGGGCCAGCGGCCCACTTATTTTAATTTTGTATTAAATTAAATAATATAATATGCTGTAATAACAACAGCCCACCCACTAGCATGAAATCCATAGCTCCCACTACATCGCAAGCACTTATCAAGACCTTAAACTCTATGGTCTTGAGCTGCTGCTATTTAATTCAGAGTCCAACCACATTGGAGAAAAGGTTAGGGTAGACAGGTGTGGTGTGCATTCTGTAATCTCAGCTGTCAGCCGTGGAGGCAGGAGAATCTTGTGAGGCTGGGCTTAGGAAAACAAAACGCCGCACTCTGTACCCACAAAAGAGCTAAAAGGTGATGAGCCTAGAAAGCTGGGTTTTGTGTGTGTGTGTTGGTTTGTTTGTTGTTGTTGTTGTTGTTTGATTTTTGTTTTGTTTGTTTTTGTAAACACTCATGACCAGCCTAGAGACTAGAAAATTCCGTGAGAAAAGTGTTCAGTGCCCCCTGCCTCCAAACGCAGAACTAAGAGTACAAAGTGTGGAGTCGAAAATCATAGACAGGAGGCAGGCAGAAACAGGGTGCTGCGGGGACCGCCCGGCGCGTGCGGTCTGCGTGCGTGCGTGCGGTAAACACCTGCGGAACGCCTTATCCTGACCTGCGTTTTCAGCGTGAAGAACCGCAACGAGCACTGAGGTCCACCCGAGGCCATTCGTCTTTACAGCTCCACCAGAGAATAGTTTCTCTAGTGAGTCTTAGGAAATGTCCGGGATGGCCAGAGCTGGATTTAAACGAGGAATCTAAGAATTCCTTGAATAGTGGCCGGTGGGGCCAGCGACAAGGGGCAGCAGGAACTTCCGCGCTGGACTGGCGGGTTAGGCGGGTTAGGTTAGGAAGAGCCTGAAGTCGACTTTGTAGAGTTTTAGAATGGTAGTCGCTTTCAGATTTCAAAATTTCTTGTAAAAATATACATTCTTGGCCCGTACGGGGATCGAACCCGCGACCTTGGCGTTATTAGCACCACGCTCTAACCAACTGAGCTAACCGGCCAGACGAGCTTGGCTTGCTCTCACACGGCCTACGAGGTTTCCAGCCGCCCTGTGCTCCTCGCTGCCCGGCTCCTCCTCCTCCTCCCATCCCGCGCTCCCAGCGCACGGACTGCTCGCTGGCTGGGTGCTCCACTCCTTGACCGGAGGAAGGAACCAACGCCCTGGGGCCGGGGGGCGGTGGCCGACCGGGGACCCGGCTTCCCCAGGGAACACTGCAGTTGCGGGCCGGGGGTGGGCTGCGCGGGAAGGTTCGCTGCGAGGAAACGGGCGCCCTCGAGCCTCGAGCTGGGATCCGAGCCCGCGCTGATCCGCCCCCGCCAGCTCTCATCAGCCATCTCTTTGTCCTTCTTAAAGGCTAGCTATCGATGACCGGGCTCAAATCACGAGGCTCCTCGGCGAGTTCCAGGCAGCCCGAGGCCGGAATTCCCGCAGCCCGGGTTTCCACCTAGGCGCGGGCTCCTCGTGGAGCCCGCCCTCCCCCGCCCCCCGGCGTTTTAGAGTCTGCTCGGACCGCACCTCGGACTTCCACTTAAGGCTAACCCGGTGGCCAGAGCAGCGCCGCTCTGCGCTGTCCCCTAAAACCACACTCAAAGGTGCGGCGCCGAGGCAGGAGGCTGCCAGCGTTTCCAGCTGCAGACCCCGACGCTTCCAGCCAGTCCCCAGCCCTCGCGAAGTGGAGACAGGGGGATCCAGGGTTCACAGGGGTGCAGTCGGGTTCGAGGCCGTCAGGCCTTTACCCTCCCTTTCGGCGACACTCCCTCCTGCCGTCACCGAAGGCAGGTTTCCCTACGCCCGTCGGCTTACACAGCCTCGGCGTTTTGAGGCCAGCCTGATCTGTATAACAGATCCCACCACCACGTCCCGCACTCTAGAAGGCCGCAGCCAAGCAGACCTTCGCAGACGCTGGCGTTTCGAGCCCACGTTCCCAGGGACGGGTCAGAACCCGCTCGGTGCCTGGGCTCTCCCGGCCGGCTACCCGACGCCCGGACGCGGCCAGCGCAGTGACTGAGAGCGAACGCTAGGGGGAACCCGAGACCCACGGAACCCAGACGCCAGGAGGCTAAATAAAGGGACAGAAAATGAAGTTTTCTTCTACGGAGAAACCCTGACAACCCCCCTCCAAACAAACAAACAAACAAACAAAACCTTTTCTTAAAGGAGTGGATGTGTCTCTATATACAGCATTTTCTCCCCCGAGACAGGGTTTCTCTGTGTAGCCCTGGCTGTCCTGGAACTCACTCTATAGACCAGGCTGGCCTCAAACTCGAACTCAGAAATCAGCCTGCATCTGCCTCCCAAGTGCTGAGACTAAAGGCGTGTGCCACCACTGCCCAGCTATACAGCATTACTTTAAATAGACCACTTTCTGCTTTTTCATTTGTTCGCTTTTTTGAGCTACAGTATCATTTCGCCCAGGCTAGCCTCATAGTTGAGAATGTCATTGAACGGTTCCTCTTGTTTCCGTCTCCCAGAGGCTAAGAATATAGGCCACTCACTACCCCGGCTGGTTTTTATGCCGTGCTGGGGAATCGAACCCTGGGCTTCATACAAGCTAAACAAACTATCAAATTAGCATACCCCCAGCCATGTTTCTTTCTTGTAGAACTTTTTGTGTTGCCCTGTGTTTCGTTGTTTAGCTTTCTATGTGAGAGTCGTCGGTCTGACTGGATTGTTGAGTTCCTTTTTTTTTTTTTTTTTTTTTTTTTTTTTTTTTTTTTTTTTTTTTTTTTTTTAAAGATTTATTTATTATTAAACATAAGTACACTGTAGCTGTCTTCAGATGTGCCAGAAGAGGGCGTCAGATCTCATTATGGGTGGTTGTGAGCCACCATGTGGTTGCTGGTACTTGAACTCAGGACCTTTGGAAGAGCAGTCAGTGCTCTTACCCACTGAGCCATCTTGCCAGCCCCGAGTTCCTTTTTTAAACAGTCAAATGCAGGAGACCAGAGAGCAGTTGTGCTTTTTGTTTGTTTGTTTGTTTGTTTGTTTGTTTGTTGCTCTTAGATGGAGATGCCTTCTAGAGCTTCTTGCTACAATCTGGGTTGCCTGTTCTCCATGCCTGCTGCCCAGCTCATCTGCCCAGCCTTCCCCATCCTGTGCTGGGTCCCTCTCCTCCCAGCCCCAGGGAGTTGTCTCCCTCACATACCTTTCATTTGGATTCTGGATGTCTATCTGTTAGTAGCTCCTGGAAAGTGTTGAGTCCTCCTTGTGTGTGTGATACCATTTTGCCTCTGCCCCCACCACACCAATACCTGGAGAGTTCTAGAAGAGAATTAGAAGCAATTGGAAGGCCACACTCCTCTGTCTTTTATGGCCAGTGAAATATTCAGTGTCATGACAGAACCAAGTCTTTGGGATATGACGTTAACACTTTAGGAACTTGTCACCATCCCTACCTACGCTGTGTGGTCTGCAAGTCGCTGTGAGGTTTTTGATGTACAGAGCCCATGTGCATGTGATTAGTAACGGGCACTGAGCAGGTATTCATCAGCTATCTGGAACCCTAAAGCTCCTGTTGAGCTTTCCTGAGATTCTGGGTTTGAGAACATGCTCCACATTCTGGGGATATTCCAGTGAAGGCTGGGGACATGGGGCGGGGGCTGGAGAAAAGTCAGAGATTAGGACAGGGCACTGCTCTTGGAAAGGACAGGAGATCACTTCCCAGCAATCCCCTGCAGCTCCGGATCCAGGGGATCTGACCCCTCTGCCCTCCTAAGTCTCCTCCACTCACACCTGCAGACAGAGACATACACATAGCTAAGAATAACATAACGTTTAAAAGATGTTGGTGATAGAAATGATAATGGTGAGATAAAATGCTTGGCTTATTGAAAAGCAATAATCTGCTGGCAGCTCTGACAACCAGCTGAGCACCACAATTTGATGACTGTCCAGCCCTGTGCGTCTGTAGGTCTATCTCAAGGTTATCACATTGGGAGCTAGAGGTTCAGTCTACAGATTTAAGAAAGTTTACAGCAGGGACAATGTGGTGTCTCCTGCTTCTGTATCAAAAGGTCTGGTAGGAAGAGTCACATTACAGGGTGGCCAAGGATAAAAGCATTTTCCAAAGTCTATGTAGCTAGAACTATGTAGACCAGGCTGGCCTTGAACTCCCAGAGATCCGCCTGCCTCCACCTCCACCCCTACCCCCTTACCCCCCAGGGCTGGGACTAACAGCACAAATGTGTGACAACCCCCCTTTCTCTGTATCTTTTGCTTTTTCTGGAACTCTAGTCCTCAGAGTGACTAGTCAGACTGAGTGACCTGAGTCTCTCTTGGTCTTCTTCTCTTTTAGATGCCCCATGACTCTAAGCTTGTTCTCTCCCCTCGGTAGTGGCTAGGGATCAAACTCGGGGCTTTGAGTACACAGAGTAGAGTTCAGTCACTGAATTCTAGCCTGTTCCATGCCTTCCTCTTTTATCTTTCTTTTCACATTTTAAAATTTTGACTTAAAAAATGCCTTGGAAGCCGGGCAGTGGTGGCGCATACCTTTGATCCCAGCACTTGGGAGCCAGAGGCAGGCGGATTTCTGAGTTCGAGGCCAGCCTGGTCTACAGAGTGA
>NW_022196912.1:124592186-124592945 GCF_008632895.1 Mastomys coucha | reverse complement strand
AAAAAAAAAAAAAAAAAAGGCACGGGAAGGCAAAATGCTTTCCATATAGATAGAAGTCCTACTTGTGAATTCTGGGCTTGGGGTTAAATGGAGAAATGGAAATCAGAATTTAAATTTCACTGCACAATATTAAAAAACTGTTAGAAAAGAAAAAAGACAAATAGAAGGGCTCTTCAGATGTTGCTTCTAATTTGCTAAAACACATCAGTTGCTCCAAGGGCAGGTTTGAAACACACCCCTCCATAAAATATGTACATGTTGAAACCCTTTGGGCCCAATTTCTTCTGGGTATAGCAGAAGCACTGGGAGTAGAAGCCATGGCCTGGTGGTGTCTGAGTTCAGGGGCCCACCAGTAGGTGGCCTTGACAAAGCCCTTTGCTACTCTGGGACTCCAACAGGGCATATGACTTCTACTGCTCAAGTCAGCAAAAAACGCTTCTTCCATCTGCCTGTTTAGTTGGGTCAAAGGGTAAACTTTGTCCTGAATCCTCAATACTTAAAATCAGGCTTGCCCCTAGACAAATAGGAATGATACAGAGGTGACAGGCATGCAGGTGACAGCTAATATCCTCTGGCTTTTGGCAAACATTTATTAAGTACTTGCGGTGTGACAGACCCTGTCAGGCCTCAGGAGAGAGCCCCTAGGAATTGAGTGGAGCACCAGGGACATCTCATTTAAGCTTCACTGCCACCCCTTGGGGTGAGGATTTTTCTTTTTCTTTTCTTTTTCTTTCTTTCTTTCTTTTTTTTTTTTTTTTT
>NW_022196912.1:124571562-124592173 GCF_008632895.1 Mastomys coucha | reverse complement strand
CTCAGAAATCCACCTGCCTCTGCCTCCCAAGTGCTGGGATTAAAGGCATGAGCCACCACTGCCTGGCTGCACTTTAGCTTTATACAACCCACATGACATATTTTCTTTCTTTTTCTTTTCCTTCTTCTTTTTCTTTTCTTCTTTTTGTTTTTGTTTTTTGTTTTTTTAAATGCACGGGGTGAGGATTTTTCACTTTACAGTAACAAGAATTTAAGGATCTTGTCTAAGCTGCTTTTCATTATACCTCCAATGTTCGCAAACACTGCTTGTAGCAAACTAAATGTTTGTTGAATCAAACAGTAAAACTTACAAATTACACAGCAGTTGCTATCAGGCTGCGTGGATGGTGTTGGCAAGAACAGGCTCCAACTAGTGTTACAGTCAGTTAAAGCTCAAGGTAATTGTTCTCGTCACGTTCAACAACGTGACATTCTCAGGAGAGCTGGGAAGAGCCAGACCCACCAAGGTCGCCTACTCACTGAGAAATTATACTTAAATTTAAAGCAACGAGAGGTTGCTTAGCGACCAGACGGAGGCGGCAGGCTGCACCGCGCGTGCGTGAACGAGCCGCGCTCTCTCCAGCGCCCCGCCCCCCGCTTTGCGCATGCGTGCAAGCCTGTCTCCGGAAAGCCCCTCCCTCCGAAGGGTCTGGCGGTTGCTAGGGCGACAGGAATACAATATGGCAGCCGGATCCTAACGCTCCCCAGCCAGGGACCCCCGCGAAGGTCCTCGAGCCGGAAGCCGCCTCTGGAAGGGAGAAAGCCCGCAGCACAGTCTCCTGTTTTGGTTTCGGCCCGGGGCCGACCAGGGGCTGACGGCGTCGTCCGCGTTCAGGATGAAGAGTGAGTGGGGCGGAGAGGGGCTGAGGGTCGGGGCCGTGGGGCGGCGAGCGCCTGAGGCCGCCCGGGCGCCCGGGGCAAGCCGCCAGCTGTGCTGGAGTTGGAGGAGTTGAGTGTCATTTCATCCATCCGCTCGCTCGCCCGTTCGTTCGTTCGTTTGTTGGATCGCACCTAAAATTCTCAGACGTTGGCTGTCGGCTCTGGGCGCTCCCACTGTGGCTCCCGGCTCCTTCGGGACGGCGGCTTGAACGCGTTCCGGAGGGGAGCTGGGCCGCGCAGTTTTCAGTTAAGCAGTAGGGTTTGTGAAAGCAAGCTTTTAGCGGAATTGAAAACGGTGGCTTAGAAGCTGGGAGATGAAGCAGTCTTTCTAGAAAATAGGAGGACTGAAACGCTGGACTTGCTGCCCGGTTTGTGGGTAACCTGGAATCCAAATGCGACGACCAGACAAGTCTGTTTTGTTGGGACAGCTGTTTGATTTTTTCAGACCTATACGGTTATGATTGCCTGTTATAGTTGTAGCCAGAAGTGCGGTCTCTGGCCGTGAAGATTAGATTGTGTTCACTGTCGTTATAATATGAAATCTACACTATGTTTTAATTGCTGTGCAGTAATTTCTATGTACCATAAATTACATAACATTTTAAAAATAGCCATCTCGTTCACCCTTTAGTCTTGTGTCACTGTATCAGTCCTTTTAAGGAAGATTAATGTGGTCTTGAGGGGAGAGACAGGCGCATTCAGAGGCAGAGGCAGTTGAATTTCCCTGAGTTTGAGGCCAGCCTGATCTGTATAACAAGTTTCAGGATAGCCAAAGCTACTAGACAGAAACTGCCTCCAAAAAACCCAAAATCTGATGCAGTAGTGTGCACCTGTAATCTCAGTATGCCTACGGTGGGATGGGAGCCGAGAGAAGAGATTCCCAAAAGCTTGCAGGTCAGGCACATGCAGTGCTAAACACAAGAGACCCTGCCAGAGACCCTCCAGAGCCTCCAGGTGTTCCTCTCACCTCAGCTATGGCGCCTTCTCTCTCCCTCCACCTCCTTCCAGCTAGTAGTCTTTCCCTTACCACAGATCCCATAGACACACTTAAAGAAAAAAAATAAAACAAAAATTAAAAAAAGTTTAAAACACAGGCACATCACAAAATGCAAATTATATATGCAAATTATTAATTTAAAACATTTTTAGAATTATACATATGAGTGTTTGCTTCCATGTATGTTTGTGTAGCATGTGGATACAGTGGCTGGAGGTTTGGACAGCAGTTCTTTAGAAGTGGAGTTTGAGTCATTCATGGGCCACCTCGGTCTTGGGACCAAATCCCAGTCTGATGCAAGAGCAACAAGTGCTCTTAAACACCGTGCTACCCCTCCAGCTGTACTTAATTATTTTATTTCATTTTGGTTTTTCCAGACAGGGTTTCCCTTTGTAGCCATAGCTACCCTAGAACTAGCTCTGTAGACCAGGCTGGCCTAGAACTCATAGATGTCCGCCTGTCTCTGCTTCCTGAGTGCTGGGATTAATGGTGTGTGCTACCATTGCCTGGCTAACAATTTTTTTAAAAGTGAAACTCAAGTCAGTTACTCAACAGTTTAATTCTTAGGATCTATTGCAATCCAATCTAAAAATGCAGACAAGTGATGGCAGGGAAATCTGAAGTCTTTGCTCCCTGTGACCAATCCACTCTTGCCTGCATGAACAGAGATCTTTGTAAGCTTAGTAAGGTTGCGGTGGGTTCACAGACAGGGCTTGAGGTGCCCTTCACAATGGAATATGGCTGGGTGTGCAGGGGTAACTCAGATTTATTAGTTGGTTGACTTTTTGATTATTTGTGCCCATCTTGTGTTCAGAAACCTTATTTTCCTCCTCAGGACCTTTTTTTTTTTGGTTTTGGTTTTGGTTTTTGGTTCTGATGTTTTTCTCTGTGTAGCATGTAGACCAGCTGGCCTCAAACTCAGAGATTAGCCTGCTTCTGCCTCTCAAGTGCTGGAATTAAAGGCATGTGCCACCACCACTCTAGGCCCCCCAGAAACTTTTGATTGTGACCAAATTTTTAGTGATACCCATGTTTAGCCAGTTTTCCTGTCCTCCTCTGCCTTGTACGTCATTTGCATAGTGAGTAGTCCCAGGGTGAGGTTAAGAGCATCCACTCTGGAGGTGGGCGGACACTACAGCCAGGCACTGAGCTAGGCGGACGGACAGACGGATGGATGGACAGATGGACGGACATACAGCCTCATGACTCATCTTTCTTTTGCTGGTTTTCAGCATGGCTCTGGTTTCCACCTTAGAATAAATCACTCCAATGAGCTAGAACTCAAGCCAGGGTCCTCTGCAGGAACAACAGGGGCTCATACCTGCCATCTCTCAGCCCCCTCAGCTCTCATCTTTAAACAGGTAGTGACAACTATCTCAGAGGATTGTTGAGAGGTCAGGTGAGATGGTATGTGTGTCACACCGCTGTGCCTGACATGCAGGCTGAGAGTGAATGCCTTGCTGGCCCAGTGGATGGAAGACATCGACGTGAGAGAGGAGAGAATGAACTCGTCCCATCCTTACTTGAAGACATATGTTCTTATTGGATCTAATTAGAGTCCTCGCTTTTTCCTCTCTGGACTGTTTTTTGTTTGGTTTGGTTTGTTTTTTTGGTTTTTTGAAACAGAGTTTCTCTGTGTAGCCTTGACTGTTCTGGAACTCACTCTGTAAACAAGGCTGGCCTTGAACTCACAAGACATCCACCTGCCTCTGCCTCCCAAGTGCTGGAAGTAAAGGTGTGCACCACCACTGCACAGCCTGTCTGATTTTTTTAATGGATTATTTAGTCATACCTACAAAAACAAAAGCAAAATTATACATCCTAAAGGGTGCTTTGCTGTCCTATCAGAGATTTTTTTTTTTTTTTTTTTTTTTTTTTTTTTTTTTTTTTTTTTTTTTTTTTTGTCGAAGAGAACAAGTTTATTCAATGTACTCTGAAAAGAACAGCTGGACTGGAAGTAGCAGAACAGCCTGCTCAGGGCGACTCACAGTGCAGCAAGACTGAGACGTCTGTCCTAAATGCCAGTGCTTCCGTCCAGGCTGCAGGGTACCTCAACCCCTCCTCCTCCACCTCATCTGGTGTGCACCAATATCCACTGGTGAAAGAAAAACAAATGAAAGCCATACTGGCTTTGTAATAAATCCAACCAGTAGGTGTTCATTTGGTTCCAGGATCCTCCATGCCTGACACAGCTGGTCCTGTCTGGCATTCTTACAGCGTGCGGATTTTCTGTGTGTGTACACATTTGTGATATACACTTTCCTGGCCGCTGCAGGTTTGCCAGTGCACACATTTCTTGTCAGTTGCCTGGGTGAGTAGATGTGGTTTAGATGTAAATGGTTGTCAACTTTTGAATAATTTTGTGTCTCTCTCTCTTTTTTTTTTTTCTGAGACAGGGTTTCTCTGTGTAGCCCTGGCTGTCCTGGAACTCACTCTAGAGACCAGGCTGGCCTCGAACTCAGAAATCTGCCTGCCTCTGCCTCCCAAGTGCTGGGATTATAGGCATGCACCACCACCACCCGGCTTGTGTCTCTTTTTTTCCCATGTTTGGTACTTCAGGTCACTGTTGCTCACTACAGAAAATAATTAATATGGTACAGCCCTCTTTGTTAAAGTCCTGGTCTGGTTTTAGTAGTGTGGCTTGAAACACTTAATCTCCCGAAGAGGTTCAAATGGACGGAATTCCTCTTTCCTGTGAACTCTAGTAGTCCTTCTGCCTGTCTCACCCTACTGTGGAGCTGGGTTGCACTGATGGTATGACCTGCCCTCCAGCAGGGAAAGACAAGTGTTCACACTTGCACACTGTCCACAGGTTCCACAAAAGCAAATCTTACCTCTATTTTTCAAGTGTTAATAGATTCAAATTCCACAGGCACAGATTTGATTTAACAGGAATGATTAGAATTTTAATTAGTGCGAATGGATTCCTCTGTTTTCCATGGTCTACTTTTTTCTGCCCTTGACTCCTGTGTTTTTTTCTAGGTGACTGATTATTCTCCTTAGTGTGGGATGGGACTTGCATTACACACTGTCCCCTCCCTAGTCCTGCCTGGTGCTGTCCTTGTAGGCCATACTTTCTGGGTGACTGAAGTCTGTGACATAGCAGGGTCCCTGAGGGAAAGGTGCTTCTCCTGGGTGTTCTTATAGCATTGCTTCTGCTTGTTCTCCTCGTGCCTCTCATTCTTGTTTGGTACCCCAGATCCATGGCTGCTAGCAGAGCCAGGGAGAAACAAATGACCCTTTATTTGCCAGTCCAATTTGTTGCTGGATCAGCGGTCTGAGGCCAGCTAGGCGCTGCCTCGATCTGAGTTTGTGTACTTAACTATCTTAAAGTTCACAGTTGACTTTTTTTTTTTTTCATGTTCAAAGCAAGTCTGCTTACCTTACTTGTGATGAAATGCGCTTTGGAGTTTCTTGTGTCAGACTTGTCCTCGTCTTGAAGCTGAGTGCCCCACGGCTGCCCACAGCTGCCTACAGCTGCCCACAGCTGCCCACAGCTGCCTTTGTACCCTGAGCTCATCTTTAAGAATGTTTGTTTTTAGTTTATTTGGTGTTAAGCAGGAGGTTCTTTGATTTCTTAAAAATCTTGAAATACATATCTTTACATTTGAGGTAAATTCATTCATTGTGAACATTAAACAACATGGAAAAGGGTGAGGAACAACACTAAATTTGCTTTTATTCCTACCTAGATCTAAATGTAAAGCATTGGGTTTTACATCCAGTTTCCTCTTGTGCACACATGTGTGTTCTTCCTCCTATGCATATGTGTGTGTGTTCTTTCTCCTGTGTACATGTATGTGTTTTCCTATATACAGATGTGCATGTTCTTTCACCTGTGTACATTTGTGTCCTTCCTCCTGTGCACACACGTGTATGTGTGTTCATTGCTATTCTTTTATTTCACTAGGCACCATGTCTACACATTTTCCTATATTTCTAATTATTAGTTGAAAGTACAGTTAGCAAAATATAATGTTTCATAACATTTCCTTAATATGAGGAGATGATCTTGATAAAAGTTTCTAGTTTAGTCTTGCTGTTGTGACATGTGACAGCTGTATTTGTCTCTAAACGTTCATCTGCGGGGATGTCTCCTGAGAGTGGAAAACAGTAATTGGGGCAGTGTAGACTCTTTCAGAGCCTTTCTCCTACCTGTGCAAGTACTGTATTATAACTGTGGAATGTTCACGCAGAAATGAGTTAGCAGAATGCAAAAGCTGTTGCCCCTCCCTGTCCCCAGGGAGCACATATCTGCTGGGCGGGGAGGATGTCTGGGCGCTGCTGCTGGGCACTGCTGCTGGGCGGGGAGGATGTCTGGGCGCTGCTGCTGGGCACTGCTGCTTTGGTTTCCCCATCAGCTGTGGCGTGCTCTATACTCAATACATATATTTGTTGGACATCTTAGTAGATGTCCCACCCTTTCCCAGGGGATCAGAACACCCATACATATAACATAAAAGTATTTAAATAGCCAGGTAGTGATGGTATACTCCTTTAATCCCAGTACTAGGGAGACAGGGGCAGGTGGATGGGAATCTCTGACTTTGAGGCCAGCCTGGTCTACAGAGCGAGTTCCAGGACAGCAGGGCTACATAGAGAAGCCCTGCCACAAACAAACAAACAAACAAATGCTCAACTCCCCACTCCCCAAATTATTTAAACAAAAAAACAACAACAATCAGAATTCCAATCGAGACCTGGTGGACCACATCTCATTTATTTGTTTGTTTGTTCATTTAAATTTTTAAAAATAATTATTTATTTATTATGTATATGAATACATTGTAGCAGTCTTCAGACACACCAGAAGAGGGCACTGGATCCCATTACAGATGGTTGTAAGCCACCATGTGGTTGCTGGGACTTGAACTCAGGACCTCTGGAAGAACAGTCAGTACTGTAAACTACTGAGCCATCTCTCTAGCTCAGATGGCACTCATCTTGAATTCCAGCACTTGAGAGGCAGAAGCAAGCAAATCTCTGCGTTTGAGACTAGCCTGATCTACATAGTGAGTTCCAGGACAGCCAGTGCTACATAAAGAGACCTTGTCTCTGAAAACAGACAGAAAAAGAAGTTTGACAAGGATGCTGACTTGCATGCTGCAGTGGTGAGCAGTCGTCTTGAGGCTGCTCTGGGTGGATGGCGCCTGGCTCTGCTGGTCAAGGAGGCTTGGTGCAGGCTGGCTTCTCTGAGACTGTTCTCCACACTTGCTTCTGCCCGCATTCCATCCGTGTTCTCTCCAGGATGCTGTCCTCCTGGCTTCTTCCTGTGCTCCTCATTCACAGGAGCGTCCTTGAAGCTCTGCCACCAGTGGTGACTTTTCTCCTAGTGTTTGCTTGGTTTTGTCTTTTGTGATACAAAAGACAGGGCTGGGGGTGGCTAGGTCAGCACCCTCACCTCCACTGAGCCCTTCCCAGTTGTATCCAGCCTGACACTTCCTGTCACCATCCCTATGCTAGTAGGGTGTGGACACTTGGTCCAGGACAGGCAGTCACTGCAGTCAGCCCTTCACCCCCTGCTTGCTACATCCAAAGCAGTGGGCAGCTGCTGGCAGCTTTGGTCATAGAAGTGTTCCATATAAAGGTTCACCTTTGCTGTGAGTCAGGAAAGCCAAACGACTTTAGATAGCTGAAGGAGGAAGGTATGCCATGCAGTATATCAGAGGCTTACAAACCCTTGCCAGGGATAATTCAGTGGTGGGAGCAGCAACACCAGGGGCAGCTGCTGGTGGCCTTCAGAAACTTAGGCCATCGAAAAGCTCAGGGAACTGCTGCAGGTGGGTTGGAGGCTCTGTAGGAGCAGGAGGGTGAATTTCAGAAGACTGCCAGACACTGTGGCATCTGCCCAGGGCCACAGCTCTCATCCCATTCTTCCCACTCCGTCTAGACCCATTTAGAGTCCTCTCACTTGTAGTAGGGGTGAAGCGATGCCATGCCTCCTGTCCAGGAGAACAGGCACTGCAGGAGCAGGATATGGTACCTCACTGCCAGCACAGCCCCGTCCTGGGACCGAGAGGACTTAGGAAAACTGAGCCACAGTGTGGTGCTGAAATTACAGAGATAAAAGTTTGTCATGGGCAAGTAAATATGAAAGACGTTCATAAATTAAACTTTATTTTTACCTACAGACTACAAAGCAATTGGCAAGATAGGAGAGGGGACGTTTTCTGAAGTGATGAAGATGCAGAGCCTGAGAGATGGGAACTACTATGCATGTAAACAGATGAAGCAGCACTTTGAGAGGTACGTGAGCCAGGCACGTTCTAGGCTGAGCACACACGGGTTGTTATCAGTAAGGCGTCCTAGTGTTGTGGGAAGGAAGACTGTCTATCTAATAGTGTGCAAGGGATAACCAGATGGACGTGGACAGCTAAGATTATGAGCTAACGTGTTTACTACACTGGGATTTTCTCTTGTCCAAGTTCTTGGGAATGTCAGTGACTAGCATGTACGATGTGTATTGTAAAGTGTTATACTTCACAAAGTATGTGTATGATGGTTTTTGATAAGTCAAATCAGAAATGTTAGAGTTCCTTGAAATTTATTTATATAAATCAATTAATGTATTTTGTTGTTGTTGTTGTTGTTGTTTTTCAGTTTTTTGAGACAGGGATTCTCCGTGTAGTCCTGGCTGTCCTAGAACTCACTCTGTAGACCAGGCTGACCTCGAACTCAGAAACCTGCCTGCCTCTATCTCCCAATTGTTGGGATTAAAGGCATGTGCCACCACTGCCTAGCCAATTAATGTATTAATATATTGGAAAAATAATCTCCAGATAGAGAAATGGGTTCTCTGGGAGTGATCAGCTGCTGTTTGTGGAAAATGGAATTATATTCTACAACTGTATTTTCTTATGGGTGATGCTTCATTTTTATATAATTTTTTACATTATTTATTTTTATTTTGTGTGTCTTAAGTGTGTTGCCTCCATGTGTGTCTGTGTACCATTTGCATGCAATGCCCATAGAGGCCAGAAGAGGATGTCAGGTCCCCTCGGAATTGATGCTAGAGACAATTGTTAGCTGTAGTGTGGGTGCTGGGAATTGAACATGGTTCCTCTGGAAAGGAGAGTTGGTTCTCCTAACTGCTGAGACATCTCTAGGTCCTGTGTGAAAGGCCCTGTGCTGTGGCTTTGTCCACATAGCAGCCTCTTATGGTCTTGAAATTGGTCAGCTTCACCAAGGAGGCAGAAGCTGTTGTGTGATGTAATAATTACTGACTTCATTGGAACCAAGAAATCTTGCAATAAGAGGGTTTAAGCCCAGTGGGTTTGTTTTTATATTAAAGAAATTATGAAGAAAATTTGGTCATTCCTGCATAGTGAAACAGAATCTTTTTTACTTTTGGTTGCTTTATTGTTATTATTTTATTGTTTAGATTTCTTCTATGTGTATGAGTGTTTGCCTGTGTACATGTATATGTACCACATGCACACCTGATACCCACTGAGGTCAGAAGAGACCGTCAGATCCTCTGGAACCAGAGTCATGGAGAATTGTGAACCACCATGTGGGTGCTGGGAACTGAACCCAAGGCCTCTTACAGGGGGAGCCAGTGCTCACAACCATGTTTTTAGCCCCTGTTCCTATTGTTGTTGATAATTTGTTTATGTGTGGGAGTGTTTTGCTTGCATGTATGTCTCCATTTGTGTGTGCCTGATGCCTATAGAGGCCAGAAGAGGGCTTCATATATCTGGAACTGGAGTGACAGGTGACTCCTTGCCTCCTAAGAGCCATCACTCGTCCTATGACAAACATCCCTTTTCCAATTAGGAAAATTCAATTTTGGAATAAACTAAAGACCACTATCCTCCATCAGCCAAGTAAGATGTCATGAGAGAGCAGGCACTGCAGAGGACGGGGCTTTGCTGGAGCTGCCCACCTGTTCATCAGTGTGTTCTTCTTATGTGTACTAATGTGGGCCTGAGTGTGTGTGTCCTGTGTGGAAGTGCTCTGGTCTGAGTGT
This sequence comes from Mastomys coucha, assembly GCF_008632895.1. Lineage (NCBI taxonomy): Eukaryota > Metazoa > Chordata > Mammalia > Rodentia > Muridae > Mastomys > Mastomys coucha. The sequence goes on along the minus strand of NW_022196912.1, from coordinate 124,582,329 downwards.
GTATTTGTGTCATGTGTGGAAGTGCTCTTCTCAGAGAGTGTGTGTGTCCTGTGTGGAAGTGCTCTGGTCTGAGTGTGTGTGTGTCCTGTGTGGAAGTGCTCTGGTCTGAGTGTGTATTTGTGTCATGTGTGGAAGTGCTCTTCTCAGAGAGTGTGTGTGTGTCATCTGTGGAAGAGCTTTTGTCTGAGTGTGTGTGTGTGTGTGTCATAGGTAGAAATGCTCTTGTCTGAGTGTATATGTGTCATGTATGGAAGTGCTCTTGTCTAAGTGTGTGTGTGTCCTGTGTGGAAGTGCTCTTGTCTGTGTGTGTGTGTGAGAGAGAGATATGGGGAAGTGTTCTTTGTCTGAGTGTATATGTGTCACCTGTGGAAGTGCTCTTGTCTCAGTGTATATGTGTCATGTGTGGAAGAGCTCTTGTGTGAGTGTCATGTTTGGAAGTGCTCTAGTCTGAGTGTATTTGTTTCCTGTTTGGAAATGTTCTTTTCTGAGTGTGTATGTGTCATGTGTGGGAGTATTCTTGTCTGGATGTGTGTCTGTCATGTGTGGAAGTGCTCTTGTTTGAGTGTGTGTGTGTCTTGTGTGAAAGTCCTCTTGTCTGAGAGTGTTAGTCATGTGTGGAAATTCTCTTGACTGAGTTTATGTGTGTCATGTGTGGTAGTGGTCTTGTATATGAGCCATATGTGGAAGTGCTATTTTGGGAGTGTGTGTGTGTCATGTGTGGAAGTGCTCTTGTCTGAGTGTGTTTGTCATGTCTGGAAGTGCTCTTGACTGACTTTATGTGTGCCATGTGTGGTAGTGGTCTTGTCTGAGTATATATGTGTCATGTGTGGAAGTGCGCTTGTCTGAGTGTGTGTGTATGTCATGTATGGAGGGCTCTTGACTGAGTGTGTGTCATGTGTGGACGTGCTCCTGTCGTAGTATGTGTCATGTGTGTAAGTGCTCTTGTCTGAGTATATATGTATGATGTGTGCAAGTGCTCTCTTAGAGTATATATGTGTCATGTGTGTAAGTGCTCTTGTATAAGTATATGTGTGTCATGTGTGAAAGTGCTCTTGACTTATTCTGTGTGTGTCTTGTGTGGAAGTGCTCTTGTCAGAGTGTATATGTGTCATGTATGGAAATGCTCTTGTCTGAATGTGTATGTATCATGTGTGAAGGGATCTTTTCTGAGTGTATATGTGTGATGTGTAGAAGTGCTCTTGTCTGAGTGTTTGTGTGTCATGTGTGGAAGTGTGCTAGTCTGAGTGTGTGTGTCATGTGTGTAAGAGCTCTGGTCTGAGTGTATGTATGTCATATGTAGAAAAGCTTTTGTCTGAGTTTATATGTGTCATGTAAGGAAGTGCTCTTGTCTCTGTGTGTGTGTGTGTGTGTGTGTCATGTTTGGAAGTGCTCTTGTCTGACTATATATGTGTCTTGTGTGGAAGTGCTATTTTCTGAGTGTGTGTGCATCACGTGTGGAGGTTCTCTTGTCTGAGTGTGTGTGTGTCGTTTGTGGAAGTGCTCTTTTCTGAGTGTTTATGTGTCATGTGTGGAAGTGCTCTTGTCTGAGTGTGTGTGTATTATGTGTGGAAGTGCTCTTGTATTAGTGTATGTGTGTCAATGGTAAAAGTGCTCTTATCTCATTATGTGTGTGTCATGTGTGGTAGTGCTGTTGGCTGAGTGTGTGTGTCATGTGTGGAAGTGCTCTTGACTGACTTTATGTGTGTCATGTGTGGTAGTAGTCATGTCTGAGTGTATATGTGTCATGTGTGGAAGTGCTCTTGTCTGAGTGTGTATATGTCATATCTTGAAATACTCTTGTCAGAGTGTACATGTGTGCTATATGGAAGTGCTCTTGTCTGTGTGTATATGTGTCATGTGTGGAAATGCTCTTCTCTGAGTGTTTGTGTGCCATATGTGGAAGTGCTCTAGTCTTAGTGTGTGAATGTGTGTGTGTGTGTGTGTGTGTGTGTGTGATGTGAGGAAGTGCTCTAGTCTGAGTGTATATGTTTCATGTTTAGAAGTGATCTTGTCTGTGTGCATATGTGTCATGTCGGGAATTCCTCTTGTCAGAGGGTACATTTGTCATGTGTTGAAGTGATCTTTTCTCACTGTGTGTGTGTCATGTGTGGAAGTGCTCCTGTGTGTGTGTGTGTGTGTGTGTGTGTGTGTGTGTCATATGTTGAAGTCCTCTTGTCTGAGTGTGTGTGTGTCATTTGTGGAGTTGCTGTTGTCTGAGTGTGTGTCATGTGTTGAACTCCTCTAAGTGTGTGTTTGTCATTTGTGGAACTGCTCTTTTCTGAGTGTATATGTGTCATGTGTGGACGTGCTCTTGTCTGAGTTAGTGTGTGTGTGTGTGATGTATGGAAGTGCTCGTGTCTGAGTCTGTGTGTTTCATTTGTGGAAGTGTTCTTGTTTGAGTGTGTGTGTTGTGTGTGGAAGTACTCTTGGCTTAGTGTGTGTGTGTCATGTGGGCAAGTGCTCTTGTCAGAGTATACATGTGTGCTATGTGGAAGTGCTCTCATCTGTGTGTATGTGTGCCATGTGTGGAAGTACTCTTGTCTGAGTGTGTGTGTCATGTTGTCATGTGTGGAGTTCTCTTGTCTGAGTGTGTGTGTCATGTGTGGAATTCTTCTTGTCTGAGTGTATATGTGTCATGTGTGGAAGTGCTCTTGTCTGAGTGTGTATGTCATGTGTGGAGTTCTCTTGTCTGAGTGTATATGCGTCATGTGTGGAAGTGCTCTTGTCTGAGTGTGTATGTGTATTGTGTTGTTGTGCTCTTGTCAGAGTGTGTGTGTGTGTGTGTGTGATGTGTCGAAGTGCTCTTTTCTGATCCTCTGGAGCTAGAGTTTCTTGTGGCTGTGAACTTGGTGCTGGGAATTGAACCCAGGTCCCCTGCAAGAACAACAAGTGCTCTTCACTGTTGAGCCATCTATCCATTAATGTATTTTAAAATTGATTTAAATATTTCTTTGTTCTGTTGCTATAAGAACTTTAGGAAAATATTATCACACTGGAAGATGATATTTGTGCCAAACTGTGTTTGTGTTCCTGGGCTGTGCTCACTCACATTTGATACCAGAATAGACCATCTTATTCTTTCTTTTAGGAGATCTATGTTTTTGCTTTGACAACCTTTACATGCTTGGGATTAGCAGCAAAACAAAGAAAGGGAAGATCATTGTATAAATTGAATGAGTTCAAGTAGTATAGGTACTGAACCTGGGCCTCATGCTTGCTAGGCAGGCAATCTATCAACTGAACAGCATCCCCAATCCAAGAATTCATATCATAAGAATTTGTGAACAAAGTCTATTCAAGAGAAAAACAAAGAACCAAATGTCCACCTCACCTAGGCATGGCTGCACATGCCTTAATCCTAGCACTCTGGAGGCAGAGGCAGGAACATCTCTGTGAGTTGTAGTCCAGCCTGTTCTACATACTGAATACCAGGCCATTCAGGACTACATAAGACCTTACTCTGTCTCGAATGAATGAATGAATGAATGAATGAATGAATGAATGAATGAAGAGAAATAATGTTATCTATGTTGGTGAGGATGCAGACAAAATGAGTGCTCATACATTGCTGATGTGTTGGTGGGACTGCAAATTAGTCTGGTCACTATAGAGATCAATATGGAGACTCCTCAAAAATGATGAGCTGTGAGTGGTGGCACACCTTTAGTCCCAGCACTCAGGAGGCAAGGCCAGCCTGGTCTACAAGACCCAGAACAGTCAGGGTTACGCAGGGTGGGTAGAAATAATAACTAAGAGCTTGGTAGTTTCTTCCCCTGGACCATGGGAAAGATCAAAGATCAAAGGGTGCACATCCATCAGGAGCATGGACGTGACAAAGAATGCTTCTTTTGTTCCTTCCTTCCACCCAAAAATAGATCTCATGTGTCTTTGGAGGATGGTCTGGAGGGGTGTTCTTTGGAAGCTCAGTTGTTTTGTTATTTTGGTGGTGTTTGGTTTTGAGACAGGGTTTCACTGTGCAGCCTTGGTTGGCCTTGAATGCACTCTGTAGACCAGGCTGGCCTGGAACTCAGAGATCTGCCTGCCTCTGCCTCCTGAGTGCTGGGATTAAATGTGTGCACCACCATACCTGGCTGGAGCCCCAACAGGATAATATCTAGATTGTGTAGAAGGTTTCTGAGACGGAAACTGTTCAGAACATGTTAAAGGTAAGCTATTGCCTTCTCCCATCCTCGTCCTGCTCTTCCCCCTTCTCCGCACTTCTTCTGACAGGCCTCATGGACCCCATATGTAGCTGAGCTTACTATAGAGCTCAGGTTTCCCATGAACTCCTGTTCCTTCTGCCCCTACATTCCAAGTACTGGGATTTAAGGTACACATCACCACACCCACTGTTTTCTTTATTCTGTGAGGTTTGGGAGACTTTTAATATCAATGGTAAATTATGGCCTTTAGGAGGGACAACAGTGGGCCTCTTTCTCAAGCGCTTAGGACATGGAAGTTCCTTACAAGGCATTTTTCAGGGCCACTGAGATGGCTCAGCATATAAAGGTGCTTGCTGCCAAACCTGATGACCTGAGTTCAGTCACTGGAAATCACACAGTGGTAGAACAGACCTGATTTCTTCAAGTTGACCTGTGACATAACAGAGGTACATGTGCTTATACATACATGTGTGTGCACATGCACATGCGTGCACGTGCATACACTCACACACACATGATGATTAAAATAACATTAATAATAAGACACTTTCCTGATAGATCATGTTCTATAGAATACTTTGTGGGAAGGTGCGTTTTAAAACCTTATTGTGGTACTTTTGCTGTGACAGAAGATGGGGCAGGAGGGACTCAGCTGGGGACCCATGAGCAGGTGTAAGCACACGGATCCTGTTGAAAGCTGCCATCCAGGTGGTAAATGGCTGCTGCCCTAGGACTCCTGTGTCCAGCCTTCTCACCGTATCCAGACCTCCCTGAGGGCTATGCCAGTTCAGCCTGGCTCCAGATTGTGGCCTCTGCTTTCTCTGGTTGTTGTTGGGGGACATGTTGCTAACACTTTGAATACTATGCTGGGCTGGGGAAGGAACCATGGAAAGGCAGTGAGAAATACGCTTCGACTATAGCAGGCTTCCACTGATGGTCCACGAGCAGCTTACCACTCAGCCTTCTAGCTGTTACCTAGCTCTGAGATGCTGCTAGCTGGGGGACTTTGTACTGGGTCTTGGGCCTTTTTCTGGGGAGCATTTTTCATGCCTCAGTAACTCATTTCAGAGGAAAAGGCAGAACTTTACTAATGTGCTGTTAGATATAATTTGTCAGGGTAACCAGGCAGCATGTTGAACTTTCCACAATGGAAAGTTGGTAGAACAGAACTCAGCCAGCTGACAGGAAGATACATACAAGAGTTTCAGTTGGCATCTCAGTGATGGAAGCTCTGGAACATTGGGTCGTTTGGCTAGGTTTGATCCCATGGCTCACTGCAGCATGGTCTCTTGAAACCTCTTCTGTAGAGGGTAGCAGTGGCCAACCTCGTGCCTTTGCACTGGTTTTACTGGACTTTGAGCTATGAGCAGTGTCAAGCACAGTGTCAAGCCTTCATTAAGGAGAACCTAGAGTAGACCCACCTGTCCAGAGAACACCTGTCACCAGCTCAATGGGATTCTGGGAAAGCACAGATTTTCACCCTCTTAAGGAGAATGGTGTGTCCCAGAACTCTGAAATGCTGACTTTCAGCTAATGTGCACCTTATCTAGTTGGTTGGTTCATAAATGGATTAGTACATTAATAAATTTTTTCAACACATTTAATTAGAATTTTATGGTTTTGTGTTTTTACTATGTAAAAGAAACAACCAAAAAATCTTTGTATGATACTAGATGACAAAAATTTTAACCTTACTGAGCTGAGGTCCCGATGTTATGTGAATCACGTAAGCGTTTGTGATGCCAACTTCCTGGTATAATGGCAATAGCAGATGCCTGTTTTCTACAATCCAACTTTCATCTAAGTCTAACCACTGTTATGCATGTTATGAACAGTTCATTATGCTCAGAGGCTCAGAACTGGATTAATGTATTCCTAAGTGATAAACACCTTGGTATGAGGTTTGGGATGTCTCTCACATGTGTCTCATGACTGGCATATGTTTCATTCCCAGTACCAGAAAAAAATCAAAAAGCTAAAAGCAAAATGAACAAAAAACCCAAACCTTGAATTCTGTAAGATAATGAAGGTGTATGCAGATTTATACTTAATTTCCATTTCTGAGGGGAAAAATAAAACTTGATTAACTGCCTGAAATACAAGTGAATGAGGTTTTACATGTTGATCATGGAAAATAAATATGATTTCATAACTCTGATTTTACAGTTGACCTAATTGTAAATTAGTTGTGCATTTTTGCCTACATCATAGTATTGAGCAAGTGAACAATCTCCGAGAGATACAAGCACTGAGGCGCCTGAATCCACACCCAAACATTCTTACGTTGCATGAAGTGGTTTTGTAAGTATATCTGAGCTTGGGAAGTTATCTAAAGTAGACAACATGACGCTAAAGATCACACTTCTTCTTACCATGGTTATTTGCTCTGTAGCTGAGAGAATGGCAGCTATGCTTGTCTTATGTAGGTTTTTATTTGGGCAGATTGTGTCTCATTGCTAAGATGAAAATGCCTTCATTCTGGTGTGCCTGCGCTCGGGAGGCCTGTGTCATTTAAGGCTTGGCTCCTGCAGCTCTCTCAGGCCCCCATACCGTGCTGGGAATTACGTTCTCATGAGAGGTCGTTTGATGGCATTTTTCATTCATGTTCATAGACTAGTTTGTTCAAAGTTTACTCATCAATCAAGAAGGAAGAGAGAACACAGCCCAGGTCAGCCTGCTGCCTTTCTTCCTTTTAAACACTTAAAAGCATTGTGCTTCTCAGCTCTGTGGGCTCGGAAGTCAGGCTGCAGGAGTGGCTGGCCATCCCAGAGGCCGATGCAGCTTTGCTACTTGAGAAAGTGGCCCTAGTTGTAGACACCCTGCTACAGCTTTCAAGGAGCCTGGCCTGAAAAACTCTTGGAGGAACTCATTTGCCAACTAAGGTGTAGTAGACGCCAGTCATGGGAGAGCAGAGTTTAAAATCAAAATGACAGGCCTGGTCATAGCTGTGTGGCCTCTTGGCCTGCGGTATTCTTGGAAGTCAGCTCAGTATTCATTTGTGATATACACAGCAGCCAGGCCTCTGAGCCCAGGACAGGCCGCCGCCTCCTAGGCAGACTGGAGGCGCCCAGAACAGCCCAGAGCAATGTACTTCCCGTGCCTAGGGTCTAAGGAAGATCGGGAGAAGCTTGTGGTAGTCCAGAGCCTCTGACCACTCAGTGTCAGACCTGGACATCACAGGAATAAAGACACTTGTCTTTCTTTTCTCCTCTGTTTTTATTGTAAGTTATCCCAATTACACTAAAGTAACATAAGTCATTCAAAAGTAAACATGTTGCTGGGTGTGACGCACTCGCCTTTGATCCCAGCACTTGGGAGGCAGAGGCAGGCGGATCTTCTTGAGTTCCAGGGTAGTCAGAGCTACAAAATGGAGAGACCCTGTCTCAAAAAGCAAAGCTAACAGAGAAAGTGAGGGTACGGCCACAAAGCACGACCTCAGTTCATTTTTCTATTACTTTGCTTAACCAGCTCCCAAGCTCTTTTCTTGTTTCTGCTGGTAATTAATGTTCTGTTTTCAGGAAATACCCTTTTCAAGGTGTTTTTAGAGCTCTTCTTTAGAATTGTAATAGTGTTTTGGATCAATTTTAGCCTAAATATTGATTCGAAGTTAAAACCTATTTGCTGTTTTAATAATTTTATGGCCCAGATGGTCTCTTGTGGGAATGCCTTATTTACCAGAAATGTGTACAAATGCTTATTAAGAGCGTTGACTATGTTTTCCGATTAAGACAAGAAAAAAGTATTTAAAACCTGCTTTCTTCTGCAGTGACAGAAAATCTGGTTCTCTTGCACTAATATGTGAACTTATGGACATGAATATTTATGAGCTAATACGAGGTAGGTGAGTGTTTTGAAAGGTAATCTGAGATGATCTTGTAACAAATGTTTGTGGTTGCATGTGTCTTGTAGTCACTGCAGTACGGAGTGACTCTAGACCTCTAGAGACAGGGAAGTGTGCAGTACAAAGCTACCACAATGGGGCCCAGAAGGCATTATTCTCACAGTGTCTTAAGGATGACTGGAGCCATAAGCTTTTGAGGAGACCCTGTGGTTTAGCTGAGGCTAGTGCTAAAGGCAAGCCCTCCCCACAGGGCTGCACTCTGAGGGTGCTTCATTCCACCTCTCCCTGCTCTCCTTCATCCCACCTCTCCCTGCTCTCCATCATCCCACCTTTCCCTGCTCTCCTTCATCCCACCTCTCCCTGTTCTCCTTCATCCCACCTCTCCCTGCTCTCCTTCATCCCACCTCTCCCTGCTCTCCTTCATCCCACCTCTCCCTGCTCTCCTTCATCCCACCTCTCCCTGCTCTCCTCAGCCTTTTCTCCTGTGCATCTATCCAAGAAGCCCACACTCTCCCCTGGACTCTATGGGGGAGGAGCCTCCCTCTTCCCATTTGGAGCCAGAAATATCTCGTATTTCAGGATGCTCTTCTGTTCCTTTCCTCTGAACATGAACTGTTGCAAGCCTCTGTCTCAAAGTGTTCAAGGCAAAAAGCTGGAGGATATTAGCTCAGTGGTAGAATGCTTGCCTGGCATGTGAAAGGCCTGTGTCTAATCCCTAGTACAGAAAAATTTAAATAAGAGAAAGAAAGAAGAAAGAAAGAAAGAAAGAAAGAAAGAAAGAAAGAAAGAAAGAAAGAAAGAAAGGAAGGAAGGAAGGCAGGAAGGAAGAAAGAAAGGAAGGAAGGAAGGAAGGAAGAAAGAAAAAAGAAAAAAAGAAAATGAAAAAGGAAGAAGCAGTTGTTATAGAGTCATGTGACACCATCTTACTTGTGGTGGCACTGGTGAACCCATCAGAGATGATCTGACTTACCACCACACACAACTGAGGCCGGGCTAACGATCCTGGCCCACCCTCAGCACGTTCCAATTCAGTGACTCTGTAGGCCAGATGTGGCAGCTTACACCTGCAGTCCCAGAATACATGTGGCTGAGGCAGGGCTGGGGTCTAGAGGTCAGCACAGACCATAGAGCAAGCTACGTAATGAGAATCTTAGCTCAGAAGCAAACACAAGCAAAGGAGCCTGCACAGCCCCTTCCTTTGGTTGCTCAGCATCAATTGTCCGTGTGTTGGAAGGGTGCACCCTTAATGTTAGAGACCTTCCTCTGCTTCCCAGGGTGTGGTAGTCATACCCTGTACTCACAGGAGGAGACTGGGTCGGTGTTGCGGTGTGTTCAGACATTTGAGAAAGCTTCATTTAGAAAATAGTATCTTTACTTTCCAATAGGTAGGAAGTATATGATTGAAGAAACTGAAGCATTTTCTTTCTATGCCTACCTACAGAGACTCTGTAAGACACATGGTTAGTTCAGTACATGGTCTTTGTTGACTGTTAGTTACCCAGGCACATCTATCTGCCTGCTCTGCAGTGGGCAAAAGGCAGTTTACTCTCAAGGTGGGCAAGGATGACGGACACCAAGTCTTCGAATCTGTTGACAGGACCTAGGGCTATTCTGGGACAGAGGTGGGGGGATGAGGTGTTGGGATAGAGCAGTCAGAGGTCTGTGCATGGGTAATTAAACTTCATGGCATTTTCTAGGACACAGGTTCAGAAGTGAGGTCATCATATGATTTGAAGGTGAAGTTTTCACCCCCAGACACTGAGTCAGGCTCAAGTGAAGAGGCAGTGATTTTAACAAGGTGGACTTCAGGTCCCCAAAAAGTAAAGTAGGCAATTGTTATTACCACGATGCACTTGTCAGAGGAGTTATGCACAGCAAAATAGTAGGGGAAAATGTTATTTCATTAGTTTGCAGGACCTCCAAAATGGGTGATTTTTGAAGCCAACCAAAAGCAGGCAACCAAGAGGTAGCTGAGGTTCAGAAGAGAGGGAGGGCAGGCAAGGGTGTTGTTGGTGTGTGTGTGTGTGTGTGTGTGTGTGTGTGTGTGTGTGTGTGTGCAGGCTGGTCATGCCCAGAGTTGGGGCTCTGAGTGCTGCTGGTAGTTGTAGTCTCCCTTTTCTCTCTCCCTCTCTTCTCTCTTCCTCTCTCCCTCTCTCCCTTCTCCCTCTTTCCCTCTCACGTCTACCCCTTTCTCCTCCCCACTCCCCCTACCCCCTCTCCCATGTCTCCACTCTCAGGTTTTTTCAAGACGGACTTTCTCTGATAGCCCTGCCTGGGCTAGACCTTGCTCTGTGGACTAGACTTGCCTTGAACTCAAAGAGATGTAACTGCCTCTGCCTCCCACGCACTAGATGCTGGGATTAAAGGCCTGTGCCACCACACTTTGTCCTGGCAAGTTGCTTCAGAACTTTGAGGGCTATGGATTTACAATGATAAGCCCTTTGCTGTAATTGCCTAGTAGAAGGTTGTGGCTTTAACTTGAATATTGAATGTTTTTCACAGGCCAGAGCTCTTTTGTATGCACTGAATCTAAGTTGTTACCAACCGTAGCAGGCACCCCAGATGTTAAAGACAGGATAAAACAGCTGGCAGCATGGACAAGGCATTTAGTATTGAAATATATAAAACGATCCCAGAATTAGTAACACATGTAGGCAGATGTCTTAGAATTGATAAAGTGCTGCTGTAGCTGACTGTCAGTCCCCATGACTGCTCACAGTAGCTGACCGTCAGTCCCCATGACTGCTCACAGTAGCTGACCGT